>NW_008824402.1:393824-413043 GCF_000699105.1 Pygoscelis adeliae | reverse complement strand
GGGGTTGACTTTGGCCGCTCTCGCCGGGAGGCTGCCGGTGGAGGTGCCGTGCGTAGGGTCAGCGCCGCTGCCTGCGCTTTGGGCAGGAGGCTTCAGATCCAGAGCTCGTCCAAGGTCTTGGGCTCTGGCCGAGGAGGGCCCTCCAAGGGTGCTGCCACAGGGTTCATGTGAGCCGGTTTCAGCCCGTGGCTGCCTGCGTCTTACTATCCCGGCGGGTTTGATCCCTGAGCCTGTGCGGTCGAGAGCTTGTTGTGTGCGTGGTGGGTTTTCATCAGAGCAACTGGCGTGGGCCCCTGGCGTCAGCTGTGCCTCTGATCTCGGGCACCCGCTGCCCCCCCTCGTGGGCCGTGGCGCTGGGTCTCAGTACAGGAGTGCCCAGCCCTTGCGTTTCCCTCATGGCCATGTGCTGATCTTTAGGAAACCGCGGCAGCCTCAGGAGCCTTCCGCTTCCCGCTGAAGCCTGCGTCCCAACTGGCTGTGCCCGTGGGCTCGGCTGGGCAAGGACTGCAGGGGGCTTGCAGCTCCAAAGAGTTCTGCTTGGTCTGGCAAACTGGAATGAGAAGGTGGCAAATGAGCTCTGCACAGCCGTCACAGTGCTCCCGGTGCCCGAGCTAGCTGGGTTTAAAGCCTTGGTGGCTGGTGGTGGGGGGTAGCAGCGGTACAGGCAGGGCTGGGAGCCCTGGTGTGTCCAGCCCCTTCAAGTTCCCCGCTTGGGACCCCCTTTTAGGGGGGCAGGAGCTTTTCCGGTGCTTGGTGAGCTGGCTTGAGGTGCCTTCTCCTAGCTGCATTGTGAGCAGAGCTCTGCTGTCGGGAGAAAGGGGAGAGATTCAACCCGGCTGGGGGCTGTGGGGGAGGTTTGGAGAGGTGGAGTGAGCTGGAGTACGTGCCAAAGTCAGGCGCCTGTAAAGCTGTGCTTGCTGAGTCCAGTTCCCTGCTGCACACCCTGACTCCAGGAGCCTTCGGGGTGTCACAGCCCCTGCTCCAGTGCAGGGCTCTGGCACAACGTACACTGACGCGTGCCGGCACGCAGGCATGGAGCCTCCCAGACCATCGCCCTCAGCCCCCTGGCCATGCACAGCCACGGGAACAGCAGCGGTGGTGTGCACGCTGCCCAATCCTCTCCCTGGCAGGGGTCTGCCCCAGCTGCTGGAGCATCCTGGGGCTCGCTGGGGCTGTCCAAGCAGCTTGTGGAAAGCCACAGAGTGAGCTCAAGGTGTGGGGAGGCAGACTGTGAGGATGAGCAGGCTGGACATGTGAGGTCGGCCTCGCAGAGGGGCTGCGGGGGCTCAGGCTGCCCTGGTAGTCCTGCAGCTGGGCTCCTGGACATCCATCCTCAGCCCTAATGCCAGGCTAACACCAGATGCCATGGGAGCAGGGCAGGGTTGCAGGAGGATTTGTCACTTATGGAACTAACAGATCTCCACCCGCTGGTGTTGGCATGCCTGGGGGGATCTCAGTGTCCCCCTGTGATGCTCTGCTGTTTCCTCAGCACCCCCAAGAGAAATTCTTGCAGCTTCCCTGAGGGTGCAGGACTGGCCCACGTGGGAGTGACTCCTGGTTTGTGGCAGTTGCTGGAGTACCGGAGATCCTGCCTGCAGGACAGGGACTTGTGCACGCGCTGAGGAAGACCATGGGTTGCAGAAGTGCCCCCAACATCTGCTTTGGTTTCGGGGGTGGTTGCCTAGCCCCTGCCTGTGTCAGGGCCTGCTTCAGGGCCACAGGGCTGACCTTGACCTTGGGAGGTGTTGAGCATCCCTCTGGACTGCACTTACCATCTGAAGGCTTGGTCAGCTGGCCCTTGAGGGCCAAACTCTGCTGAATCTGTCCTCTGAAGCTCCCTGCTCTGTGTATTTGCTGAAATAGATAATTTTCCAAGACGTACGGACTGCTGGGCTTCCTGCGGTGGGGACTGAGGGCTGGTTGTCCAGTGTCAGGTGGGGACGACGTCTGGGGTGGACAGGGCAGGAGCTTAACTCTGCTGAAACATCACTTTCCTTCCATGAGGCTGTACTTCTCATGGTCATGGGAGTTACGCTATTGAGTCATACCTACTTAACCAAGCCAACCATGACCTGGCACGTCCATGACAGCCTGTGTGGTGGGGATGCCGACAGGAGCTTGGGGATGTGCAGAGGAGAGAGCAGTGTGACAGTGGCGTGGCTGCTCCGTCACTTCATATGCAGCAGAACCACGGGTGGGGGGTGTGCGAGCCTGGACACATGCTGAGCTTCTGGTACTGACCCTTTTGCTTGTGGTCTGGTGCGATCCAGGCAGATGAAACCGTCTCTGGGGTGACAGTACCTTCCACAACGTGGCTCCTCAAGGGAGACGTTGTTCCTGCGGTGGGGATGGACCCAAAAGGGACAGGATCCCACTTGCTCAGGAGAGTGGGCTTCACGCTCTGCTAGGGCTGGTGAGTAGGGCCAGGAGAGGGGCTTTCACCTGGCTGCTACAGGAGGTGCTTGGGAGGGAGGGAAGGTTTCTCTGCTGTTTTCACGGATCTCTTTGACAAGAGAAACATCAGCCTGAGCTGTTTGGCCACGTCTGCTGGAGGACACCCTATCCAGAGTGGCACAAGAAGACCCGCAAGCATGGTTTGTGCTGGGAAGAAAGAGGCAGGAGTTGCAGGGACTTTCAGCCTCTGCAGATCTTGTTGACCTTGAACTGTTGACCTGTGTTGAGAAGCCTGTGCTGCCTCTGCCTAACCCGAGCTCCCTGCTCTGCCAGGCACGATGGCTTACAGAGACCTTGTGTGTCTTTGGTCTCCACACCTGAGTTCTCATCTCCACCTTGTGCTCCTCCTGCCAGAAGCACTCCCAAGCCTCTGCTGGCCAAAAATACAGTTTATTTAGTAGTGGCGAAATGTTACCTCTCATTTAGTTGCTGCCGCTGTGTCATCTGTTTGATGGCACCGAAGCCTTTGTAGAGCTGCTGGAGATGTAACCACGTTTAAAGCGGAGCAGCCTGCGCAAGATGGGAGAGGTCACTGGGACACAGCAACCGCGTGTGCTTTGTAGAGGCTATTTCCATCACCCAAATTATACATTTCACATCAACCGAAGACTGAGGCTTCTCATCAAAGCTGGCTGGCAGCTGGGGTTGCTAATTACACCAGCGCCCGGCCACAGGATGAAGGGTACGGAGGGCGTGTGGCCAGCATGGTGGAAGAGCTCACTGTACAAAGCTCGCTGTGCCCGTCTCCGCGTGTGGCGGACAAGAGCGTGCAGGTGCAGAGGTGCACACGGGTTGTGTGCGAGTTCATTAGCACCAGGGTGTGGTGCCCAGCGTGATTGCTGCACTTACCTAGGGGTCCCCAGAGCACCTCCAAGATCCTGCAGTTACTTTCTGCAGTGATTTCCTTGGCCATCTCTTGCTGTATGTGGTGCCTCTTAAGTGGCTGCTAATTCGCATAAGCGAATAAGCGGCGGGTGTTGCATGGGCCAGAGCCCAGGCGGACACACGTGTGATCCCAGGGGAGACGGTGTTCTCCAAAATGCTTGCTGCAGGAGTCTTTGCAGCCCTGCCAAACTCCACAGGTGCAGCTATAACCCATCTCAGTCCTGCAGCCCTCAGCTGGCAGCTGGTGGGCAATGCCACCGTTCCCTGAGTCACCCAACGGGGATGTCCTTGCTGGGCAGCATGGCCCACGGAGACCTGGTACTTCCATGGTGCCGACACGCAGGCAGGGCAGACCCCAGCTATGCTGGGGCTGGTGGCTGGCTGGGCAGCAGGTACCAGCAGCGGGTCGGTGGAGGGGAGGAGAGCCAAGGGGCTGGTATGGGCAGATGGGCTCCTTGAAGAGCAGGAGCTTCACCTTGCATCTGAGTGTGGTTGGTTTAAAAAAGAAACCACAGCGCAGGAAAGTCACTTGGCTGGTGTCTGACACGTCCCGTGCGAGCACGTTCCTGGCTCTGGCGGAGATGGTCTCACCAAGGTATCCCTTCCCAAGGAGATCCCCTCCTGATGACCATCCTTGCTGGCCAGACACACGGTATGGGGTTAAAAGGAGCACCTCTGCCCCATGGCATTCCTACCTCTGCCCCACTGTGTTCCTGGCTGTTTAATTAAGCGCTAACGGGTCCATTGCAGCGCTGTGCAGCAATAGCCAGGCTCCCTGTCAGGAGACGGTAAGGAGGTCAGAGACCAAGTAGCTCTTCACAGTGACGGGAGTGGGTTATTGCCTCGTAAAGCGGTGCGGCTGTCCTGATACCATTATCACACTAATGTTATTCCTCTCTTAAGGCCCCTGTGTGACGGCACCTGTGTGATGAGGTCGTTGGGGTGGGGATTTATTTCCTTGTGGCTGCAGAGCTGGACTCCTGTGTTTGGGGTAGGGGTGAGGAGAAAGGGAAGAGGTACACGGTCGTGTTGCTGCTTCCAGCCTGCTCCCAGGAGCTGACAGCGAGTAGTAGATGTCTCCTCTCTCCAGCTGAGATGGCTGCAGTGAGTGGGGAGAAGGTCTGGAAACATGACCTGAGGGCCCCAGAGTTTTCTGCTGAAGCTGTTTGGGATGTGCCATGTTCCCAGTGATAATGGCAGTGCAAAAAAAGTGCTAAATAAAAAATAATCCAGATTTGTCTTTCAAAATTTCCCATGGAAAAGTAGCAGAGCAAACACTTGAAGGCAAAAATATTTGGGGATGCACTGCTGAAACAAACTCCTCCCCCAAAGACCCTGAAAATCGCTGTTCAAATGGGGCTTTCCCAGTGACTGCCTGTATCTTGCCCCCAAATCCAACATTTGTCTACTGAGAAAATATGTAAATGAATGCAAAATTGTATGCAATTCTGGAAATGCTATTTGGGATCTGCTGGTGGGATGTGACCATCGTGGGGACTGGGCGATGTCCCCTCAAGGCCTTGCCATCCCCTGAGAGCAACTGCTGAGGGCTCCCGGGATGGTTTGCTCTTGCAGAAGCACACCCATGGGTCCCGCCCGGTCCAGGCGCCTCGTGAGCAATGTGCTTCCAGCTTGGATGGCACTCGGGGAAGTTTTGGGTCCTTCTGGAGAGTCCCATCCTGATGCCCCCCGTCCCCAGCTTTGTGTCTTTGGCCTCTCATGCTGCAGCATGTGTCTCTGTGCCCACAGCCCTTCCCCGGCATGAGTCCTGTCTGCCATCACCCTGTTACATCCATTTAGGTTACCAGCTCATTGCCTTCCTATGTAGCTTCTCGTGGTGCCAGACAACAATTTCCCTGGTCCTCCCTGCCCGCTCTCACTCGAGCATCCGAGGTCAGCACTTGGCTGATGCTTGTGCCCGCTGCGGGGGGGAGGATTCGTTCCAGCTCAGCGTGGAGTCAGAGCGTGCACCCTCTGAGGTTTGTTACCTGTGAGTGACGCCAACCTCTAGTGCCAGCCCGTCTGCTGTGGCCAGCGTGTGCCTCCTGGCTTGCCTGGTGGAGCTGCGGTCCTGCCTGGGGGTGACCAGGTGGTTTTCTGTAGGGCTGTGGTCTCGGGGTCAGCCCACGCCGCTCGCCTGGCTCTGTGGTGTCAGGCGGACCCACTGACATGTCCTCCGAATTGGTCACTTATCCAGTCCAGATCATCCTTTGTGCCACCATGCGTGTGGCATTTGGTGCCCTGCATGCGCGGTGGCAGCAATGTCCCGGGGCTGTCCGTGTGTGCAGTGTTTCTGGTTCCGGTGGCAGCTGCAGTTGGAGCCCAGCAGTGAAGCTGCTGAGTCTGGGTCCACTTGCTGCGTGGAGTGGGGACGGCTCCGTCCTTCGGGGGTAGCTTAGTCCTTGTCTTCTCCAGGCTTCGCATCTTGAGGGTGTCTCATACGGAGTTGTGGGGATGCAGGGTGTGAGAGATCAGATACGGTGCAATTCTGCTGTATCCCCTACCCTGCAAAGTCATGTCCTCCTCTGGGCACATGAAGCAGCTCTTTCAGGGGAGCCAGGGGAGGGGTTGCAAGTTCTCTGGCTGGGAAGCAGTGAGCTTGGGAAGGCAGAGTACATATGAGGCAAGGAGCCCGGCTGGGGAGGCTCAACGCTGCCTGGTGGAGGGGTGTGGGGGGAAGGGGGAGTGGGGCTTTCCCACGCTGCTGCATTGCAGCTCAGAGCCGGGGAGTTGAGCGCGGAGGGGAGCTGGGAAGGCAGGGGATGCTGCATTGCAGGGCTGAGATTAGAAGCTGTGCAAATGGAGATGTGCCTGTGTCAAGGGGGGTGTGACACTGAAGAGCAGTGCCCGGTGCACCTGCTGATCTGCTTGTCTTTCCTCTAATCCATTTCTTCCACGTTTTGTTTCACTCAAGCATTTCTTTATTCCTTACGCTGTTATTTGTCTTGTCCAATTGAGGCAGTAATGTATTTTTTATTAATTCAGGAGAAGGGCTGAGATTCATCTCTCGCTGGAAGGAGCTGCTGGAATCCACATAGGGGAGCTTAGCACAAGCGCAGCATGGCTGGGCAGGACGTTTTCCTTGCTCCTGGGAGCAGCCTTGCAGCAGGGAGGTGGCTCGAGAGCCTCATGGCCCTGGTGCGGGGGCCAGCGTGGCGTGTGAGCTCCCTGGAGGTGCTGCATGGGCAGACCACGGGCAGGCACGTGCCCCTGCACTGCCCAGTAAAATGCAGGCGCGTCCTGCAGCAGGGACATGTGCTTCCACCTTCATGAACATGTGAGCACGCCAGCGCTGTAGGGAGCACAGGGTTTTCCACAATTACCTGGTGTAGGCATTGGTGATGCTTATTCACTCCACAGCCCTCCTCGGTTTCATAGAGGGCTGTGGAGTGAATAAGCGTCACCTCCTGGTTTCCTCCTTGTCCTAGAGCCCTCCTGCTCATCAAGAGGGTGAGCGCTTTGCAGCCCTCCCCCGGCCAATGTACCTGCAAGGGTCTGGCCTGAAGCATCCCCCTGAAATTATAGAAGGAATTTATGCCAAATCCAGGAATTAGTTTCTGAAGATGTAAAGGCAGGGCTGCTCTGTCCTCGCGTTTCCCCCAGGCTGGATCTTGCCCGGTGGCAGTGCGGGTAAGGAGGGGATGGTGCGCTGGCAAGGAGGGACCTTCTAAAGGGGACCCAGGAGGTGACTTTCAGTCAAGAGCTGGAATTGAGGGGTTTGTGCTGCGCTGATGAAGCCGTGGTTCCCTCGGCAGGTTGCAAGCCTTACTCGCAGCCACAGGGGGAGTGGCGGGAGGGCTGGGCTCCACGCCAGCTCTGTTGGCTCCCCAGCCGGTCGGCTGGGTTCAGCTGTGGGATGGGAACCTCTCCTGCTCGGTGAGCTGGAAGGGTGGCTCGCGGCTGAGGTCCTCTGCAGCTCGTTGAAGCTGCTTGGAGGTTGTGGTCATTCTCGTGCGACCCAGGAAAATGGGAAGAGCCGTGCTGTGGGTGCTGAAGTCTGCGATGTGTGAGCTGGAGGGGGAAATGTCATAACTGCAGCATGGCAGAGGGGGGAGCACCACGCCTTTAGCACCAGGGAAAGCCTGACCCGCTTTTATTTCTAGTGCCAGCCCCACTGGGCACCAGCCTGCGTGGTTGGGATCTGGGGTTGCTGCATGTCCCACCTCTGCACATCTTGTGCAAGGTTGTGTCACCAAGTGGGACAGAGCTGGCAATGAGACCCGGCAACCAGACAAACTTCTTCAATAGCGCCCTTACGAAGTGCACAGTCTTGGCCAAACCCAGTCCTTACTGGCACTACTGGGAGCTCAGACTGGCTAAAACTGAGCTTTTGTGAAGCTTATACCTCTGTGCTTTTTCGGTGGGACTGAAATGTCCCCAGTGCCGGCACTGACCCAGCCCCTGCACTGAGCAGCCTGGCTCTCCCGATTTGGCGAGCAGCCGTGAAGCACGTTCAAAGCTGCGACTCAGGTACGGCTCCGTCGCTGGCTATTTATAGCCGTGTGAGCTTTCAGCATAGCTGCGGGCTGAGAATAACTCACTGATGAGACACTTCTCAAAATCACGCGTCCGTTGCCCATGCGCAGCATCATCGTCTCAAGCTTCCCTCATGTCAGCGTAGGGTATGTCTTGGTCCTGTGCCAGCCTGGATTGACACGAAAGGGAGCTTACCCCAGTGTTTTTTCTAGCCTGGGGGGGTTGTGGCACAGCTCTGTGGCCTCATCCTTGGCAGGACACTATCAGCCTTTTGCGGGGAGCATGGTGGGGACCCCTTCATGTGTGGGCACAGTTTGGGCTCTGTAAAACCCACCCCATGGAGAGCAGCCCTTCCCTTTCGTAGCCTGGTGTGTGGGGAGATGTGGGCGCTGGCAGGGAGGGATGTGCTTGGGGAGCAAGGCGAAGGAACCTGCTATTCGGGCTAGGACCTGTGATGTTGAAACTAATCTCTTTAACGAACCCCTCGGGCTGGAAGCGTTAGATGCTGGGTGTTTCCAGTTCACTTTATCTCTGACTTGGCATTATATTTCCAAGCTGATGCAAACAAGTGGAAGAATAGATAGTGGCTAATTCGCATTGATTGCTGTGGCGCGGGAGCTCCCTGAGGTGAGCTGGGGCTGGCAGAAAACATGCTGCGGGCCATTCGATGGGGCGAGCACGTCCCTCCCCAGCCGGTTCCCGGTGTGGTGCCGCGGGGGACACGCTGTCAGCCTTGCAGGTGCCCGTTCCTGCATCCCGAGCCTTCTCCCAGCCTTGGTGGCTCAGAAGCTGGAGAAGGCTTTGCCAGGGCAAGTACAGTGTCACGAACAAACCCGGCGGCAGTGGAGCCAGGCAAGACAGGGGCGTTTTGGCAGGCTCCGAGGTGGGAGCGCTGCTTTGCAGGAATGGGGACAGCTGAGTCCTCCCCATGTTAAAGCCAGGAGGAAAGGTGTTTGACAGATTGTGGCTGGGACCCGGGACTGTCTGGCTCTGCCAGGGCAGGACTGACGTGGGGCCATGGGCGCTGCGGCCACCACGAGTGCAGGACCCACGGCCACCCAGTTGTGGCCTTTTGCAGCCACCTTGCCTTTAGCCTCCTGACTCACTGCACCAAGGGAGTGATGAGGAGACAGCTCCAAACTCCCAATGCGCAGAGCAAAAGCAGGGGAAATAATGAAGTTCAGCTTCTTCCCCATCCCAGCAGGGAAGACGGACAGACAGCGTCCTGGAAACGTCTCTGCTGTGAGCCCGGAGAGGCGTGTGCCAATTCCCAAGGAGCCGGCCTCGTGCCGCAGCCGGGCTTCACTGGGCTTGATGCGGCTGCAGACTGAAAGGTGGGAGTGAATTGAGTCTCGCTCCATTGGCGCTCAGTGTGTTGCTTTTCTGTCCCGCTGGGCTGGGGAAGATGAGGCTGCTGAAGGCAAGCAGTGGTGGGGAGTCAATGGGGACAGCCCATGGGCTTTTCTCCGGTGCTGCTCCAGCCACTGCCAGGCACCATGGAATACGGCTGCCCTCCACTCCTGTGCCGCAGACCACAGGTTCATTTAAAAATGTAACAAAAACCCTTCCAGGGAATTGCAGTCACCCTGGACAGGCCATGCATTGCACCTCGGGATGGGCAACGACGAGGGGTCCTGGGAGCAGAGCTGTCAGTGCGCAAGGGACCCATTGGCTCCTGGTAGTGGTGGTTTCTCTCCCAGATAACATGCACATAGACGTGGCATGGGGTTAAAATGCTGCTCAGCCTGGAGAACGTGTTGTGTGATCGCTGGCCAAAGGGAAGCACCGACATTTGCCTGACTCAGCCGCAGACCTGAGTCTTTTGTGCCTTGGGCTGTACATAGCTGGGGGCTCACAGATCATCAGTGCATTGTCTTTTGGCAAATTCCATTTTGATGGCTCACCCCAGGTTGATTTGAGGCTGGATATATCACTGTCTGGACCTCCTGTCTCCCACTGCCGAGTGGTTAAATGCACCCAAAAGCTGGCTGCATCCTGACCCTGCGGGGAACAGCAGCACCCACAACAAACCCCAGACCTCCTGCTTCTCGGTCCTGCGCCAGCGGTGCCGCAGGCACAGCTCTGACGGGGCAGCGAGGGTTCCTGCCCTACGTGGTGTCTCAGCCTTTCTCCCCAGGACTTTGCCCTGTGTTGGAGCACAAGAGGCACAGCCCATCGTGCCACCATCCCCAGCCAGCACAGACGCAAGGGAGCCGTTACAGCCTGACAGAGCTACAGTAGCCCTGCGGCTGTCTGGTTTTACCTTGGAGACCAGAATGTCCCCCAGCGGTTTCAGCGATGTGGGAGGGACAGAGCTGGTGTCCTTCAGTACTCCAGGCTGAGCATGGCAGCAGTTTGAGACTGAGCAGACCGAGACCCTCCTTCGTTACAGGCAAAAACATCTGGAAGAGGGCAGACACTCGGGCAGCAGCACCTTCAGCCATCTCATTTTCATTTCCATGAACCCTTTTAGCTGTGCTTTTGCTGTGCTGTGCCAAACAGCGTCCCGGTGCTGCTGGAGCACTAATATCCATCATCCGTCCGTGGTCTGTACAGCGCTCAGAAATTTTGTGCTATTTTCAGTTAGTTTTCCAAGTTGAGCTTATTGGCTCATGGGCATCTGCTCCCAGATGGAGAACATGTGGCCGGTTCCTGCGAGGGGAGGGGAGCAGCCCAGCTCATAAAGCAGCATGGGGGATGAGCGAGGGAATCTTCCTGGAGCCTGCGAGATGCTTTCGGGGCTGTGCAGAGCGGGGCCTCGAGGTTGGGATTTTAAAGCTGCTCCAAAACCCCCCTGCAAGCAGAATTTGCGTGGCAGCATTGCTTGTGGTGGGAGGTTGCCTCCCCGTCAGATAGCTTATTAGTCGTGGGGAAAGTACGGTAACCTGGGGGCAGGATTAAATCTCAGCTCAGCTGCTGTTTGCACTGCTGTATGCTTCCCAGCCCTGCTTACTTTTTAAAGTGAATAGCAAGTAATAAATTTTCCGGGGTGATTTCCTCGGCAAATAGTCATTGTGCTAAAACTGGTGAAACTCTTGGGGTTCCTGGAAACCTCCCTGCCTTGAACAGGCTGCATGAGCACTTGCAAAATGTAACGGCACACAAGGAGGAGAGAAACCCAGAGCTCCGAATCAAAAGTAAATTTGCAAAGCAGCTTTTCCAGCCTCGCATTCCCAAGTGGAGCATGTTAACGCGTACAATGCTGCCGTGCTGCTTTCCAAAACCAGCCGCTTCGCGCCACAGCAGTGACCAGCGGGGCGAAGCTGCGTTCCCTTTGCTCTGCTCTCGGTTTGCTCATCGTTGCGTTCAGGGGGCAGAGGTGCTGATTTGTTTTGTTGCTAAGATTCTCGTTCCCTTTGTGGGAATAAAGCAAATTTTGTTTGGTTGAGATTCTCTATAGCTTCAAAGACAAATCAAATCTGGGTTGCCAGCTTCTTTTTGTATTGCAAGAGATGCCTGTTTTCCATCCCAAACCATCCATGTTTTGCAGCTCAATAGCACATCCTAGACAATGGCTTTAGAAATCAGACGCCTGCATTTTGGACCCACAGTGCTGAGGCAACGCCAAGCGATGCACGGGGTGCCAGAATTTGTGCACATGGGGAGAGAGAAGAAGGAGGAAGAAAAACTTGCTCTGATGGGATGTTTCCAAGGAGATCATGGTAATGATCTTCCATTTCCATACAGCTTTTCATCCCCTTGCGGAGTGTTCTCGCTCATAAGCAGACGTTACATGCGTCCTGTCCGGAGAGTGCAGCAGTTGTCCCTAAAATGCATGTCGTAGTAGGGAAACTCTGGCGCTGCGGAGCGGGATCAGCCTGGGGTGGGAGCAACCCCTGAAACTGCGGGAACGCTCGGGGATGCAGCACGTCCCTGCCCGTTCGGCATCTGCAGCTGCTGGGCACGGCGCACCGGTGTAGGGAGTGACCTTGCCGCTGAGTAACGGCGTCTGGGTATGTCTCAATCCTTCCCCAAATCAGTGTCGCATGTGGGACGTGCCTCACATCAACCAGCATCCAGCTCAGAGCCGCACCGTGGCTGGACACGCGCTGGCACTTGGCTTGTCGGGGCGAGAGCCCTGTTATGAGCTGTTCAGGTCTCTGCGAGCTCAGCTGGGAGCAGCAGCCAGGGTTTACGGTCAGTGCCGGAGCAGGCTGTGTCCCACATTGACACGCAGGGTGGTTTTCCTGGCTCAACCGTCCCTTTTTCCCTGGTTGAGTCTGGCTGCCGTGCTGGAGGAGCTGCGTTAGCCAGGGAGGATTGCAGGGCTCTGCGGAGGGTCAGCGGGGCTGCATCCGCCGCCGGGGGTGTGCAGGAGGCTGGTTAATATATGATATTCCCTCGTCCTTCTGAGCGCCTCTCGCTTTCCAAGAGGAGGAAGGCAAGTCTGGAGCTCTGCTTCTCCCCTGCGCGGAGATGGGTTTGCAAAAGCCACAGTTTCTTCTGCTTTTTTTTTTTTTCTTCCCTCTTTTCCTGCCCCGGAATTTTTCCCTGGCCTGATGAATTTTTAAACAAAAACATGGTGAGCAGAGAACAGGAGAGAGGGGGAAAACCCAGGAGAGAACATGGGGAAAAAAGTCTTTTCAAAACCAGTGATTTCAAGTGGAAATGAAAGTTTAGGGTGTGTTTTTAATTTAAAAATTCCAACTAATTTTAAGTCACTTTATTGACAGGAGAAAATACCTTTCCTAATGCTCTTTTTAATAAACAAATAGAAGCTGTTGGTTGATAATTTCCACAGAAATACGGAAGTAAAAGGCAACTGCTGTGTCCTTTAATTCCTCTCTTGCCGTGATGGGGGTCGGTGCTCCCTGGAGGCGGGGGGCTGAGGCTGGGTGGGGGGACAGCCCCCCCCTGCAGATGCCTCCGGGTGCTTGTCCGTCTGTCCGCGGGGAACGGCAGGGTTGGTCACCTGTACGTGGTGGCTTTGCATGAGGGCAGATGTGGACAGATGTGGTTCCTTGCCTGTTCATACAGGGCACTGAGCAGAGGCAGGGCTTTGGGTGCAACGGGCCAGAACTCGGCCCAAATTGGAGCCCTCCAGCTCTTTGCCCTCCAGCTACTTAACACTGAAGAAGGTGAAGGAGGCAAGAGGGAGCATGGGGATGGAGAGGGGAGGTGGAGGCAGGTGAGGGGGCTGGCATGCACAGCTGAGCATCACCGGGGAGCCCAAAATCTCATCACTGGGAGGGCTCATCCTGCTCCATAAGCTGGGTTTATGCCTGGCGCTGCTGTACTTCTGGCCTGCAAAAGTCATCCAGAGAGTTTGAATCGGTGATGTAGTGTGAGATACCGTAGACACCTTTCTGTGCCGTGCTTTGGCCCCTGCAGAAATCTTCCCCCGCCGTGTCCCACTGATACCGTGGCAAGAGCTGAGTGCCTGCGTTGGAGGCGGGCTGCTCTTGCTGCTCTCACTTGGGTTGGGCTGGTTTCTCACGGCCGTCAGCTTGGCAGGTAGATTGAGTGTTGTTAGAAAAACAGCTTAAATCCATCACCTTTAAATTTTGCAGAGCAGAGAGATCTTCTAGCAGATCTCATTGTATTTCATACTGGAGCAGAAAAAGAAACATTTTATGGTAATTTTTTCAATGACTTTCCAATTTTTTTTTCTTGGTAAACTGTCTGCAATCACTTACAGTGTTCCTGAAGGGATTAATTACTCGCTGGAGCTCATTGTGCGTATTTCATATTCAGAACTGTTGGATGCAATGTCTGGCTTGGACCGAGCGAGGGGTCACATGGCGTTTCTTTTTTCATCCTTTTTCCCCTGTTCTGTTTTATCTGTCAGGCTCCTGGTGTGAGCGCTCCCAGTTGCCGATTCGGTGGTCGCTTGGTCGGTATGCCGCACGTGATCACAACTGACTTCCCTGCTCCATGCTCCTTTGTCAGGGGGAAGCGCAGCCAGAAGACGACAAATCGCTTCCTTGTTTGAGTGACTTTTGGCTGATGCTTTCCCCCAAGCTGTAGTACTGGCTCGGCTTTTCCTGCAGCGGTTGTGGCTCTGGGCTGTGCATCGTCAGTGCTTGGACAGGCCCCCGGAGCAAATTTGGGGAAAAGAGCTCAAAGCACATTGCAGCGCTGCTTCCCACGGTGGAGAGGGCTTGTCCAGTGCAGGCAGCCATTGCACGTCGGTGGGATGTCTTGGGATAAATCACAGCTGTGGTGCTGCTGGAGACCCCACCACGCCATCCTCAGAGGGTCACGTCCCTGGGAGGGCGCTGCCTGTGGGACAGCCGTGTGCTTGGAGCTTTGGCGGCACGGGGAACGGCATTGTCTCCCGCTCGGCAGGGGGGATCCCAAACTGTCCAAGCCGGGGCATGTAACTCGGCGTGCTTAAACAGTTCCTGCAGCATGCAGGAGACGCGGGCTTGTCCTGTTCAACATCCGAGCGAGCCGATACCGCACGTCACTCAGCCCTTGGTGTTGGCAGGTGCATGGCGAGGGCGGCGATGGGAGCTGGCACACGGTGGAGAGCCAGGATGCTCCACTGAAATCGCTCCCGTCAGTGCCGATGCCTTTTTCAGAGCGTTTTCCGCCCTGCCCGTCCCTGGCCCTGCCAAGCCCGCAGTAAAACTTGGACTCGTGGGGAGAAATACCAGTTCTCTGCATTGAGTCCTAAAGCGTGTCAGGGTCCCTCCCCTTGCCGTAACACAGGTGATGGATTTGAGGTGAAGAGCACAATTCCTCCATGCCGTCCCCCAGCCCCACTGGGGCGCCTGGGCAGGGGTGCTGTGGGCTTTGGAGTCCTGGGGAGGAGAGCAGGGACCGAGTGGCAGCTCTCACGGCGGTGGCACAGAGCTTTCTGGTCTCAAGCATCCCCTTCCCTCCTGCAGCACACCCAGATTTCCTGCAGGAGACAGGATCTTCCTTCTCTGCAAATCACCTTTGGTGGGAAAAACTCAACTGCTGCTCAAGAAAACCTTTTCCCGGTGGTGGGGACCCACCGAGGGCACTGCGAGAGGCAGAGCAGGTTGGGAAGCAGCCGGAGGACTGCGCAGGTCCTGCTGCCGAGCGCACCGAGCCCTCGCCCCTGCTCTCCTAACAGGGAACCGTCAGGACTAAGAATAGATAATTTATTCATATGCATCCCTCTCCCTGTGAAGGGTGCTTGAGGCACTGTGCAGCAATTAAAACAAGTTCGTAATAATAACGCCAGCAGATCAGCAGCGTGGACTCCGGAGCTGGTGGAGGATTTGGCAGTGCTGAGGGTGGATGGGGGGAGACCGGTGCTGCTGACCTCCCTGGCGGAGACCCAGCATCTCCCCGGTGGAGACCCAGCATCTCCCCAGCAAGGGGATGCAGGGCAGCGCTGCGAGGCAGCAGGATGAAACCCCGGGTGTCATTGCAGCTGCTGTGCTGGGTGTGGGGCTGCAGGAGGAGCAGGGTGGAGGGGGCCACAGGATGGGGAGAGGTGCGTGGGGCCGGCACTGCTGCAGGCTCTGGTTAGGGGAAGGCACCTTCCCGGGGCAGGTCTGGAGGAGGAGATAATGACAGTGTTCATGGGGTTGGCAGCATGCTGCTGAGTGGGGCAAGGTTGCGATGCTCTGCCCTCCCTTACTGCAGCAGGGGGTGGTCCTAGGGGAGCAGGCACAGTGGGCAGGAGAGTGGGATTCGCCTGCAGTAATTTGGGTCAGCCCAGGCTCTGTGTCACCGCGATGCCTTATCCCACCTCTGGGCAGGGACCCCAGAGCTGCTGGTTCCTGTTGGCTGCATAGAGGGTCAGAGGGACGAACACAGGATTCTGGTGCGTCGCTGTCAGAGCCATGGTGTCCTCTTCCAGCAAACCTCCTGCCGCTCCTGTGTGCCAGTTTGTCTTTGGGAGACAGTAGTGGGTTTGCTTTGGGATGAATGTCACCTGGGCAGCATGCCGCTGATGGGGCGGACCGAAGGGACCCCGAAACGTGCGATGTGCACGTCAGTCCTCAGCCCCGCCTGGGTTGCTATTGCAGATGCTGCTACGATTTTCAGGGGGTGAATCTGGCCCCGGTGCTTGGTAGGACGAGCACCCCCGGGCACCCCGCCAGCCGGCAGTGCTCACCCACCCCGCTGCCGGGGGACCGCAGGTGGAGGGAGACCCTAAGCCTTGCGGGATCCCGGTGATCGTATGTGCAGTGGACTTGTTTCCGGCTCTCTGCAGGCTGCTGCACCCGGTGCCAGAGTGAATTTGGCACCTGGCCCTCCTGCGAGGCTGGGGCGGGGGGAGAAGAAAGGCTGAGCCCTCCGTGCTGCCCGCGCCGCAGGCAGGAGATTCAATTACCCCTGCGCTCGCACAATGGCCGTTTATCTCCGGGAGCAAAACCCTGGTAACCGTCAGGGCAGAGCGTGAAGGGCTGATTAGAGGGTGTGCGGGGAAGGGCGCCGGGGTCGCGTGCAGACACTTCCCTTCCCATTTCCAGGGCTTTCCATGGTAATGGCTCCTATTTTCCTCCGTTGTTAGGACGTCACTCACACGCGGCTCAAATGACATCTGTCAAAACATGTCCCCCCCGTCCTTGGGGCTCCTGGGGAAGAGGGATCCGTTGGCCCCGTAATGAGCCTGACATCAATTAATCATCAGCCTTAAAAATTAGCATCGTGGCAGTACACGTTGAAGGGAAACGATTCCCCAGATGGAAGCAAAAATAGCCTCGGTTATCTCCCTCATCCCACGGGAGGTGGCAACAATAGATCCACTAACGAGCCTGGAACTCGTTTAAGCTGGGTTTGCCCTCTGGGGCTGGGGGAGCCTGAGGTGCACTGCCTCCTGCCCTGGCTCATCTCTTGAGGTGCCCTTGGGGGACCACCTCATGCAATGGCTGATGACCTTCCTTGGGGTCTGGTCCTGCCCGCAGCCAGACCCTCATGGGCTGGCGTCCCCTGGTCTTTGCAGAGAGCCCAGGGTGAGCTCGTAAGCGCTGAGCCCCTTCCCGAGGCTGAGGGTTTGGAGGAGAGCAGCACTGCAGGGATCTCGTTCTTCTGGAGCTCATCCCTGGGCAGCTCAGGTGGGCAACGACAAGGGTTCATCCAGTTCATCAAGGACAAGTCCTGCTCCGGGCGGGCCCTTGCCCCTCTCCAGGGTGGCAGCTCTGAGCAGCACCAGTGCCCGTGGCAGCTTGGCAAGTACCTTGCCAGCTCTGATATTCAGGAGCTTGGCAATGGACTGGAGGTCTCCAGAGACCCCCTGTCCAGGAGGTGACTTGAGCACCTTCCCTGGAGGTTCACGGTGACCTGGTCTTTGTGCCCATGCCATGCTGGGATTTTCCATGCTCAGAGCTACTCTCCCTCGCTCCCAGGCAAGCTGTAACCTGAGTGAGCAGCTCTGTCGCCTGTAGCCCCCTGCAACTTTGGTTTCCCACCCCTGTTCCTCGGTGAGGCGAAGAGCTGCTGCCTTCCTCCAGCACAGGCTGCGTTGTAGGTCCATCTTGGTGGCTCTGATAAGCAGCTCAGTGCAGAGCAGCTCTGCAGGCTGCGGCTGGTAGGGGAGCCATGGAGGACATTTTATATTGTTGCTGGAGACTCACGAAGGCTCTTTGGCTGATCTGGTGATGGACAGACAGACCAAGTGTCTACTAGAGCCCAGCTGAGGCTGGGGAGAATTGTGTTTGCAACGCATTGCTCTGCACAAAGCTCGCAGTCACGAGGCGAGGGGGACAAAAGGCTCCCTGTTTGCTCCGTCCCAGTGGGTGCAATTCCAACAGTTAAAAAGCAAATGTGAGTTGTTTGTCTGTGTGAATATAAAGCTTCCCCAAGCATGGCCGTATTCTGGCTGGGAATGGGGAGTTTGGCTCTGCTAATGACTCTGTTCTCCCTGCAAAACGGAGCCAACTCGAGCCAAGAGCTGCCCGTCTGGGCCCTTCCCCACTGGCCCTGGTATGGGGACATGGGCTGGGGAGGGGACAGGCTTCTGGGTCTGATAAATGTCCTTTCAGCCAGGCCTGGGTGCCTGGCGGAGAGCAGTGGGGAGGGATGAGTATGGGGACCTCTGCCTGCTGCGGTCCCGGGGGTGACTGTCACCCATGAGCATCCTGTCAGAGCCTGGGATCTTCTCCCGTGCCCAAGGGGTTCGATGTCCTCAGCAAAAGGGAGCCCTGGGCAGGGCGGGCTGGCTCCCTTGAGTTGTCAGATCTGCTGATTTGGGGCATCTGACTGCGAGTCCAAGGGCTGCTGTTGCAGATTGGGGAGCTCCTGAGTTGTGTCGCTCCTTACCTGAGTTTGGGTGGCTGCCCTGCTTGAGGGAGGGCCTGTGAATCCCCGCGGCGCTGGGCTTTCATCTGTGTTTTTATTCCCAGACCAACTGGAGAAGAAAGGGGACGGGTGCACGTGGTTGGGGGTGCAATGGCGCAGGGCGTTGTACCAGCAATGTGCCCAGTCCTGGGCAGCCCAGTTGTGCCTGGGAGGGGGGCAGGCAGTTGTGAAGCTGCTGCAGGACCTGGGGGCGAGCGCAGGTCTGGGGGCAACGACTGCGAACCACGTGCTAAAGCCGGGCTCCGGACATGGACACGTCCACAGCATCTGTGTGGAGAATCCTCAGCAATAACGGGGCCGTTGAGATGGTGCCAGTGCCCGACATGGAACAAGCGCTGTGTGTGGCTGGCTGCGTGTGGCTCCCCTGGGGGCACGTGGCACTTAACCCCCAGTCTGTGGCAGCCAAGCCATGCTGAGCACAGCCTGTGGGCATCTCCACCCTTGCCCAAGGGTCTCCCTCCTCCCTGGCTGTTTCTGCGTTCATCCCGTGCTCCCCTCAGCTCGCTCGCTCTCTGGGCCACAGGGGCTTTGGAGGAGGGTTGCGCACAGCGAGGGAGGGTGGTTATGGGAGGAAGGACGTGGCCGTGACTGGCCATTGGCCCTGTGCCCTCCGTCACACTATGAGATCCCTGCCTGGTCCTCAAGATGGAGCCAGAAGTGGGTGCAGGATTCCCCCTGTGCCCATGCCCCTCCTCCTCCAACAGGCAAAGCCTGGAGTGGGGGCTGGCGACGTCCCCAGATGTGGGGCACATCTGGAGGGCACCGAAGCAGTTAAGTGAAGGGCTGATTTGTGCTATAAAAACCCGCAGTTCCTTCCTTTGATCCTCTGAATCAGCCCATTGCCTCTGTCGTATAAAGCCCCATTTATCTCTGCTCTTCCCAGTAAGTTTGAAGGCGGTCGCGGCTCGTGGCTCCTCGGCAGCAGTGAGCTCGCCCGGCTTTCTCTTCCGCTGAAGCAGAATCAGGTGAAATCTCTATGGCAACTAGCAGATGACAGCGAGTCTTGTTGCCTTGGAAATGAGGCAAGGAAAAAAAAAAAACCCACCCAAAAAGAGCCATCTGGAATTTTGAATTTCCACAATGTCCGACCCACGTCTGGTGACGCGTGGGGAGCGGTGAACCCGCTGCCGCCGGCTGCTCCGGGGCCTCTGAGACGGGGCCCGTCTGCACCTTCTGCCTC
>NW_008824402.1:392772-393790 GCF_000699105.1 Pygoscelis adeliae | reverse complement strand
TTTTGCGCAGGGTCTGCAGCATCGCCTTGAACGTCTGCTGATGGCTGTGTTAAAGGTGTTGTGTGCGGAGCATTTGGGGCGCCTGAAATCCCCAGGCTGGGCACAGCTGTGCCACATTGCTGGCTAGCACGGTGCTGGCACACCCCGATATCGCTAACCCCTGGGGGGACAGCAAACTCCAGGGGGGGGGAACTGAGGCACAGAGCGCTGCATGTCCGGCCTGACCCCACTCTGCAAGGGCCCCAGCCTAGGACAGACCCCAGGTGCAGTGACCGCTAGTGACACCGTCTCCATGTGCCTGAGGCCACGGGGCTGTTAACCGGGGAGTTAGTGTCACCTTGCATTTCTGCCGCTGTGTGTGCCGGTCTCTGGAGGCTCTCGTGGGCCTCAGGGCACCCCTTGGTACATGGATCCGGCCCATCCACCCGCCGTCTGCAACCCCCCTCCTTCCTAAACTGTGCAGGTGTTTCCTATGGGTTATTTTAGAGACCCGCAGTTCTGGGGATGGGGTGTTGGGATGCTCCCAGCTCCTCCAACGCTTTGCATGAGCAGCTTTGGAGACAGCTGTGTTGCAGGGGTGTGCAGTGCCGCATGCAGGAGCAGGGTCTGCCCCGACATGGGGGATTCTGGGCGCTCCCAGCTCATCAGTGCAGGGGAACGGAGGGTGGCAAGGAGGTGGGATGCACGGAGCGTTGAGCAGCTAGAGGCTCTCACTGTTAAAAAAGGAGCTGTAATTTGGATGCGCAGGTGGGGTGGTTTGGGTCAAAGCGCAGCATCCATTGAAAGAATAACCCACAAATGGGCTGGAGGCCCAGTCTGGATCTCTCCAGCGTGTTCACTTGGAAACTTGTGTATGGGAGAGACCCAATTAACTAGATTTATGGCTGCTCTAGCCTGAGAAAGTCTGAATCCCTTTTAAAAGCTTGGCTTGCTGGAGCCAGACGTGGTCCAGGCTCCAGGTCTCTCAGCCCTGCCCTTGTTACAAGCAGTGATTTGAAAGGCTTAGCAGCAGTGATCA
>NW_008824402.1:389890-392758 GCF_000699105.1 Pygoscelis adeliae | reverse complement strand
GTCGCTCAGCCCTGCCCTTGTTACAAGCAGTGATTCGCAAGGCTTAGCAGCAGTGATCACCCTAAAAGTGCTGATTCGGCTGAAGTCCCGGCCTGTCACCGCTGTGCCGCCGCTAATTTTCTGCTCTCGTCTGCCAGCGGGGAGCTGATGGCCCCCATGCACGGTGTGGGGCTGACTCAGCCTGCACCAGCTGCGGTGATGGGGATGACTGCGGTGATGGGGACGGCTGCGGTGATGGGGACGGCTGTGGTGATGAGGATGGCAGGTGCAGGCAGGGGAAGGGGCTTCCTTCCCCACTGCAGCCATGTTTGGAGCCTCCTGCAGAGCCATGTTGTTTTGCAGAAGGGTCCAGCAAGGTGTGAGACATGGGGTGACCGTGCCAAAGCAGGGTCCTGCCACCGCTTGTCCTCTTGTTGTGTCCCTGCAGGAGCTGGTGCTCCCTGGGAGGCTCAGACTGTGCGTGGGGCACGGTGTCCCTGCCAGCGCTGCCCACTGTAACCCCATTGCCTGCCCTGCCTTTCGCTGCTTGGCCTTTCCTCCCTCTGCCAAAGGTGAGTGCTGGATGCGCTGGGCTGCATCCAGCCTCCTCCCTGCAGCCTGCATCCCTCCGGGGTCTCAGGGCTACATGCGGGGTGGCAGCAAGCAGGGAGCTGAGCCTGCCTTGGCTGAAGTCAGGGACCCATCCTAAAGTATCTGCGGCCTCCCCTGAATGTCCCCCGTCCCTGTTGGCAGGAGACTGTGCCTCTGCGTCCCCAGGGAAGAGCACCTGCAGCTCCGTCAGCCCAGAGGCTGCTGCCTTCATCCCGGGGATAGTGGCTGTGCTTCTCCCTGTCAGTCTCAGCTCAGGGTGTTTCAGAGGCGCCGGTCACCTGTCCGGGTACCCAGGCACCGTGTTACCAGGGTGCTGGATGGCACAGGGCTCCCAGCCCCATCCCTGCCCCTCGGGAAGCATGACCCACTCCCAACACTGCTGCAGGAGACATGGGGTTGGCGGCTAGCCCTTGGCTCATGCCAAGAAGACCCTGGTAATTAAAGCAATTAAACCACGGTGAGTGCTAACGAACATGCTGCCTTCCAATGGGGTGGGGCAACAGGTTTGCAGGAAAGGGTGAGGAGCCTTCCTGGGGCGCTGGGCCGGGGGGATGTGCTCTGCCCAGCCAAGGTGCCCTGGGGCATCTCCTGAGAGAGATGGGTGGTTTTGGGGGGGTCCTGGTATGTCCCTGGGGGGAGCATGCAGGGATTGCAGGGATGGGGCTGGGCTGGAAAACGAGGTTGATGGTGGAAGCAAACACTGTGGACCTGGCAGTGACCCCACAGAGCCCTGTTAGCCATCTCCGCTGCTCATTTAGCCTGTTTGGTAGCTGTTGGGGGGGGAAGAACAGAATTAAGCCACAGGGAGAAGGATTGCAGGTTGTGACCATCCCCCTGCCCAGCCATCCGGGAGCATGAATCAGAGCTGGATGTAAGAAATGCAAGATAAAGCCATTTTACTCCATATGGAAAGACTCTGCTGTCGGCACGCCAAGACGCCGGTAACCAAATCGCACGCTGCGGGGTGTAAGCAGGGAACCCGCACGGCTCGGCAAGGTTTGCACCAGGCTCGGGATCTTGGGTCTCCCCTCGGGCCAGCAGCCCAGCTGTGGTGGGCTCTGGGTGCCGAAGCAGAGGGTTTGCAAGGAAAATAGCAGCAAAATGATGCCTGGGCTGATTCATTCATAAACGCAGCTTAGGCTGAGGCAGTGCGGTGGGAGAAGCATGTATCTGCGCAAGGGTTTATAGAGCTGGGGAGCTCGGCTGGGCTGGAGGAATCTCACGGCCCCGGGAGAATGTTTTTTATTGCAGAGTTTATTAGTGTATTTTTCAATGCACTGGAAGGAATTGAGCAACCAATTAAAAATGTTTCACGGCCTGGGGAAATTCGTTGCGGCTACTGTGTAACAAGGGCCCACCGTAATGGCTCAGAAACACCACGAGGCCTTTTACAGCAAATTCCCGCTTGCCATTAAAATCTCTTTACTGGATCGCCAGGCATCCTTTCCGAGTCTGATCTTCTGAAACAAGAGCGGTCGGGTCATGGGGGGCAAGAAAACATGCGTGCGAGTGCCACACTCATGATGAGTGTATGAACACAGATGCAGACAGTGCATCCATGCAAGCCTAATGTGCTCGTGCCAACGTTGGTGTCGGCTGCTGCCGTCCTTGTGCCTCCATACATACACGTGGGCACGCGTGCAAGGCTGCAGGCACAGGCGTGCACATGCACCTTTCTGCAGGCAGAGGGGTTTTGCTACCATGTGGCCCGCACATGAACATATGCATGATGCAAACAAGCGCTCGGGCGGCACACACACACATGCGGGTTTCTGTGCCAAGGCACATGGGGCACACGTGTCCCATGGACGCGGCTCTGCCTGGCCCCAGCGGGAGCTGTTGGCCACATGCTCCTTTGAAATGAGCTGTCACGAGCCATTTGGAGTTGATGATTTCCTCATTCCTTGACGTACTTGGCCACGTCGGCAGCGCCCGGCTGCGGGGAGGCGGCTGCGCCCCATCGTGCAGGTAGAGGAGCTGCCACCGCTCGCTCTTGGAGGTGATGGGAAGGGCTGGATGTGAGCACAACTTGGAACGCCCCGGTCTCCTCCGGCCCTGGCTCTGCGGTGCCCGGCACAGTCAGACCCGCAGCACACAGCGCCTTGCCCTGAGCCAGCCCTTCGCAGCACAGCTCTCTCCTTCCCCCTCCTCCTCTTCCTCCTCCTTGGCTGCCTCCAGCCCCACATCCTGCCTCACCGATGCTCCTTTTCTTGACAATGGTACCTGCTGCTTCCCCGGTTGTGCAGGGCAGGAGACGGGGGCGATGGATGGGGGCCG
>NW_008824402.1:389036-389462 GCF_000699105.1 Pygoscelis adeliae | reverse complement strand
GTGACGGCAGAACAGAGCCTGCAGGAGCGGCGGGGAGCGGCGAATGGGGCTGCAAGCCAGCCTGGAGCCGAGGCGGAGGGGACGGCCGGTCCCTGAGCCTGCAGCCCCAGCAGAGTGGGGAACACTGGGGGATATGTCCTGGCCATTGCTGCTGGGAAAATGAGCCTGGCCGAGGCAGGGTGTCCAACTGACCCCCCTGCGGCATGGGCTGAGCTGTCCCTGCTGCTTCCCGCTCCAGCAGCTGGAAACATCTCCTTCCCCCTCCTCCTCTTCCTCCTCCTTGGCTGCCTCCAGCCCCACATCCTGCCTCACCGATGCTCCTTTTCTTGACAATGGTACCTGCTGCTTCCCCGGTTGTGCAGGGCAGGAGACGGGGGCGATGGATGGGGGCCGGGCACCCACAGTGCCAGGTAGCTTGCCG
This sequence comes from Pygoscelis adeliae, assembly GCF_000699105.1. NCBI lineage: Eukaryota > Metazoa > Chordata > Aves > Sphenisciformes > Spheniscidae > Pygoscelis > Pygoscelis adeliae. Next base: position 389,041 of record NW_008824402.1, on the reverse strand, counting down.
GCATC
>NW_008824402.1:388540-388882 GCF_000699105.1 Pygoscelis adeliae | reverse complement strand
CACAGAGGCAGGCGACGGAGGCCGTGCGGGAGAGCGCTTGCAGATGGTGGGGTGGTCAGGGGTGGGCTAGGACTTCCTGCCTCAGTTTCCACGTGTGCGAAGCGGAGCCGTATTGTCTTTGCCAACATTGGAGAGAGCGCTGAGAGCGCTCAGTTAAGAAAGGAGCAGCAGTGGGGGCCGGGGGGGGAGCCAGGAGAGCTGCCCAAGCACGGCTGCAGGCAAGGGCAGGACAGAGAGCTGGCAAGGGTAGGTTAGACCCAGCTTGGCACAGGGGAGAGTGACTCAGGCAGTGGGGCCTGGTGGCCTCCCTGCACAGGGCATGGGGACAGCGGCTGGGTCTCG
>NW_008824402.1:379210-388132 GCF_000699105.1 Pygoscelis adeliae | reverse complement strand
TTTCGGCTCCGTTCGGGCATGCTGCAGCTCAGCCAGCTCTGAGACAGCCCCCGGCCCCTCACTGCACCTGGAAAGTGGACTGCGGGGGGCCAGTGTCACCGCCCGCGCCCAGCACAGTGGGGCTAGGCGGTGGCACTTCAGCACTGGCAGCGATGCAGCTAGCGGGATGTGTGCCAGAGGTGGGCGAGCAGCTCCTCAACTCCCAGTTTGGCCCTTTCCCAGATGAGAGCTGCTGCTTTTCCTGGGGCAAATCCAGAGGCTAGAGCGACCTGGACTGTCACCTGAATACTGGGGGCCAGGAGAGCAAACTGTGCCAGGCATGGATGGCTGACGGTGCTGTGGGTGAAGCTGGGGATGGAGGTCAGTGCCATTGCCCTGAAACACCGGGGCTGAAGCACCCTCCAGCCCTCTGCCAGGCACCCAAGCCTTTGGATGCTGCTTCTTACCTTGGGTGTCCTGGGGGTCCTCACTGCGGGGGGTCCCCCAGCAGCACTGAGGGTGCAGGGGGCGGTAGCACCGACCCCGGCCTTGCACGGGGGATTCAGTGAGTGCTCACCCCAGACCCACCGCTCCTTGGGATGGGGTTGGCTGTAGCAGCCCCGCTGGCAGCGGCGCCTGGGGAGGAGGCAGCGCCAGGCCCAAGCACTGGCTTCGTGCCCGGGGGGTGGCTGCGGGTGGCCACGGGGGAGGCAGCCAGGGTGTGTTTGTGAGGGAGCTGTGCCCAGGAGGAGCACGCTGCCGAGCTGGCAGGGGGGTGGGAGCTGCTGGCAGTGCCAGGGGACAACGGTGGCTCTTCCATCCCATCCTGCTCTGTCCCGCCCCAGCCCACAGGGACACGGTGCTGCCGGGGTGTGCATGCCACCTTCTCCGGCTGCGGGAGCTGGGCTTAGGGTGGACGGCACCCATCTAATGCGGCCATGGTGGAGGAGCTGAGGGTGCTGAGTCCTTCCCTGCATGGACCCACCTGGCAACACTGGTGGGTGTTTTATTGCTCTTCCCTAAGGTTCGGATGTGCCTCCCCTCCAAAATTGACCATTGCCCTACAGACCGCATGTGTGGTAGCAGTGGACTTGGCCTCAGGTTTCTGCCCTGCCATTTCAAGCCTGAAAATCTGTCTTTCCAGGCAGCCCAAGGGCGGGACCTGGCAGCTTTGAGGTGCCCCTGATCTGCCAACGTGGCCCTTTCTGCCTGCCCCAACAGAGTCCCCTTGTCCCCAGCCACAGAGCAGGGTGGGCGCCAGCCTCCGGCACCAAGGGCCCCTTGAGCCTCCTCTGCACCCTGGCTCTGTGTGCGCCGCCCCCTCTGCTCCAGCCCTCCATCTCTCTGCCCTTGCTGCCTGCACATCCCCATCCTGTGGCTCTGGGGCACCGGTCGGAGGCTCTGTGCCTTTGATTAACTCCTCCAATGTGCACGGGCCATAATGAAGATTTAATAACAAGTTCATGACTTGTCTTCCTGCTAAGCTTGTTCTGGGTGACATGTGGGGCCAGGTATCCTTACGCGGCGGTGTGTGCTGGCCGCATTGGGTGCCCCGTGGGCTCACCAGCCCTCTTACCCTTGTCTACAACTGGCTTTAACCTGCTTGATTTAACCTGTCTCATCGGGGCTGTTACCACTCATCACCACCTTCCAGGGTCACGCGTAAATCGGAGCCGCTTCACCAGTTTGAGGTGCTCCTGCCTGGGCCGGTGGGCGAGCAGAGCCCAGGGATGGGGCAGCATCACCCATGGGTGCTGCCTGCGGCGTGTCTGGTGGCGCAGTTGGTATGTGATGGGGACAGTGGGACACGAGCACTGCTTGTGTGGCCATGCCGTTGTGGGGAGCCTGGCAGGGTGTGTGCCGGCGGTGTCCCCCCAGTCCCTGTGTCGCTGCAGCTTACACGATGCTGTTGCAAATCCCGAAGCACTGGTTGCCACGTTACATTAGGAGGAGCCACATCCAGCGTCCCTGGCGCCCGCTGTCACTGCGGTTCAATGGCAAGCTGCGGCTGAAAGGCTTGAAATTGGGGATCAAAGCCGCGGTGGCACAGCTGTTAGCCGCCGGGGATGCACATGCGCAGGTCAGGGGTGCGGGGGCTGGAGCTGCGGCCCCGAGCCCAGCAGTGCTGCACGGGCTGTGCCAGGAATGACCCCCCTCCTCTGTGTGTGTGTGCACACGTGTGTGTGTGTCTTGGGTGTGTGTGTGCACACGCTTGTGTGTGTAGGTGTGCATGTGTGTTTGCAAGTGTGTATGCGTGTGTGTGTGTATGTGCATGTGTGTATACACACGTGTGTGCACAAGTGGTTGTGGTGCAGGTACATGCATGTGCACACGTGCAAGTTGGGGGGTGCATACCTGCCTGTGTGTGTGCATGCCCCTGCTGTGGGTGTGTACACCCGGAGAAGCCCCAGGGCAGCCGGAGCTCAGGGGTTTCCAGCCCTGGGCTGTGCCCGTGGGGGGCTCGGTCTCACTGGCTGCTCCAGCCCCCAGCAGAAGCAGCCCCCTCTCCCCGGGCACGAGGCAGGAGAGGGGCTTGGCTTGCACCACTCCCCGACATCTCCTCAGCTCCTGCTGGCTGCGTGCTGAGTGGTGCTGCTACAGCGCCTGTGTCCCCAGGCCGGAGCACCCCCGGGGCCTGGGGGATGCAGGGGCAGGTTTAGGGATGTTCTCCCAGGACGGCTGCTCCTGCATGGCCCCATGGAGCAGGGTCACAGTGCTTCACAGTTGCCTGAGTGTAGCTGACCTGCTGTCACCTGCGTGGGTCCTGTGGCCCCACTTGGTCCCCCCCAGCTCGTCCTTTCTGGACCAGACATCCCCACCCCAGCTGCAGCACCCTCGGGGGTGGCATTTCGTGGTGGTGCAGCTCCAGCCCGGTGCGAGCCCTGCCCTGTCCCCTCCCAGCGGGCAGAGTGAGAGCTGATGGGCACAGCCGCAGGCAGAGGGATGCAGGAGCCATTCATCCCTTTAAAGCCGCCACCTTGTCTCTCTGCAGACCCCGAGTCCCAGAGGAAGAGGACAGTGCAGAATGTGCTGGACCTTCGGCAGAACCTGGAGGAGACCATGTCCAGCCTGAGGGGCTCTCAGGTGTCTCACAGGTGAGGCCTCGACACCGGACCCCCACCACCCCTTCCCCACAACCAGTGTCCTTCCTGGGGCAGCGAGGGAGGCCAGGGCGGCTGGGAAGCAGCTCTGCTCCAGGTGAGGGCCATGTGGGTGGGAAGGAGCCGGCTGTGCCCCATGTCCTGGGGACCCTGTGCATGGGGGCTTGGAGAGATGCCCCCAAATGTGTGGGGTGTTGTGCGCGGGGCTGCAGCAGAGCCCTGTCCCTGGCAGTGCTCTGGGCCTGACACTGCCTCACGTGCTCTGGGGCAGTGGGGATGGGTGGGGGTGGCATTGAGGGGAGCCAGCTGCCCTCAGACCCCAGGCAGGGAGTTAGGTCTGTTCCTGGTGGTCGGGTGTCCCCGTATGGAAACCAGAGGTGAAGGTATCCCCTGCACCTGCCCAGGTTTGGACCACAGGTTCCATCCCCATCCATGACTCAGTTTCTCTATTCTGTGTAGAGGTGATGATGGAGAAACCCTTGGACAGAGCTGACCAAATGCCCGGCAGCCCACAGGCAGAGGTGGGGTACCCTGCCCAGATGGGCTGGCAGCACCCCAGGGTTGCAGTTGGGGCTGGGGGGATGGCAGGGCTGGGGACAGGGTGACCACTGGGTGGTGAACCAGAGCAGAGTGCCTACCTGTGTTCAGAGGTCTCTCTGACACATGCCTGGGACTACCTGTGTCCTCCCCAGGTCTCTCACTTGAGACCACTGCAGGGTTACTGCTCTGCTCTGGACGTGCTCAGGGTCTGCACGGCAGCTCCAGCCTCCTGCCTGGCTCCCTGTCGGGACTGAAGGGGCCGGACCCTGCCAGTGGTGGGCCGGGGGCAGTGGGTGGGGAGGGGACATGTCCCCAGGGCATCCTCCTGGCCCCCACCCCACTGGTGCAGCCGTGTTATGAAGCCTGGGCTTTGCGGAGAGGCCGTGTTGCGTGTCAGCGAGTTGGGAAAGCCAAGGATGCGGCGAGCATCCTTCTCCTGGTGTTTGTTGCCACCTCGCGGTCTCCCTCGATCCTCATTTTTGTGTTGGAAAGGGCAAAAAGCAGCAGCTTCTCCCCACCCCCTTCACCCACCACTCATCATTACAGACCTTCCCTGCATCACCCCTTGATCAGTTTCGTCCAGGATGAAGCAGCCTGCTTGATTTAGCTCTTCTTAACCCAGAAGCTCGTCTAGACCTTGCTCGTTCTTGCTGCAGTTCCCGGGTCTTTTCTGAGCCGGAGGCAGCAGAGCACTGGGGCAGTGGGATTTGCACAGGGCTGCAGAGATATTCCCCAAGCTGGCCATTTCCTGGAATTATCCATTACAGCTCTGCCATCCTTTGCTCCGCACAGGAGCTGGTTCACAGCCTGGTGCTGCTCACGCTGAGTCAGGGCTGCTTTGTGTTCACTCGCGTTTGCTTCACATTTGCTCTGCGTTCGCTTTGCATTCATCTGTGTCAAACTTCACCCGCCGTCTTCCCGCCCCAGCGCTCAGCTCCTTTGCAAATCCTCCGTCAGCCCCGGTCTTAGGGAAATAGGGCAAGGATATTAAGGGTGATTAAATTAGCGTTGCTAGTGCGTTTTGACTCTTCGCTATCACTTCCTTTTCTTGATGAGTTACGAGTACATCATGTGGCAGAGGCCTCAGCCAGATCACTGCCACGGAAGAAAGTGACTATCAGTAGCCTAGGGATGCCTACCTCTGCGTTCTGTCCCGTAAGCGGTTCTTAAATACATGAGTATCTTCCCTCTTATCCCATGGCAGCCGAGTTTATTTGGAAGCTTAATCTGTCTTTGTTGAGGGCACTCATCCACCACCCTCTGGTAGCCTGCAGCAGCCTTGGCAGTGTGCTCCCTGCATCCCTCCAGGAGCTCCACCGCGGTTGTGAGCCGGATTTTCCTTTACCAAAGCTGTGTCAGCTCTTCCCCGCTATGTTGTAATTACGCACATACCCACTAATTCTGCTCTCGGGAACACTTCCTACCAGTGTGTCCAACATGGATGTCGTCCGTGGTCCTCTGGACGTGCCCTGCATCGCTGGTGTCTCTGTAGCTGCTTTGGGCTCTCTTTATTCCTTCCACAAACTATTGCTCAGATTTCTCCTGTTCTCCTCGCTGTATTCTTCCATCCAGTGGCTGGGGGCTCAGCCTTTGCTGTTTCCTCGCTAGGGCACAACTTTGTTCCTGAAAGACATCATCATACTTCTGGCAGCCTTTGCACCCGGCTGCAGGGCTGCACAAGCTTCCTCGGGGTCTTGCTTTAGTCCTGCACGGAGACGTGGTTTGCATCTGCTCCAAGCTGCCGGCAGAACATCCTTAAATAGCCTTTGTGCTGCCGACAAAAACTAAACCCTTTTAGCTGCCCCTTTTAGTTCCGCTTTAACAAACTTCCTAGTTTTTTATGTAGTTCCCTGTTTTAAATTCAATACTGCAGCTGGGGTTTGGCTTTTGGTGCTCCTGCAAGAACGTTTAATCCAAGCTAGGGAATAGCTCACTGGTAGTAACGTTTGGAGCCAAATCGAGGGTTGTGGGTTCCCAAGTAGCTGCTCCAAGAAGTAATCATTTTTGGTGTCTAAATTTAGTCTCAGCATCACTCCCTGACATGCCATTTGCCCAAAATACACCCCGAGGGGTGCGGGGAGAAACTGAACTCCCCATTCCCGATGCGCTCGTGGGCTCTGGGCTGGCTGGAGAGCAGCAGCACACTTGTGGGCAGCCCTGTGGGGCCGGACAGCCCTCTCTCAGGGCATCCCCTCCTGCCCATATGTGGAGGTTCACTCTGCAGGGGTTCGGCATGGGATGCTGATGCAGGGACCCAGTCCCTGGTTTGCCCCTCGGCATCCTTTCGCTCACAGCCACCGCTCCCCAGCATGGCCCCTCTCCCACAGCGTGTTTGCAGCCAGCCCTGGTGGCACCCCCAGCCCCTGCACTGAGGTGGCTGGCCCACAGCGTGTTTGCAGCCAGCCCTGGTGGCACCCCCAGCCCCTGCACCAAGGTGGCTGGATTGGCACCCCCAGCCCCTGCACCGAGGTGGCTGGATTGGGCCGGGCGGGGGGCATCGCCTCTGTGGGGTGCTCGGGGCTGTCGGGAGGCACAGACCTCCCCATCCCACCCCACATCCCGCTCCACAGTCCCTGGGGAGAAACAGGCATCACCAGACACTGGTGGGTGCTGGTGGTGCGGATGTTCTAGTGGGTCCTGGAGCATGGGACGCTGTGCTGGCACCAGGCAGTGCAGGAGGGGACCATCCCCTGCCAGCTGAGATGGAGGGGGTCAGGGCGTCCCTGTGCCCATGCTCCTGGGAGCCTCTGGCCTTGCCTGGCTGCCTCAAAATGGGCAGTTCTGTTTTCTGAGCACTTGCAGCCCCGGTTTGGGGAGTGAGGCAGGGCACAGACCTCCACCACCTGCCGTGCCCTGCCCTAACCCCCCCTGCACCCTGTCCTCGCAGCTCCCTGGAGATGACGGCACCCCCAGCTGGTACATGCACGGCGAGCGGGCGCACTACTCGCACACCATGCCCATGCGCAGCCCCAGCAAGCTGAGCCACATCTCCCGCCTGGAGCTGGTCGAGGCATTGGACACCGACGACGTGGAGCTGAAGTCGGGCTACATGAGCGACAGCGATCTGATGGGGAAGACGCTGACAGAGGATGACGACATCACCACAGGGTAAGTGCCCGTGCCGGGGCTCGTGCCTGGACCGCGGCTCTCCTGGAGGTTTCATCACGTCCTGTTTGACCAGCGGTGGAGGGGCACCAGGCGCAGCAAGGGCAGATGGAGGAGCACATAGATCACGGCCAATTTGGCTGGGTGGATCGTGTCCCTGCGTCCCAGGAGATGCTTTCCCACCGGTGAGGCAGTGTAGCCCTTGCGGTGCTGGTGGTGCTAGTCCAGCCGGGGCTTCTCGGGGCCAGCGAGCCCCTGAGCTGGGGCATGCTGCTGTACCGGCGTGCGGGAAGTGTCCAGCTTGATCTGGGTGTTCCCAGAGCAGGGGGCTGAGAAAAGCACGTGGTGTGTGGCTGTGGGAGCCCCGAGCCAGAGCCCTGCTGGAGTGAATACTGCTGCTTTCAGAAGCACTCTCCCAGCTTACACCAGTGGGTCTGAGCTGCTGCCTCTGACCCTGGCACTGCGGGGACGTCCTGTGTCCAGCCGGGAGTGCTGGTGGCCCATGGTGGGACAGGCTGGGTCAGGTCTCAGCACCCCAGCGAGAACCAGGCACTGAGGTGTCCTTGCCAATGGGTGGCACCGTGGTGGAGCCACAGGGTGCACTGCTGAGCAGGGTCCCCTTCTTCTGGGACCCCTGTTGGCCTCCATCCCTCCACCCGCGGGGCCAGGGGTATCTTCTGCCAGGTGGGCACAACCCAGCACACCCAGGGTTCACATTTTCTTTCCAGACGCGTCCAGCTCCAGCTGCGCTGTTGAGGTGCCCCTGGCTCTGGCAAGGATCCAGGGTTTCAGCACGTTGGAGGTTTCCTGTTTCAGCACAGGAGAAAATAAATAACTCCGGCATTTGAGTTGTCCCAGAGCAGGAGGAGGTATTTGGCCTCCTGACAGTGCTGCTCTGGCCCTCCTGGGGTGGATGTAGTCACGTCAGCTCGTTGCAGGATAGAGCACAGCCCACAGCTTCACACCCATCCTGGGGGCCAGCGCTTCCCAGATGTGGCCCGGAGGCACATGTTACAGTTGGAGGGGACCCACACTGAGGGGTGCCTGTGCTGGCCTCTGCCCCTGCAATGCTCCAGCTCGGGGGTGAGCGTGTCTGCGGCACCGTGGGCATTAGACCCATCCTTCCCACGGGCACGTGGGGTGACCTTGGGGGGCTGCCCTGTGTTTTGTGAACAGGGGTGCTTGTGCAGGTGGATAACCTTGGGGTGCCCTTGGCTCTGGAGGCAGTGCTGGGAGGGGTGAGCTGGAGCATCACTTTGTCTCCATCAGCCACTGAGCAGGCAGAGTGCGGGCAGAGTCAGCCCTGGCAGGACCCTCCCCGGGCTCAGCCCTGTGCACTGCCCTGGGCAGGGTCCGCTTCTTCTCCCAGGAAGGGCCAAGCTTTGGGGATGGAGCCCTGTGCGGCTGAGCCTCCCGTGGGGCCCTGGCAGCACCACAGTCCCCTGGTGTAGGTGAGGCTTTCAGTGCAACAGTGAATTGGGCCGGCACCACCACGGCTGGGTGCCGCAGTCCCTGTTTCTATGCAGGGTCCCCAGCGTGATGCCCTGGATGTGCCCCGAGGGAAATCCCCCGTGTCCTGCCGGTGGGTGCAGAGACAGACTGGGTCCTCTGTGCTGGGTGTTCTGTGCTGGGTACGCGTCCCCAGGGACGGGTTCAGGAGGGCAGCTGGGGCAGCACAGGACCCTCTTATCTGCAGGGACATGTCCTGGGGATCAGCCATGTCACCGGGATGTTGCTGGCACACGGGGCCGTGTGGTGACCTAGTCACAGCTCCATCCCCCATGGCCCCACAGCAGGACTCAGGGTGGGGGGGTGTCCCCCAGAGCAGGCAGTACGGCAGGGCCTCTGTCCCCAGGGGACATCCCTGGCTGGGTGCTGGGGTATGCCAGGGTGCCCTGTCCAGGAGCCTGGGCACTGGGTGCAGGGCCAGGTCAGGGGAGCAGGGGCATCCCTTTCTCCCCAGAGCCGGCTGGGGTGAGGAGCTGCTGTGCCGGCTGGGAGCCCTCATCCAGCGCAGCCCCTCATCCAGCCTCCTCGGCTGGCTCTGACCTAGAAAGCAAATACTGCCCCAGGCCCCATCTCCCAGTGCTGCTAATGCACCGGGCAGGAGCCGAATGCTGCAGATGGGGCCATCAGCCCACGAGCCCGGGCCGCCGGGCCAGCGCCTCCCTGCACCGCGCTGGTGCAACCCAGGCTT
>NW_008824402.1:376567-378296 GCF_000699105.1 Pygoscelis adeliae | reverse complement strand
CCATGCCCCGGATGCCGGTCCCTGGAGGGGTGTGGTGCCGCTGGTGACGTTTTCCCACCCCAGTCAGGCTGGGGATGTTTCTCGGACCCTGGAGGTCACCCCACTGGGAGGTCCGCCAACGTGCAGCCACCCACTGCTGAGGGACCTCTGCGGCTGTACGGCCACAGCGTGGGGCTGGGGCCGGGGTGCAGCAGCATGGGCGCCTTCGTGTGCAGACCTGTGCGTGAATCAGGCAGCGGCGGAGGAGGCGGAGAGCACCCGAGCGGGGATGTTCAAGCCAGGTTTTGCCTGGTTTCGTCCTGGCCAGGTCCTGCATGTCCAAGCGGTGCCACCTCCTCCACGTGGAGCTGCTCTTCCCTCAGCAGTGTAGCGCAACTGCATGTTGGTGCGTCTCCCCCTGTGCTGTGTGTGCTCGGGGACCTGATGTGAGCAGCTCTGGTGGGTCCTGGGTGTGCATCACCCCTGGGTGTTCCCTGGGGCCATCCGGGATGCAGTGAGGAGCGAGCAGGGTGCTGCGCGGCTTTGCTGCGGTCGGGAGCTGGTGGGTGCGCTGGCTTCCACCCCCCAGCCCTGCCTGCCTGGGGCCATCTTCCCCCCTCCCACACAGGACAGGATCCTGGCCTGAGGGCATGACAAGAGTGTCAGCTAGTCCCTGCTTTGCCCTGCTCCACCATGTCTCCTGGGTTTGGAGAGCGCCCTGTGTGATGTCATCCTTTCCACCACCCTCCTTTTGTCAGACCCTTCATCAGCTGGCCCGTTCTCCAGCCATTTCCCCACAAACAGTGATGCTGCCGCGAGGGCGCTGGGGTGCTCTGGATGTCCTCAGAGGGGTCCATCAGGCCACTGTGCCCAGTGCCAAGGGCTCAGCAGGGTCCAAGCACCTCCCCGTGGTGCGTATCATGCTGCGAGGCAGCGCAGGGCAGCGGGTGGGGGTTGAAGGGGTCTGCTGTGTGGCCTCAGTTTCCCTCAGTCCACCCTGCTGGCTGCCAGCGGGTCAGGGCAGGCTGTACCCGGGTTGTGTCAGGGCAGAGCCGCTCTAGGTGGAGTTCGTGGGGTGCAGAGGAGGAGGAGCACCTCTCCCGGGCTCTGGTACGCAAGGTGACCTATGGGGACATGAAACCTCAGCTCAGCCGTGTGCCCCGAGATGGTGCTTGTGGGACAGGCAGCTCCCCAGGTGAGGTCCCCAGGGACACATTGGGACAAGCTGACTCCACCCTTGGAGCTGCTCAAATACCCCACGGTGGCAGAATCCCATGGGGACGCCCAGGCTGGACTTATCCTGGCCCTCTGGTGCTGCCGGGCCCGATCCTGCCATCCCCAAGCACAGGGCCAGGAGGGCAGAGAGGGAGTGAGTGGGGCTGGCTGCTGAGTCAGCGCCTTCTCGCTGCGGTGGCTGCAGGAGCGCTGACGATCCGTGTGTGCTGCAGGGCCTTGGGCATGCAGGCATCACTCTGGAGCTGATCCCTGAGGCTGTGCACATCCCCTGGAGCTTTCAATGTCCTGGGGAAGTCCTCGTGCGACCCCAGGATCACTGTGATTAGGGGGGGTCCTTTTGGGCCTTGTTTTTTGTTGGGGGTGGAAAGGGAGGTAGCATTGTATCCCACTGCAGTGGTGGCAGCATCTGCATGCCCGTGAGCGAGGTACTGCCCTGACTCTGTTCATGGGCATGAAATGGAGCCATGGCAGCAGCATTTGGCATCAGGACTGCGGGGTGCCATGTGGCTCGGGG
>NW_008824402.1:374660-375762 GCF_000699105.1 Pygoscelis adeliae | reverse complement strand
GGGGGGGGACATGGAGCAGAGCCGAGTCCAGGGCTGGACCTTGCATGCCCATGCGCCCCAGGGAGAGCTGCTCGGGGGAATCTACCCCCCAAGCCCGGCTGCCTATCCGCTTGCCGCCTGGGGAGCTCAAGACCTGACTTTGCCCCTTGCCACGTGCCACCCTGCCGCCTGTGAAGGGGCCTGGCTGCTGTGGGCGGAGGTGTCCGTGGCCACTGGCTCATCCAGACAATGGGAAAAATAGGAATTTTGCAAGCGGGCTGAGTCACGCTGCTCCCCCACCCCGGTGCTGCCCTGAGACTCTCCGACCGCTGCACGCAGCTGCTGCAGCCCACCATGCCGCCGCGGTGGCCCTGAGCGAGGCTTCGTGTGTCACCCTTCCTGAAACAGCTGGAGATCCCCGCACGGGGACACACTTCCTCTGGGGTTTCCGCCGCTTGGGGGGGGGTCAGAGGGGTGACCCCGCGTTGTCCCCCCTTGCAGCAGGGCCAGCTGAGCTCAGCAGCCCCGCTGGCATGGCGGCCAGGCGGGTGGTTGCCCGCTGGGCCCAGCGGCCCCGCTGGCGTGGCGGCCAGGCGTGGGGTTGGGGTCCACAGCCGTTCTCATTGCCGCAGGCGGGCGAGCGCTGGCTGACACCCCCACAGCATTGGCCTCGCTGCCTCGGGGAAATCGGACCCTGCTATTACTGCGGTCGGCAGTGCAAAACTGGAGCAAAGCTGGAGATGCAGCCTGGTCGCGGTCCCCCCTCGTGGGGGCCACGCATGCCCCAGGGACCCACGGGGGGGGGGCCCCCCCATCCCTCAGGGACCTGGGGGCCAGGGACCAGGGGGCAGTGCTGCCTGGAGGACAGGGGACTAGACCAACTGCTGGGATGTGATGCTGATCCTCTTCTCCTGCTGGGTGAGCTCGGGCGAGTCAGACCCCCTTCCCTGCCTCAGTTTCCACATCTGCAAGGTCTCTGCACGCCCCTGTTCCTCTGAGCATGGCTTCAGTGAAAGGTGCCAGATCCTGGTACCCGAAATGCAAGCAGGAAGCGCCCAGGGCTGGCAGGTGGGGGGCTGGTGCTATCTGGGAGGGTGCTTGGGGGCTTGGGGGCTTGGAGAGT
>NW_008824402.1:353809-355571 GCF_000699105.1 Pygoscelis adeliae | reverse complement strand
TCGCTGCCGCCGCCGCCGTCCTTGAGCATCCCTTCCCTGTGAGCTGTTGTGGGCAGAGGGGTGCAGGGCTTGCGGGTGTCCCGGTGCATCGCTGCGTTCAGGGTGGGTTTGCTGCGGTGCCAGCTGAAGGGAGGTGGGGAATCGCTCTGTGTAAGATGGAGGGGCTGGAGCACAAAGCGGGAATTGAGTTTTGCCCCCAGCATGACGCTGCGGCATGGCTGCCCCCTGTTTGGGGTCTGCGGGGGGCACTCGGATGGCCTCGGCCGGCAGGGACCGGGGTGCCAGGGCTTGGTCATGCTCTGAGAGTTTGTGTTTGCCGAGGGGCCGTCGGTGCTGCGGTGCAGCCCGAGTTGAGGCTTTTCTTGCTGTGACAGCTACAGCATACGCATGCCAGTTTTGGGGACCCCTCAGTGTGCCAGCCGTGTGCCCCTAAGAGAGCCAGAGACGCTGCACAGTGGGCAGCTGGCTCCCAGGCCTCACCCCACGGCTTGAGTGCTTTTGGGATGTCATCTGTGACCTTCCGTTTTGCCCTTCCTTGGCATGGGGTTGCTAAGGAGTATCTGGGGTCACCTCCTGCCCCAGTTCAGTCCCTTACCCTGTGCCTGTTTCACCGGGGCCCTCCAGGTGCCTGGGGCCAGGGCAGCAGGGGCTTTCCATGCGAGGCTGGGAGAGCATTTGGGGTTTGCTCTGCCGGGCCACAAAAGCCCAGCTGAAGAGACCCAGCACTGTGTTTGGTCACAGCCATGTGCCCGCAGCATGCAGCTCACCGAAGCCCTGCCATGTGCCCGCAGCATGCAGCTCACCGAAGCCCTGCCTTGCTCCTAGCGCTGCCTGCTGCAAGGGTGATGCCAGCCTGGGAGAGGAGCTTTGCTTTGTGCTCTGGGGTGAGGATTTCTGTTCCGGTGAGAAGTCACCCCCAGCACAGGGGCTAGCAGTGGGAGATGCTTGGAGCTGGGCAGCCCAGCAGCATGTCCCGGGCACGTGGTCGTAATTAAATCCCTTCCTGGGCAGCAGTGCCTGCAGGGCTCTGTCCCAAAAACTGCCGTGGGGATGCTGTGTCCATCCTGGCTCTGGCCAGTCCCTGATGTCTGGGAAGAGCAGGGTACACGGGGCTGGTTGGAGGGTGCTGGAGCTGCCTGCGTTGCTCCATCCTGGGGTTTGGGCATTCCAGAGGGGGTGGTGGTGGTGCCTGTTGCTTGTGCCCTGGCACACTGGTTGGTGGAGGTGCCCAGCAGGTGTCCTCTTCTCTGCCAGGCCACACTGTCCTGTCCCCAGCTCAGCCAGGGTCACAGTGTCACTTGGGTGACACTGAGCAGCTTCACCAGCTGCTGGGGCTCTGATGCGTGCTGGGCTTTTCCTGCACCTCTGTGGTCCTGGTGTCAGGGAATGGGCATCTCCAGCAGGGAGCGGGGCTAGCTGCAGCCCCTCAGCTCTGCTCCCCTCTCCTACGCCACTGCTTGCTGCCCCCAGCCTCTCGCAGCCCCCTTGGAGTCTCCGGGGCCTCACTGACCTACTCAGCTGCTGACCTGAAAGGGGCTGTGCTCATCCTGCTGGAAAATGCTCCGTGCCCGTCTGTGCCGGATCGCCGCAGGCACAGCCTCGTGCTGCAGAGCCGGACGGGCCCGTGGGGTGCGCAGGCAGCTGCCGCCCCGGCACAGCGCTGACTGACGGCCCTGGAGATGGGCTTGTGCATGGTCCGCCGAGCCCCTGGCATGGAGCAGCCGCTCTGGCATAGCAGCGGTGGCCGGACCTGCTGTCTGTG
>NW_008824402.1:351604-353485 GCF_000699105.1 Pygoscelis adeliae | reverse complement strand
CAGCTGGGCGTGGACCCGCCTGCAGCCGCCGAGTGCCAGCTCCTGCCGCGGCCCTGCAGCGGGCGCTACTGGGAGCTGAGGTTTGCACCCTGGCAGCCCCCAGAGCGGGGAAATCCCATGGGTGGCAGGACCCACCAGGCAGAGCTGGGGCTGGGCAGGGGGGTCTGACGCTGTCTCTGCCCTTGCAGCTGGGATGAGAGCAGCTCCATCAGCAGCGGCCTCAGCGATGCCTCTGACAACCTCAGCTCGGAGGAGTTTAACGCCAGCTCCTCGCTCAACTCCCTGCCCTCCACCCCCACCGCCTCACGCAGGAACTCAGCCATAGCGGTAGGTGCCTGCGGCACCTGGACCCTTCCTGACATCAGTCCTGGCTTGGTGCCGCCGCCTCTACGGGAAAGAGGGGATGGAGGGTGCCGGCGTAGGGAAACTGAGGCATGGCACAGGGTGTCTGGTGCATCCCTCTCCCAGCTGGCTGGTGCTCCCTGGGAATGGGTTTGGGGTGGGTGCCCGGAGCGCCCCTGACTCCACTCTGCCCACAGCTGCGCACAGACTCAGAGAAGGGCTCGCTGGCAGAGAGTGGGCTGAGCTGGTACTGTGAGGGTGAGGACAAGGCACCCAAGAAGCTGGACTACGACAGCAGCAGCCTCAAGATGGAGCACGGCTCCTCCAAGTGGCGGCGGGAGCCCTCGGAGGGCAGCGAGGAGGGGCCCAAGGGCGGGGAGCTGAAGAAGCCTGTCAGCCTGGGCACCCCGGGCTCTCTCAAGAAGGGCAAGACCCCTCCGGTGGCCGTGACCTCCCCCATCACCCACACAGCCCAGAGCACCCTCAAAGTGGCAGGTGAGACCCAATTTGAGCAGGGTCCAGCTCCTCTGATGGGGAGAGGGTTGGGTGGCATCTTCATGGGCCTTCCCCGAGCATGTTGGCCGCGGGGACACCCTGTGGCTGTGCTCAGACCTGGCAGCTGGACATGGGCTGGAGGGGGTGGCGGGGCTGTGCATCCCTGGAGGCAGGTTGTGGGTCTGGCCCCCACGCTAAACCCTGCTTGCCCAAGGCTGTGCCTGCCCCATGGCCTCGTGGCCACGTGCCAGGCTGGCGGCTAGCTGGGTGCACAGGGGGCCTGGCTGTGGCTCTGCCCCAACTCCCAGGATGGTAGCACGTCCTTTCTCCATCACATCCCTGCACCTCCAATGCCACTGTCCTGTCTGGGCTAGTTTACACCCAAATGTTCCCAAAGCCTCCTGGGACACTAACCCATCCTTCCTTGCCCACCAGGCAAGCCAGAGACCAAAGCCACCGACAAGAGCAAGCTGTCTGTGAAGAGCACAGGCCTGCAGCGCTCCTCCTCCGATGCCGGTCGTGACCGCATTGCTGATGCCAAGAAGCCACCCTCGGGTCTCACGCGCCCCTCGGCCTCCAGCTCCTTTGGCTATAAGAAACCAGCTCCTGCCACTGGCACGGCCTGTCATGCAATGCAGGCTGGGGGTTCGGCCACGCTCGGCAAGATCCAGAAGAGCTCTGGCATCCCCGTCGAGCCAGTCAGTGGGAGGAAAACAAGCCTGGACGTCTCCAACGCAGCCGAGCCCGGCTTCCTGGCTCCAGGGGCTCGTTCCAACATCCAGTACCGCAGCCTGCCCCGGCCGGCCAAGTCCAGCTCCATGAGTGTGACTGGTGGCCGCGGTGCAAACCGGCCAGTCAGCAGCAGCATCGATCCCAGCCTGCTGAGCACCAAGCAGGGCACCATCTCGGTGTCACGGCTCAAGGAGCCGTCCAAGATCGGCGCCGGCCGCGGCGCGCCGGCCCCCGTGAACCAGACGGACCGTGAGAAGGAGAAGGCCAAAGCCAAGGCGGTGGCACTCGACTCTGAGTGCGGGACGCTGAAGA
>NW_008824402.1:350626-351291 GCF_000699105.1 Pygoscelis adeliae | reverse complement strand
ACGGCCAAGCTTCAGGACCTGCCCCCGGCTGGCGGGCCCCTCGCGCCATGCTTCAGCCCCAGTCCTGCCCCCATCCTCAACATCAACTCGGCCAGCTTCTCCCAGGGCCTGGAGCTCATGGGCGGCTTCAGCGTCCCCATGCAGGGCAGGATGTACCCCAAGCTCTCAGGCCTGCACCGCAGCATGGAGTCCTTGCAGATGCCCATGAGCCTGCCCAGTGCCTTTTCAGGGGGCAGCACCACCACCCCCACCCCTGCTGCTGCACCCCCTGCCAGCACAGAGGAGGAGGAAGAGGCAGGGGAGCTGGGCTGGAGCGGGAGCCCCCGGCTTGCACATCTGGACAGGTATGGCTGGAGGGAGAGCATGGGGCTGCCGGGGCACCTCTGTGGGCTCAGATCCCTCCCTGCTGTCCTGCTATGACCTTTGCCTACTTTGGAGGCTCTTCCCGCTACATTTCTGGGGAAAAGCTCCCTGTCCCCGCAGCTCAACCCCCATGGCACCTTCCCCCATCTGTGCAGGGATGTCACTGATCTTTCCTTCCCTTCCAGTGCCAACCGTGACAGGAACACGCTGCCCAAGAAGGGTTTGAGGTAAAAGAGCCTGAATCGCTTTTGGATGGTGCTGGGGAGGGAGGGTGGGCGGGCGGGCGGGCATGTGGAGTTTTC
>NW_008824402.1:343592-350407 GCF_000699105.1 Pygoscelis adeliae | reverse complement strand
CGGTGCCGGTCCACCTCACCATGCCTGTCTCTGCTCTGCTCCCCAGGTACCAGCTCCACTCCCAGGAGGAGGCCAAGGAGCGGCGCCATTCGCATGCCGTCAGCAGCGGGCTCCCCGAGTCGGATGACCAGCAGGAGCTGCCCTCGCCTCCCGCCCTCCCCATGGCGCTGGTCGGGAAGGGTCCGCTCACCAGCATCGGTCAGTGCCCTCCACTGCCAGCCCCATTCCGCTTGCAGCAAGCCCTGTTCCCCCTGCTCCCCATCACCCCGCGCTCCCCGTGTGACTTGCTGATGCTGCCCTGGATGCTGCTTTTCTCCTCGACACCCCCAGCAGCCCTAACGCCCAGCACCTGGTGCTTTTGGCCCACTGAGGTGCTAGGTTGTGCCCAGGAGCCAGGGATGTCCATCACCTCTGCTTCAGGGTGTCTCATCCACGCTCGGGGCTCTGCCCATGGCTCCCTGCTCCTCTGGGTGTGCCTGGCAGGGCAAGGGGTGTGAGCCCTGCCCTGCCCTTGCCAGGACCTATGTGCCCCTGGAAGGTTTGGGGGGTCCAGGCAGATGGGTTGGGGCTGCTGGTGGGGGACAGCGAGTGATGAGGTGCTCCCCTCCTGTACCCGGAGGTGACGGGCTCTGGCATGGTGGTGCCCACTTTGCCCTGAGGCGATGGATTTGTTTCTCAGCCCTCTGGTTACCTTGGTGCTGGTGTCCAGGTCTTCCCAGCATAAATCTGCATTTTTAGCTTTCCCCCAGCCCCCCTTGCTTTGGGACCACAATCCCTGTTTCCTCTCCGCATCCCAGCCCTTGTGGATTGCTCCCAAGCTCTGCCTTCCCCATCCCGATCCCAGGTCCCCGGTGTGACTCTGACCCTGCCTCTCCCCTGCCTTCTTGCAGTGAGCCCCACTGCCGCCGCAACCCCGCGGATCACCCGCTCCAACAGCATCCCCACCCACGACTCCACCTTCGAGCTGTACAGCACGTCCCAGATGGGCAGCACCCTCTCCCTGGCCGACAAGCCCAAGGGCATGATCCGCTCGGGCTCATTCCGGGACCCTGTGGACGACGGTGAGAGTGTGCTGCGCTCCTGCCCAGGCGAAGGGGGCTCCCGGGGGGGTGCGGCAGGGCTCCCCGCACACTTGTCCCTTCCTCTTGGCGCTGCTGCGGCACTGTCAGATGGGTTGGTGCATCCTGTCCTCGGCATCAGAGCCGGGGACGGCAGCCCCGAGGGGCCTGGTGGACCCCTTTGCGCTGGCATCTGCTCTGGGCCACAGCGTGCCCTGACCCCTGTGGGTGCCCAGCATCCCTGGATTGGCCCCAGGATGTTGTGGCACCAGGGAGGGGGGGACCCAAGCAGCCAGGGAGGGTGGCAGAGCCCTCCGGGCTCAGCCAGAGTGGAGGGTGCAGGTGGAGGGTACTCCCCCCGCCCTGCTGCACGCCTCATGCCCAGGGAGATCACCAGCCACGCGCCAAGAAACGGGCAGTGCTGAGCAGCTGCCATCCCACCCTCTGCCTCCCCCGGCCCCCCGCAGAGCCCCCCCTCCACTGGGAGCTCCGTCCCCTGCACCCTGCTATGCCCTGCACCTGCAGCCCCTGGGGATGCCGCTGGCCAGGGGCACCCTGACGTGCCGGGTTTTATTCTGTTGCAGTTCATGGATCGGTGCTGTCCCTGGCCTCGAGCGCGTCCTCCACCTACTCCTCCGTAAGAGCCACCTCCGTGCTGCACTGCTTTGTGCATGGCTGGGGGGGCCTGGGTGGGAACGGGGGGGCTCTGTGCATGCCTCTGCCCGGCGCCGAGCCTGTCTGTGCCTCGCTGCCCTCCTGACTGCCTGCCTCTGTCTGTCTCTCTCTACTCTCGCGCTGCCAGGCTGAGGAGAAGATGCAGTCCGAGGTGAGCCCGCACCCTCTGCTCGTTGCCTGCCCCTGCCACCGCGGCAAGGGTGAGTGCCTGGCCCTTCTCACTTCCTTCACTCTCTCCCCACAGCAAATCCGTAAGCTGCGCCGCGAGCTGGAGTCCTCTCAGGAGAAGGTGGCCACCCTGACGTCCCAGCTGTCTGCTAATGTGAGTCCCTGTGGGAGCTGCTGCTCGCTGCAGGACATGCCGCTCTGTGTCCCTGCAGTGCGTGGGGCTTGTGCTGGCCTGCGCCCACGAGAGCCTTGATTTCCCCTCTCCAGCCTCTTGCATCCCACACCCGGCAGCGGGTGCTCGCCCAGCCATGGGTGCTTGCCCAGGTGCTCACCTCTTTCTTCACCTCTCACAGGCCAACCTGGTGGCGGCTTTTGAGCAGAGCCTGGTGAGCATGACGTCCCGCCTGCGGCACTTGGCTGAGACCGCTGAGGAGAAGGTGGGTGCTGTCGGGGTGCCAAGTGGGTGCTGGGGGGCACTGGCGGTGCGGGAGGGTGCTCATGAGGCTGGTGGATGCTGGACTCTCTGAACCTGCTGCGGCACTGCCCGCCCCAAGGGTGCTCTTGGGGTGGGCCCTGCGCCATTGGAACGCAGTCTACGGTTCCCGGCTCTGCTCCCCCAGGACACGGAGCTGCTGGACCTGCGAGAGACCATCGACTTCCTGAAGAAGAAGAACTCAGAGGCCCAAGCTGTGATCCAGGGCGCCCTGAATGGCACTGACGTCACCCCGAAAGGTAAGGCATGGCTCGGCAGCCCCCTGCCGTGGGGGTTTGCAGCCCTTCCTGAGCCCCTCACCCAAGCCCTGCTGGGCTGCTCCTGCCTGGGGCTGGCACAGGGCCCCAGGGCACCCCTCACTCCAGTGAGATGTTCAAATGGGAGGCAGGGTCCCCCGGGCAGCAGCTCTTCCCCACCTGGGACCCCTGAGCATCTGAAGCCAGGGTCAGACAGCCAGAGCTGTCACTGCAGGAGGTCTCAGTGCTGGTGCCTGGGGGTGATGGGATGCTCGTCCTCCCTGGGACACCTCTTCACCGGGCCC
This sequence comes from Pygoscelis adeliae, assembly GCF_000699105.1. Lineage (NCBI taxonomy): Eukaryota > Metazoa > Chordata > Aves > Sphenisciformes > Spheniscidae > Pygoscelis > Pygoscelis adeliae. The sequence continues at coordinate 347,472 of NW_008824402.1, read as the reverse complement.
TTTGCCGACAGCCCAGTTTTGGCTGCTGATCTTGGCTTTGTTCCCATGAGTGCTGTTTCTATCCCCAAAACCCCAATGTAAGTGCAAGGCGCTGGCAGGGAGGTGGCTTGGGACAGGAGCAGAACAGTGTGTGTTCTGGGCATCTCCCTGGGGTTTGGGGTCACTGTCCTGAATGGCAGCGCCCGTGTGGTGTGTGAGCCCCATGTCATCTTACAAGGTGGCTCTGAGAGCTCAAGAAGGTGTTTGGGTGGGAGAAGGCAAGGGGTGCAGGGAGGAGAGTGCAGGTGACTCTGGCATTGGGGCAGACGCAGTTTGCTGATATCTCCTTTCCTGGTCTCTCCTGCTTCTCTCGCTGGCCCCAGAGCTGCGCATCAAGCGGCAGAACTCCTCTGACAGTATCTCCAGCCTCAACAGCATCACCAGCCACTCCAGCATTGGCAGCAGCAAGGATGCCGACGCCAAGAAGAAGAAGAAGAAGAGCTGGGTGGGTTGGATGGGGCACTGGGAGGAGGAGTGGGGCTTGGGGAGCCGCTGGCAGGATCTGGCCAAGGGCAGCCCCACGAGCCAGTTGCTCTCGGTCTACCTTGGCATTGTGGTGTTGGTCCCGTGTGTCCCCTGGGGACAGCACTGGCGAGGAGCGTGTAGCTGCCGTGGATTTGTGTCTTGACGTGCCGGCCGGGACTTCTCCAGCCCCTCTGGGAGCTTTCCAGCCCTGGTCCTGCACCCCTGCTCCCTCGTGGCTTCCCCACGTGTCTCCCTTCTGCCCATGCGGGGAGCCAGACACCTTGGCCAGGCAGCCCCTTCCCTGCAACAAGCAGCTCTGAGCTGGACACACGATTAAGTCTTGCTTTGTTTTGTTTCTCTCCCCCTATGCTGACCTCAACCCTTTTTTTCCAGGTGTATGAGGTAAGTCTTATGCCGTCCCCTCCACCCCATGCCGTGCCCGACCAGGGCCCTCGCTCCATTTTGTGGGACAGTGCTCATAACACTATCCATCCCATCCATCCCACTGGCACTAACCCCCAGCACGGGCCATCCCGGGGCCCCCAGCCAGGCTGTGCGCACCTTGGCTGCTTCCTTTGATGCTAAGGCCAAAATATGCACCCACGCGGAGGGGCTGAACTGCCCTGGGTGGCCCTGAGGCAGCGGGAAAGGCTCGGATGGGGACCTGTCCCATGGATGGGGACAGTCCCCTTCTTGCCCAGGGAAGGCAGGCACTCTCTTGACTCCCTGTAGCCAGATCTTTTGGGATGGGGACCTCCCCGCAGCCGTGCCTCTGGCACCGGGGTGTGTTGCTGCCTGTCTCCGCATTGCCAGGGCTGGCCTGATGTGGCTCCCTCCCTGTCGGGACGCACATGGGACCCAGTGTTCCGCTGCTCTCCTGCCATCGGCAGAGCCTGACACCCACCTGGGTTTTTACGCTGAAATGCAACACTTTTGCTTTTGGGGACACACCAAACGGGCCTGCCTGGTGGCTGTGGGAGTTGGGCCGGATCTTGCCTGTTCTCCATCCTCTCTTCCTCCCACCTTCCCTCGGAGCAGGCCCTGGCCCTCCAGGGGACACTGTGTGAACCCAGGGTGCCCGTCCTGCTGCTCTCCTGCAGGCTGGTGGCGCGTAAGCGAGACCCAGGCCCAGTTTGGCCCCTGTGCAGTGTCCATCCGCCCTCCCTGGCCTCAGCACACCGCTCACCCGCCCACTGCTCTGTGTGTGCTGTGTGCATGCTGCATGCCTGGGCGGGACCCCCGGTGACATCTCGCGGGGGGCTGACTGGCCCTCTGCGCTTCCAGGAGGACCCCAGAGGGCAGAGGGGGGTGTGGGGCTGAAAATGTCCCCTTGGGACCGTGGGCCTGCAGTGGCTGGGGGGGGCATGTCCCCCTAAACGCCACTTGCTGGGATGGCTGCGGTGGGGTGAATGTGAGGATGGAGTCAGCCCTTCCCGGTGGACCAGGGTGCTAGTACAGTGCCTGAACACCCTGATGTGGGTGCTGGTGGGGAGCAGGGCTGCGGGAAGCCTGACCAGGACGTGGGTCCCACTCTGCAGGGCTGTTTGGTGCCGTCCAGGCTGGGGCTGGAGTGTTGCACAAAGGGCCGTGCACCCCCATCCGTCAGCTGTGCCAGCAGAGCGGGGTCAGGCTGGTGCCTTCCCCGGGGCAGCGGTAGGGCACAGTGCTGCCTCGCTGATGGATATGGTGTTACTTGGCCCAGCTCGGACTGTCTGTGGGTCCTGGGCAGACGGGGGCCCCGGGGCAGGACTGGGCCAGGTCTCTGCTTGCGAGGCTGCACTGTCAGGCTGTCCCTAACAAGCATTTCCGTCTCCCGTAGCTACGCAGCTCCTTCAACAAGGCCTTCAGCATCAAGAAGGGACCCAAATCAGCCTCGTCTTACTCGGACATCGAGGAGATTGCCACGCCAGACTCGTCGGCCCCCTCCTCCCCCAAGCTGCAGCATGGCTCTACAGAGACTGCCTCGCCTTCCATCAAATCCTCTACGTCCTCCTCTGTGGGCATCGACACGGCTGAGTATGTGGGGCCAGGGCAGGCGGCACAGGATGGGGAGGGCCGCTCGTGGGGGCTGCAGGCTCCTGCCCGGGATGCGTGCAAGACTTTCTCTCCCTTGGCCTAGGCTCTTCCAGGCCCACAGCGAGGGCGAGCCAGAGAAGAAGGAGGTGTCGGAGCTGCGGTCAGAGCTGTGGGAGAAGGAGATGAAGCTGACGGACATCCGCCTGGAGGCCCTCAACTCTGCCCATCAGCTGGAGCAGCTGCGGGAGACCATGCACAACATGCAGGTGAGGACCACTGCCAGAAGCCCGGCTGGCTCTGAGCACCTGGGTGGCCGCAGTCCCTGCGCCCCCACAGCCATGCTGCAGCCCCGGGATGCTGCCGGCATGCAGCTCCTCACCTTGTGCCGTAACTGGTTCTCCCCCAGCTGGAGGTGGATCTCCTGAAGGCCGAGAACGACCGGCTCAAAGTGGCTCCAGGGCCCTCGGCAGTGCCAGGCTCCGTTCCTGGCCATGTCACGAGCACGTCGGCCTCCTCTTCACCGCGGCGCTCCCTGGGTCTCACCCTCGGCCGTGCCTTCAGCCCCAGCCTGGGGGACACAGGTAGGGGTGACGGAGCTGCTGGCAAATGGGGAAGGGCTGGGACAGAGGCGTGTGTGTGGTGGGAGCATGCTGCTGCTCACCTGGAGGCAGCTGTGCACGGGGATCTGTTGTGCTGCCAGTGCCACGATCAGCCACAGCAGGATTTGGCTCAGGCTGGGCACGGTCAGGCCTGGTGGCTTGGCTCTCCCTGCCGGCACAGCCTCACTGCTCCATCCCTAGACGTGTCCCCCATGGATGCTGTCAGTGCTGGTGCCCAGAAGGATGAGCTGACACTGCGGATTGTGGTGCGCATGCCGCCCCAGCACATCATCAAGGGGGTAAGCGTGGGCTGTATGGGGAGCCTGACCTGTCCCAGTGCCACAGCCCTGGAGAAGGGGCAGAGAATGCCTCTCTGGGGCTGGATGCAGTGCTCCAACTCTGCACACCTCTGCCTTGGCTCTTAGGACCTCAAGCAGCAGGAGTTTTTCCTGGGCTGGACCAAGGTGAGCGGGAAGGCAGACTGGAAGATGCTGGATGAGGCTGTCTGCCAGGTCTTCAAGGTAGGAGCATGAGGACCCCTCTTTTGAGAGCCATCCTTTTACATTGCTCCACCGTGCCTGATGCTCCCTGGCCCAGGTCCTTACCAGGGTCTCCTGGAGCTGCTGAGCACTGCTTGCTCCCTGCCAGCCCTCGAGGGCACTGACAGCCCTGTCCTTGTCCACGTAGGATTACATCACCAAGATGGATCCTGCTTCCACGCTGGGGCTCAGCACCGAGTCTGTCTACGGCTACAGCATCAG
>NW_008824402.1:338536-343323 GCF_000699105.1 Pygoscelis adeliae | reverse complement strand
GGCGGCTCATCCTCTCGGGACCCAGCGGCACTGGCAAGACCTACCTGACCAACCGCCTGGCTGAGTACCTGGTGGAGCGCTCGGGTCGGGATGTCACCGAGGGCATCGTCAGCACCTTCAACATGCACCAGCAGTCCTGCAAGGTGACGGCGCACAGCAGCCAGAAGTGCTCCTGTTGGTACTGGTGCTGTGGTCCCCATTGGCAGCCATGCCACAGCCCCATGTGTGACACCTGGCCCGTTCATTGCAGGACCTGCAGCTGTACCTCTCCAACCTGGCCAATCAGATCGACCGGGAGACGGGCACGGCGGACGTGCCGCTGGTGATCCTCCTAGATGACCTCAGCGAGGCGGGCTCCATCAGCGAGCTCGTCAACGGTGCGCTCACCTGCAAGTACCACAAATGGTGAGAGCCCCACTGTACCCTCCTCCAGCACGGTCTCCCGGGCACACGCATGCTCCCCGCTGCTCTTGGCAAGATCCCTGGGCTTGTGGAGATGAGACTGCACGGCTGCGCATGTCTGCTGTGCTCAGATCAGCTCTGCCATGGGCAGGGATGATGCAGGGTGCTTTTTCTCATGGATCCTGTCTCTCTCACTCACTCAGCCCCTACATCATTGGGACCACCAACCAGCCTGTGAAGATGACCCCAAACCATGGCCTCCATCTCAGCTTCAGGTGGGAATTGTACATCCCTGGGGACCATCCCTGTGGGGCTGGGGGGAGCAGAGGCCGTCACTCCTGCCCCTGGGCAGTCCTGGGGACACATCCTGTGATTGGGGACCCTGATGAGGACTGAGCCCCAGGCTTGTCCCCACCATCCCAGAAGGATCTGATGCCCCAACGTTGGGGACATGCAGCGTGGGGGTGCTAGGAGGTCCCCCGAGGGTGCTGGGGAGCAGGGCAGCTTGTGTGGGGACCCAGCCCTGAACGCCTGAGTCTTTCCCCCAGGATGCTGACCTTCTCAAACAACGTGGAGCCAGCCAACGGCTTCCTGGTGCGCTACCTGCGGCGAAAGCTGCTGGAGTCAGACACAGATGTTAATGCCAACAAGGAGGAGCTGCTGCGTGTGCTGGACTGGGTGCCCAAGCTCTGGTACCACTTGCACACCTTCCTGGAGAAACACAGCACTTCAGACTTCCTCATCGGTATGGCCTTGCTGCACACCTCCCTCCTCTACCTCACACTGCTGGGAGCCCCCCAGGGACTGGGGCAAGACCCTCCCGGAGGAGCTTGGGGGGCTGATGTGCTGCCCTGTGTCCCCCAGTCCGACACAACCAAAAGCTGGTGGGCGACGCACACAAGTGTTGCTCTTCCCTGGGTGGCATTCGTTCCCGTGCTCCATGGGAGCTGTCACCATGGTGTCAGCCAAGGCTGCCTGTCTTACTGGCACCCTTCCTTGGGCACGGAGGAGCCGTGTTTTCCCAGGCAGGTCTCCCTTTGCCTCACCGTGCTTTTGGGGTAGATGGAACTTAGCAGCCCCATCCCTTGCCTGGGAGCTTGCTTTCTGCCCATGCGTGTCAGGCAGATGCTGCCCAGATACTGCTCCCAGGAGGTGGTCGAGTCCAGGGCACCCAGCGCAGCCAGGCTTGCTTGCCTTGGTGCTGTGCTGCCACGGGGCCAGTGACTGGAGCAGGGGGACCCAGCTCCCATTTTCGCTCTCTGCCTTCCCCCCACCAGGTCCCTGCTTCTTCCTGTCCTGCCCCATTGGAATTGAGGATTTCCGGACCTGGTTTATTGACCTGTGGAACAACTCCATCATCCCTTACCTGCAGGAGGGGGCAAAAGATGGGCTCAAGGTACCCAGAGCTGCCTGGCACATGGGAACGCAAACCAGCGGTGCCTGGGGACATGCTGATGCAGCAGTCTAATGGGGTGGGGCGAGGGGAGGCGCTGGGATTTTGGGCACAGGTGGCATCTCTTGTCAGTCCCTGCCCTGCCCTGTGGCTGCAGCGGGACCTAGCACTGTCCTGGGGGGGCTTGGGATGCCACGTCGCTGGCTCTGGCACGTGCTGAAGAGGTGGTTGCTCTTGCTCCCTACCTGCAGGTTCACGGGCAGAAGGCAGCCTGGGAGGACCCCGTGGAGTGGGTGCGGGACACCCTACCCTGGCCGTCAGCGCAGCAGGACCAGTCCAAGCTGTACCACCTGCCCCCACCCACCGTCGGGCCCCACAGCACTGTTTCACCTCCCGAGGAGCGCACCGTCAAAGACACGACGCCCAGCTCCCTGGACTCGGACCCTCTGGTACGGCCCTGCTGGGGAGGTGGGCCAGGTGGAGAGGGGAGAGCGAGGTGGATCTTCGCTTTCCCAGTTATTTTTCAGTGTAAAAAGCCTGATTTGGGGATGCAGAAACACTTTGCACTCCTGGGAGGAGTGGTTGGTGTGGGATAGTAGCACCGGCAGGCAGGCTGCACACCGAGTCGGCACATTGTGATATGCCAGTGAATGGGCACAGCGTGGCGCTGCACGAGGCATCGTGTCCACACGCGGAGCCACACACAGACTGGGGCTTGCACATATGTGTCCAGGTGTGTCACCTGGAGAGGCTGCTAGCAGACAGGCTGCCACAGGTCATCTCCCCCTGCATTGGTTTGCCATGCTCAGCCTTGAGCATCCCAGCTGTGCCCAAGGCCAGATCCTGGGGACAGGGAGGGATTTTGCAGCATCTCTGGGCTTTGCTTTACCCTCTAAGGAGCTTCTCGGGGTGGTTGGTTTGTATGGGAGGGGAAGGAGGGCCTGGTGGCCTTGGCTTCCCCAGGGTATCCACGGACCTCTCGTCCCCCTCGGACTTGGTGCCACGCTCCTCTCCCTGCAGATGGCCATGCTGCTGAAGCTCCAGGAAGCCGCCAACTACATCGAGTCTCCGGACCGCGAGACCATGGTGGATCCCGACCTGCAGTCGACTCTGTGAGGCCTGGACATGCCGGCCCAGGCGGAGGGGAGCCGCTGCCAGCCACTGCTCCTACCGGGCTGCTCTCCTTTTCCTTTGGTATCCCGGAGTGTGGGGCTGGCGAGTGAGCGGAGAGGACCGGGGCTCTGGCGCGTCCCAGCGGAGCGTGGGGAAGCTTGGCTCATCCGTGGGAGAGCACGAGGTGCCGTCTCCCCTCCCAACCCTGGGGGTAGGAGAATCCTGGTTTGTCGTCTTGATTTTTTTTTTTTTTTTTTTTTTTTCCTGTCTCTAATTGCAAACTCTTGGGCTTTGGGGCCAGGGTGACCGATGTGGCTGAGCCCCTGCTCCTGGGAGCCGCAGGAAGGCCCCTGCGTGGGGCAGGGACCCCGCGGGAGCCACCTGGGCCAAAACTGGGGGACACAGGAGGAGTGTGTGGCTGCAGGACGAGAGCGTGGGCTTGAGGGTCTCCAGCTCCCTCTCCACCCAGTCTAGGCGTAGCCCAGGGCAGGCGACGAGGGAGCCGCTGCTGTGGGAAGCGCTCGCCTCGTGCTGGCCGAGGAGGAGCGCGGCTCTCGCTGCTGTCTTTGTACATTCCCCGTTTCACCTGCATGGCAGCTGCTGTGACCAGGACAGCCCAATAAACCCTGCTTCGATTATTTTATTTTGTTTCCCCCCTCCCATTTTTCTTTGGCCGAGTCCAGACTTTGCTTTGGTCCCTTTTTTGTTCTGGTTCTTTGCTCTCCTGGCCTGGAGCCCGTGGCCCGGTGCCCACCGCTTCCCTGTAAGCAGCTCCCTTTCCCTTTGGTTTCTTTTGCAGCTGTTGGTTCCACCACTCAAACCACCTCTGTCATGAAACTGGTGCTCACTGGACGATCTCCAGTCCCTGAACCCACCTCCCGGGGCTTCATAGCTTGGCTGAGACGGGACGTGGGAGCCCGGGGCAGGGGGGGGCTCCCACAGCAGCCCCTTGCCTAGTGGCTCCCCTCCCCTAAAAAGCACAAGGCTGAGTCTGGCCCTGGGGCCAGGGTGTCCCACCAGGCCAGGATGACACGGGGTATCCCTTCCCACTGGCCAAGGCCTGGGCATGGGGAACGTGCTGCTGCCCCATTCCTGGGCAGCTGGCCCCCCTGCCCTGTCCCCTCAGTGGCAGGGGGGTACAACCTGCCCCACGTCCCCTCGGTGCTGCCAGGCCTGGGGGTGTGGGTTGGTGAGCTGTGCCTGGGGGTAGTCCCCGTGCCACTGCCTCCCTAAGGGCCTTGTGCCTTCCTGAGCCCTTCGGCCTGGCAGGGTCTCGCTGTGCCCTGTGTCGGTGCTCTGGGACCACCCAAGGCTGCCACGTGTCCTCTTGGCCCTACTGTGCAATGTCACAGGCGAGGCTCCTGGCATGGAGGGGATCAGCCCCGGTGCTGCCGCGGTGCCTTAATCCCTGGCCGTGCGGGAAGGGGGCGCGTGGGGCTTGGGCTGGTGCTGTCACAGCCTGCTGCAGCTGCAGTGGCCTAAAACTGTTCCCAGAGCCAGCTTGGCTGGGATGGGACTGGGGTGCTGGCACTGGCCTGAGCAGGGCCAAGCTGGGGCTGCTGCCTTCAGCACCCCTCGCTTGCCTGTCCTCGAGCATGGCTGCAGGGTGCTCTGCTGGCCCAGCACCTCCCTCCCTGAGCCCAGCTGGGCTCTGGGGCTCCCCTGCTCCCCTCTGCTGCCACCCAGCTCAGCTCCTGCACTCAGCTGGGGCCCTGGAGAGCCTTCTGGGGAGATGTGACCCCAGGGCCAGGTCTGCTGAGCCTGTCCTGTCTCTGAGCCCCACCAGGCTGGGGACCGGGCAGTCGCAGCACCCCTGTGCCGCGGTTGGTGTGGCCTTCAGGGACACCTCACAACCCTCCAAAACAGGCATCCTCCAAGG
>NW_008824402.1:333714-337731 GCF_000699105.1 Pygoscelis adeliae | reverse complement strand
GTGCTGGAGGGCAGTGGCACACTGTGGTGTAAATCAGGAGGAATCCCTGAGGGCGATGGGAAGGGCGAGGGCCATGCCAGCTGGCGTACCCCGGGGTGGTACATGGTGGGGGGCTTTCGCTGGTCTTACCTGGCTGGAGGGGACGGGCCCTGATGGGTTCCCCCTGGGTTACGCCAAGCACCCCGTGTCCCCAAGCGTGGCAGCTGTCTTGGGGGGCCCGGGGACCGAGCGTCCCCCAGGGCTGCCAGTGTCTGTGGGCTGAGCCCCTCCCTCCCCCGGGGGACGGGTCCAAGGATTGCACTAACTCATCCCCCTGCCACCCCCAAGGGTGCCTGTCACCCCCGAAGGTGCCTGCTGCCCCCAAGGGTGCCTGTCACCCCCCAGGGGTGCCTGTCACCCCCAGGGGTACCTGCCACCTCCAAAGGTGCCGGTTGCCCCCAGAGGTGCCCGTGGACCCTGGGAGCGCCAGGAGCCCATTCGAGGGGCTGGAGCTGGGAGATGCCAGCGCCTCACCCTCCTGCCTCCTCGAGCTGCTGCCGCCCGGTGGCCTGAACCTTACAATTTTAGCTTTTTTCTATTAAAAACAAACAACCTTTTTTTAATTAAATAAAAGACGAAATTCCTGTTTTAGATGATCTGTGTAATTGACTGGGTTTTGTGTTTCTTAACTGCATGGTATTCCTGCCGAGGGGTTTTATAGCACTTTTTAAATTTCTCTTTAAGATTTTGGTCCAGATTTCTACTGCTCTCGCCTGTCTGTCTTTGCTTTTTCCTTGCCTCCTCCAAGTTTGTAAACTCGCTCCATTTTATACCTGATGTTGAGACCCAACCCCACGTTGTACATAGCTGCGGGAACAATCATAGGGAACAAACATCATCTGGACTCTTTCCACGATTAGTTGTTTTTACTTAAAAGAAATTTTAAAAGAAGTATAAAAGGAAGCCAGGAAAAGGCTTGAGGATATTACAAAAGACAGAAACAAATCCAGCCCTGCACCAAGTCAGCTCCTGCTGCCCACGCTGCCCGCACCAACCGGCATGTCTCTTCTCGGTCGTCTGTCTAACACCATTGGATTCAATAAAGTTATCTCCTGTACCGCCTGGCTGCTGGTCCTGTGTCCGGGAGACTGCGGGCCTGTCCCTGTGCGGGAGGCGGGTAGGGCAGTCGTGCCTGTACCGCCACGTGTCTACCCCTGTCCTTGGTGGTTGCCCTCCTGCAAAATCCGGGGGGGGGTGGGGGAGGCTTTATAGAAACGCTCCAGGCGTGAAATCTTGGCCGTTTGGCAAGATGCTGGGAGCGGTTTTATCGGTCGGGGACCCCTCTTCCAAGATCACGCTCCTGTTAAGTCTGGAGTGTGCAGAAATGCTTCTGGTTTGAAGTCCTGGCAGTTCTGCAAGATGCCGAAAGCGGGGGATCCCCCTCCTGGGGCAGGAGGGGCAGATCGTATCTGGAGTGTGCAGGGAGGAGTGGGGGGCTCGGGCCGGGTGGGCATCCCCGCTGGGCCCCTTTCGCCTCGCCAGGGCTGGTCCCCATCTCCCCTTTGAAAGGGACACGGTGGTGACGGATGCCGCCCCACATCTCCAGCACAGGGGGACAGTCGTGGGACAGGAGCCCTCGAGCAGCGATGGGGTGCTCTGCCCTGCGGCAGGGCGTGGGGGTGAGGATGAGGCTGCAGATACCAGCTGAGGGGAAGGGAGATCCCGGTCCTCCCCGGGGTGGCTCGAAAGCTATAGTCCGCTCTGCAGAGAGCGATGCTGGAGCGGGGACAGATGCTCCAGGAGCCGTTAATTAATCGCAGGATGGTGATGAGTTGTAACAGGCTGCAGCGGTGAACGCAAGGCCAGGAGAGGGCACTTCCCATCGGCTCGGTGCTCCTGTCCAGCGGGTGGGTTCAGTAAGTTCACTACCAGCGGGTGCAATCCTGGATCTGGAGAGCGGGACTGGTTTTGGGGAGCCACGGCTCCTTATGTCATGTGCACGCTCCCCAGCCTGTGATTGCTCTGTGGCCCTGTGCAGGCAGGAAGAGCAGGCAGCAGAGCAGGAGAGCGGGCAGCAGAAGGATCCTGTGCAGGGTGCTGGGCCCTATGCGTGGTGGCACCACGGGGATTTCCAGCCTGACGGCTATGGCACAGAGCCAGCGAGCCAGAGGAATCAGTCCGCAGGCACGGGGGGATGCAGAAGGACCACGCGGGGATGACGCCAACGCTTCGATTTCAGCCAGACACCTGCGTTTGGGAAAACTCAGCTGCATGTTTCAAGGGTGACAGGCAGGGGAGGGTCCCGTCGGTTCAGAAAACAGCACCCATGGGCTCGGCGCTGTAGCGGGGATGTGGCCCCCATGCAGGGTGCCTCCCTCTGCCTTCAGTAGCTGGTGGGAGCTCATGGGTGCCTCTGTGGTGCGGGGTGGCTGGTGCAGGGCTGGGAGGGCTGAGAAAGGGAGCTGCAGGGCACCCCGCCCTCATGCAGGGCACAGGGACCCCAGCAGCACCTGGACATGTTGGGTACAGCCACCGTGTATGTACAGCACCCAGGATGTACAGCAGCACCTGCCGGGTACCGCACCATGTGTACGACAGCGCTGGATGTACAACCTCAGCCATCAGGCACAGCATCCCTCGGGCACCGCGCCTGGCATGTGCAGCAGCACCCCTGGGCTGCAGCACCCAGTCCAGGTACAGCAGCACCCAGTGTAGATACAGCAGCACCCAGTGTAGATACAGCAGCACCCAGCAGCTCCTCCCAAGGTGACCCACAGCCTTTGTGCCAACAGCATCTCCCTCCCCAGGGAAATGCAGCCCTTTTTCATAGAACCACGGAATGGTTTGGGTTGGTCTAGTTCCAACCCCCCTGCCCTGAGAAGGGACATCTCTCACTAGGTCAGGTTGCTCAAATCCCCGTCCAACCTGACCTTGAACACTTCCAAGGATGGGGCATCCACAACTTCTCTGGGCAACCTGTCCAGTGTCCCCACCACCCTCATTGTAAAACTTCTTCCTTATGTCTCAGAAGCCCCCTTTATGTATGGAAAAGCCGCAGTGAAGTCTCCCTGGAGCCTTCTCTTCTCCAGACTGATCCACCCCAACTCTCTCAGCCTTTCTTCACAGGAGAGGTGTTCCAGCCCTCAGATCATTTCCGTGGCCTCCTCTGGATCCACTTGAGCAGGCCCATGCCTTTCTTGCACTGGGGACCCCAGAGCTGGACACAGTACTCCAGGTGGGGTCTCAAGAGAGCAGACTAGAGGGGGAGAAGCCACAGTTTTTGTGATGTGGCCCAGAATTCGCTTGGCTTTCTGGGCTGCAAGCGCATATTGCCGGCTCATGTCCAATTTGTCACCCACCAGTATCCCCAAGTCCTCCTCTGCAGAGCTGCTCTCCATCCATCCATCCATCCATCTGTCCATCCATCCATCCATCCATCCATCCCTGAGTCTGTTCTGATAGTGGGGGTTGCCCTGACCCAGGTGCACGACCTTGCACTTGGCCTTGTTGAACCTCAAGAGCTTTGCATGGGCCCACCACTGGCCCCACTCCTCCTGCCTTTCAAGTTCCCTCTGGATGCCATCCCTGCCCTCAAGCATGTTAACTGCACCACTCAGCTTGGTTGCAGCTGCAAACTTGCGGAGGGTGCACTTGATCCCACTGTCTATGTTGTTGATGAAGACATTAAATAGTATTGGTCCCAGTATGGACCCTTGAGGGACACCACTCGTTACTGGTTTCCATTTGGACATTGGGATGTTGCCTGTAACTCTTTGGATGGGGCCATCCAGCCGGTTCCTTATCCATCGAATGGTCCACCCATCAAACCCTTACCTCCAATTTAGAGGCAAGCCCATTTCTGGGGGTGTGGGGTGAGCTGTCACAGCCACATCGCACCCAGGGGTGCACCCAGTGCCCAGAGGGCGCATGGGGACCTGGGGTGCGGCAGGGGCTTCAGGTGATGCAGCTCCCAGCAGGGTCCCCCTCCCTGTTACAGGCACCATCTCTCCTGGCAGTGGCACATGTGGACCCCCCCCC
>NW_008824402.1:332779-333315 GCF_000699105.1 Pygoscelis adeliae | reverse complement strand
TCCCTTCCCTTCCCTTCCCTTCCCTTCCCTTCCCTTCCCTACCAGCCGCCACCGGCCGCCCTCTGCTCCCTGCCCGGGCTCCTCACTTGACTCCCATCAGCTTTTTCTTGCTGTTTTGGTCCCAAATTCAAAGCCGGGTTCCCAGGAGCCCTCTGGATCTGGGGGTGGCACCGCTCACCCACCACCTCACCCCTCTCCTGTGGCCACGGCAGGGACCCCGTCATGGCTCTGGGTCTCCGTGGTGGGTGCGGCCGTGGTGGGTGTGGGGTGACCGGTGTGAGGTGACCTGTGCGAGTCACTAGTGGAGAGGTGACTGGTGTGAATAGACCAGCCCAGGGTGAGGTGACTATGAGAGGTGATGGATGTGAGGCGACCAGTGTGAGCTGGCAGGTGTGACATTACTTGATGGGGGGTGACCGGCGTTGAGGTGACCGGTGCAAGGTGACAGGTGTGAGGTGACCAGTGAGGGGTAACCAGTGCAAGGTGATGGGTGTGAGGGGACCGGTGTGAGGTGACTGATGGGAGGTGAGCGGTTC
>NW_008824402.1:332333-332677 GCF_000699105.1 Pygoscelis adeliae | reverse complement strand
GGGGTGACCAGTATGAGGTGACTGGTGTGAGATCACCAATGGGAGGTGATGGGTGTGAGATGATCGATGAGGGGCGACCAGTGTGAGGTGACCAGTGTGACGTGATGAGTGTGAGGTGACTGATGGGGGGTGACAGGTGTGAGGTGACCGGCGTGAGTCACCCTGATGAGGGATGACCAGCGTGAGGTGACCGGTGCGAGGTGATCTGTGTGAGGTGACCGCTGTGAGGTAACCCCGATGAGGGGTGACCGGTGTGAGGTGACCGAAAAGGGGTGACCGGTGTGAGGTAACCGATAGGGGGGGGACCGGTGGGAGATGACAGGTGTGAGGCGACTGTGCGAGGG
>NW_008824402.1:332085-332319 GCF_000699105.1 Pygoscelis adeliae | reverse complement strand
CCCGTTGGGGGGTGACCGGTGCGAGGTGACCGATAAGGGGTGACTGGTGTGAGGTAACCGATAGGGGGGTGACCGGTGTGAGATGACAGGTGTGCGGTGACTGTGCGAGGTGACTGATGGAAGGTGACCAGCGTGAGGTGACCGATGGGGAGTGACCGGTGTGAGGTGACCGAAAAGGGGTGACCGGTGTGAGGTAACGGATATGGGGGGTGACCGTTGTGAGATGACAGGTGT
>NW_008824402.1:329700-330954 GCF_000699105.1 Pygoscelis adeliae | reverse complement strand
TGGGAGCCAGCTCCAGCCAGTCCCTTCTCCGGACTGAATTTCCCCACCGCGGTTGCAGCAAGCTCCGGGATCCTCCTTCACTTGTCGCGCTCGCTGCGTGCCATCGGAGTGTAGCGGTGAGGAGGGGCTCACCCCAGGGCCGGGGTCGTCAGCATCGGGGTGCCGCAGCCTTTGCACCCACAGCTGCGTCGGAGCCATGCCCAGCACCTCGCTGCTCCCCTGCAGCCTACTTTCAAAGATGGGTGGGAGTGATCCCGAAAGAGCTCTGCAAATTGCGCAGGGGACAGGCAATATTGCAAGGTGACTGTGGCACGGGGAGGGGGGGACACGCGCTTGTGTCACGCATCACTTCGTGGTCCCTGACCGTGCCAGTGCCTCTGTGTGTCCCTCTGCACCGGGTGCTCCTCGACGCAGCGCTCTCCTGTCCTCCAGGTGAGAGTGGCCAGGGCAGCGGGTGCTGTGGGGTGTCACCCACTGTGGGGTGTCACCTGCTGTGGGATGTCACCTGCTGCAGGGTGTCTGTCAGTGAAGTCCCCCTGCGCCGTGGCAGCTGCAGGGCGCTGAAGGACTCCCCGCCTGCTCCTCTGCAGCAGTGAAAACTTCAGTCCTGGAGTGAAGGCTCTCGTTTATTGTGTGCTGAGGTGCTGCTGCAGCTATGTCACTCCTGTGCAGGCTGTACGGAAGCGCAGCCACCGGCAGGAGTCGTCTCCTGCCTGCTGCATTATTCCTCGCTAGCGCAGCGCCTTGGCCGCGTGCTGCCGGGGGCTGCCGGAGCCCCGGGGCACCCTCAGGGCGGCCGGTTCTCTGTGCCTTTGTTGCGCTTGGGTGCTTTTGGCTGCAGGGTCTTGGTGGGAAGAAGCGTGGCTTGTGGTGGTCTGTGTGCCGGGGGAGCGTGGGGCACCGGGGAGGTAATGCACCCAAGGTCATTGAGGCCAGCAGTGGCAGCGGGACGTCGCCTGTGCTGCTCGGGAAGAGCACAATCCAGCAAAACACCCCACTGCCCCCCCAAACCCCTCTCGGAGTGATGCCCTGTCCACTTCTTGCACCTGGGTGAAGCGCAGAAATGGGTCTGACCTTGCCCCATCACCCGGCACCGAGCCTGGCTCTCCCAACCCCTCATGGCAAGCGCTGGTGCCCCGTTTGCCGGGAGCTGGCCCGAAGCCCCAGTGCCCCCGATTCTGCAGGGCAAGGACACGTCCCTCGCCGCCCGTTAGCCCGGCGATAGCAGCAGCAGTGCGCCAGCATCGGCTGCAC
>NW_008824402.1:329185-329570 GCF_000699105.1 Pygoscelis adeliae | reverse complement strand
TATGTGTATGGTTGGGGAGGGGGGTTGCAAATCAGCTGCCTTTCTGCCGGCGAGTTGCCCGCACGAAGCCGTGCTCGCCGGGCGCGGTGGGATGGCGCAGCGGTAGCTTTTGCTGCTGGCCGCTCCCGGGGGAGCTGCCTCCTGTTCCGTGAGCCCCGGGGACAGTCACTGGGCTTGAGCTAAAGGCCACCGAAGCGAGCCGGGATTCCTGCTCACCCCCCGAGGGGTGGGAGCAGGCCCTTCCTCCAGCTCGTGGTGGTTTTGGCAAAGCCCCAGCTCTGGGAACCGGATGACTGCAGCTCCTAATTATGACTTGAGTTTCTCCTTCTCCGGGCTGCGCAGGAGAGCTGTGAACCGGCAGCCGTGATGTCCTCCAGCAGCACCG
>NW_008824402.1:326004-328920 GCF_000699105.1 Pygoscelis adeliae | reverse complement strand
GGGCTGCGGCTGCCCTCGGCTCTGCTCCCACCGGAGCCTGCGTTCTCCAAAGTGCTCTTTTGATTATTAGCCCTAATAATTGTGTTATCGCATCGACTGAAGTGTTTCAGATGCCAAAGCTAATTTTGCTCTTCATGCCTTCCTTCGTCAGTAATGGGATTTTGATAACATCACGCGTCCAAAAGTATTGGATAAACTCAGCATAATTCCCCATTTATTAATTAAACCGTAAATTAGGCAGCATGCGGCTGGAATCCGAGATGCCCCGTACCGGTGTAATCCTACAGCTGGGGACGGTGCTGGCCCCGTGCCGGCGCGGGCCCGTCCCTGCCAGCCCTGGGGAGCGGGATCCCAGCCTCCCTCAGCTGGGATCCCTGTCCCACATGCTGGAAGTCGAGTGATGTTTAATCTGCTCCGGTGGAGCAGATCCCTCCTGGAGGAGGGATCTCAGTGCCCCTGGATACCGATGCCAGCCTGACGGCTGGGTCGGAGGCTGGCAGAGCTCCCTGTTACCCCGGGGTGGCTCTGACAGTGCTGCAGCCTCTGTGCCAGGGCTTTGGGAGGGGAGGAACCGCAGCTGGCTCTGGGGAAAGCAGAGCGGTGCTGAGGGGTGAGCATGGCGGTGCAGGGCTACGCTGAATTGCTGCTGTCTGGCCTCACACCCCGCTCTCCCGGCACGGGCAGTTGCCTGACTACACCAGATCCATCACCGCTGACCACTGGCGGTTGGGCATCTGCCTGGAAGGAGCTCCTGGCACTGTTGGGGCATCCTCCACGTCATACATCTTAAGGAAAACTGGTGTGTTTTAATTAATCCGGGGTGTTTCTTGCTCCCCGGCTCTTCCCAACCCTGCAAGGGTGCAGCAGATGTGGGCTCTGGGCTGATGGCCATTCCCCAGGGGATATGGGGAAGCCGGGAGCAAAGTGGGTGCTTGTGGCACGAGGTGCAGGTGGGTGCTGGGGGCAGATGTGGTGCTGTGTTTGGGCATGTCCGACCTCTGAGCCCGCACTGAGCTGGAGGTGGCCTGGGGGATCATCCCACTGCCGGGAGGCTCGGAGAGCTGCTCCAGGGTCGGGCTGAAGCCATGGGGATGGGTGAGTGTCTGCAGGCAGTGGGGATGCCTGAGATATGCCGGGCTGGTTTGGGGTCGGCAGAGCTGATCCGGCAGCCGATGCTACAGCAGCGCTGGCGTGGGCCGAGGCATCCCTCACCACCCGTGAACCTGCTGCGGTACCTCACACCGAAGCGATTCTGCCAAACCCCCCCGGTGCTGGGACCAGCCTCCGAACTGCTCAGCAACGTCGCAGCGTGCCGGGGAGACACCTCCCGCCTTCTGCAGGACATGGGGTGTCCCCAGGGACCCGCTGCTGGGACCAGGGATCCCTGAGGCGGCACCGCTGCTCCCATCGGCCTTGAGCGGAGGATTCAAGGGGGAAAACAACCCCAAATTTCAGTGCCGTGCATGGATTTACAAGCACGCGGATGCCCTGCGGGGCTCTGACGCTGTCTCGCTCTGCTCCCAGGGAGTTACAGGGTTTTCTCCTGGGACCGAAGCCTGGGGAGAGCTGGGTTAGTGCCTGGGGCGAAGGCGCCAGCGTGTGCCCGCTGCTGCCCATGCACGAGCCCTGCATTGCTGCCAGCAGCCTGGCGCAACCGCTGCCTTGTGCCGCAGTGAACTGCGGTGTGGCCGTGCCAGGCTCAGCCGCTGGTTTGTGCTGTGTGAGAGCCTGACAGAGACCCTCCCAGTCTGGTGGCCCTGGCTGCAGGGAACCCTTGGAAGGGACAGTGCCTGCCGGCGCACCAGGAGCCGAGGTGCTTTGCAGCTCCCCAGGCAGCTGGGCTCTCCAGGTTATTCCGGGGGATGGATAGCCTTCACCGGGATGCACCAGTGGAGCAGCTCCTCTATGCAGCCCCAAAAGCGTGTGCCGTTGTGCTTGTGCCCCCAAAACACCTGGAGCAATGTAGGGATGCAGCTCCGAAGGGCTGGGGAGCAGCAGAGGACCCCCCCCAGTGGTGTATGGGGGACCGTGCCCATCGCCCAGGCTGGGCTCTCGGCTCTTACGGTGGCTTTTCTCCATCTGCACAAGGTTTATGCATGGGAGTCAGTTCCTGGTGTCTTGGCCGTGGTGGTGCTTCATGCCACAATTAAATCCCCCTGGGCTGGCGCGGTGCTGCATCCCCACCGATGCTGTCATCATCGTGCCTCCGCCGTCCCCTTTCTCACCCCAAATGCTGCCAGGGTGGGTGGCCCCAGAGACGCAGGGCCATACTCTGCCTCCAGGACTCTCTGTGCCTTGGAGCTGCGCAAGCAGCCGCCAGCACCGCTCCCGGAGGCAGCCAGTCCCCAGGGACTGAGCCCCGGCTGGCAGGGAGGAGGGAGATGCTGAAGGTTGAGCATTGCTGGGGGCTCCCCAGGGCCGGGAGCTGGTTTTCTGGATTTCTAACACCAGCCCATCACTACCTCGTGCTTAGCTGGGTGCTTTGAACATCTCACTGGGGGCTGCAGCCTGACAGGGACCATGGAGCCTCACCCCTGGAAATGGCACCTCGTGGCTCGCGTCTGCTTGTTTAGCTCGGGAGCAGCCCCCCCCTGCCTCCGGTCTCAAATCGATCCGCCTTGTCTCAGCTCTCTCCTGGAGCAGCTTCTGGCTCTTCCCCAGGAGCTTGTCTGGCTTATTTTCCTCCCCCCATATTGATCAGGAGCCATCGCTGTTGCACGGGGCCATCACCAGCGAGTGCTGGCAGCAGGGCAGCATTGCAGGCAGAGCAGTGCCGACCCAGGTGGGCAGGATTTGGGTGCTCTCGGCCATGTGGTGCCTTCGAAGTGCCAGAATAACTCAGCCCATCGCCTTCTGTTGCCCTATTTAGCTGCGCTGGGCTCACCGGCGGAGCAAGGCACGGCTGGCACAGCATCC
>NW_008824402.1:323988-324862 GCF_000699105.1 Pygoscelis adeliae | reverse complement strand
TTCGCACCCCCGGCCCGGTGGGTGCGTTGACTTTTGGGTGCCCAGCCGGTGCAGCCAGGAGGGTGGGAGCCGCGGCAGTGCTCCGCACAGCCATCCGGCAGCGGGAGCTGGTGGTTTTGACTTGTGAGCATCAGAAGCCATTAATCTGGTACTGGAATGGTGGATGAAGGCTACCTTTAAGACTGCATTTAACTGTTAGATGTCTCTTGGTTTTGCTGTAAATAATGCAGCTGCTGTGACACGAGAGCAGGTCCTCTATCAAAGGCAGGCACCAGCCTCTAAAACCGGCAGTCCTTGCATTTAGTTTTTAAATTTTTTGTTTTACAACATCTCCCCCATGAGCCTGGGGCTGGGTTCCTTTCCTCAAGGCCGGGAGCTCTGCGGTGAGGAGCCTGGGTCCTGGCACGTGGGGCAGCGAGGCAGGAGCTCACCACAGGGTCTCTGGCCCTGCCTGTATTTGCGGTGTCCGTCCCCTGCTCCTCCATCTCGGGGCGAGGGTGGGGACCCTGGATGTGACCCTGCGGCAGAGCGGGGCTGCGGGGATGTGCAGGAGATGTGCTCGCCGCCAGCCGAGCAGCTCATCAAATTTTTACAGGAGCAGTGTAATTCTCCGGCATGGTGCCCCCCCCAAATTTCTCATCTCCCAGGAAGGGCCTGCGGTCGGGGCTGCCGAGCTCCAGCACATCATTATTTTTATTTAGACGAGCTGGGTGCCGGCTGGTGATGAGAGGCAGTGAGTGGAGCGTGCCTCAGCAGGGAAGGAGGGTGCAAGCCAGCTCCGGTTCTCATCCGGAGATGCCGTCGGAGCCCAGCCAGCAGGATGGTGCACAGCACTGCAGGTCCCGGTGGGCGCTGGCGACTGCGTCACTAGCCC
>NW_008824402.1:322637-323569 GCF_000699105.1 Pygoscelis adeliae | reverse complement strand
TGACGGAGGGTCCGATCCAGCACCGCTAATGCTGCTATTGCAGGTTTGTGCCGGGGCTGAGGAAGGGGAATGGGGCTGGGGTTTGCTGGGCTGGGTTGTTGCAGAGCCCCTTCGCACCGGGGTCTTGCAGCGTCCCCCTCCCCAGCTCCCCCTCCTCCCTGATCCCTCGGTCTCCCAGTGCCTCTGCACATCCATTGCCAGAAATTCTCTGTTAATTAAATGACCGTTAGAAGCCACGTCATGTTTTTGCCTCAATTAGACTCTCCCATCTCACTGCTGCGAGTTGAAACTCTGGCCTGGCATGTCCCCTCCATGTCTCACGCTGGATGCGCCGGTCCCAAAACCACGGGAGCGTTGGGAGGGTCTTTACTTGTGCGAAAGGCCGGAGGGATGCACAGGCATCACACTGGCAGGTCTGGCAGAGATGGGATCTCCCCCCCCCAGCCCTTGGGCCGCTATTCCCAGAAGCAAAAGAGCTGCTGGCATCAAAATCTGGCTGGGGCACTGCCAAATATCTCAGGTCTACCCCGAAATCCCTGCTTGCCCCCGGGATGCGTCTCAGGAATGTGCTGGCTCCGTAGTGCCCAGGCTTCCTGCCGACACTGGGGTGGGAGGGGGCTCCCCTTTGGGACCAGTTTGGGATTTTCATTACTGGTCATCCATTACCGCGCTGGCAGGGGGCGGTGCGGGTTAATCCCTGCTTGCCCCCGGGATGCGTCTCAGGAATGTGCTGGCTCCGTAGTGCCCAGGCTTCCTGCCGACACTGGGGTGGGAGGGGGCTCCCCTTTGGGACCAGTTTGGGATTTTCATTACTGGTCATCCATTACCGCGCTGGCAGGGGGCGGTGCGGGTTTTGGCATCAGCTCCCAAAGCTGACGTTTGTGGAGGGCTGGGGGGGGGGGGCCCCATGTCCCCACCCCCCAGGGGACGAC
>NW_008824402.1:319475-320337 GCF_000699105.1 Pygoscelis adeliae | reverse complement strand
AGTTGCAACTGCAGGCACACAAATGCGCGGGTGCTCCTTGCATCGTGCACCGGCCCCTTCCAGCAGCGTGCACACATGTGCATTCTCATGCACACATGTGCAAACATGACCCACAAGCAGCTGTGCACACACACGCACGCTGGCACGCAGAGGACGTGTGCGCAAACGTCTCTCTTACACAGACTGCAGGCACTGGCATGCACACACCCATGTGGGTACATGCACACCCATGTGCACGAGTGCTTGCAGAGCCACACGAGTGCTGCACGCGTGCACAAGCACTTGCACCCCGACACATCTGTGAGCAGATGTGCTCACACACGTGCGTGGCCACGTGCACACACCTGTCAGCACTTGCACGCACGTGCTGCCTGTGCACAAGCACTTCCACCCCCACCCGTATGCATGCATACCCTGTGCACAAGCACTCGCACACATGTGCTTGCACATTGCACAAGCACTTAAGTGTGCGTACCCTCATACATGCTTGCATATCCCATGCATAAGCACTTGCACGTGTGCAGACATGCATGCATGCTCCATGCACATTTGCACACATGCATGCTCCACACCTACACACTCACACGCGTGCACAGACGCATGCACACTGCCCAAGCATTTGCATCCCTCCCCATGCACAAGCACTTGCACATGTGTGCACACACACACACACAGGCTCAAGCACATGCCATGCTGCAAATGCTCAGCACCCTGCACCCCTCGGCGTGCCCCTGCCACACTGCCCCGTCCCTGGGGATCGCAGCTCTGCTAGGCCGGGGCGGCATGTGCAGCATGATGTGAGCAGCATCGCAATTGCAGCCTGCGCCTTGTCGTGCTGCAGAGCGCTGCAGCGGGGCTGGCG
>NW_008824402.1:316338-319102 GCF_000699105.1 Pygoscelis adeliae | reverse complement strand
TGGGGGGCAGGATCTGGCACCTGGGGGGGCAGGAGAGGGGCATTGCCCTGTGCCCGGGGCCCCTGCAAAGCCGCTGCCTTGCAGCTCTTGGGTGCCGTTGCTTGGGCCAAGGGGCGAGGGGCAGGCAGCAGCATCCTCCACTCAGCCCTTCCCGGCCTTTTTCTTCTTCCCAAACCCAGCTGCCTGCAGAGCTCGCCCCCGTTCTGCTTTGGCAGAGATTGCTGTTTGCACAGAAATACAGGTCAGGTCGGGGAGCCAGCATTGCAAAAATGCTGCCTCGCCTGCAGCGAGCTGGAAGGCGTCCAGACTGCCCCAGGCAGCATCTGCTCACCTGCCTGCGGCTCCTCTGGCAGCTTTGCTTCCCTCCTAGCAAACCCCAGCGCCGTGATGGGAAAAAAACCCCCTCGTGTTGCTCGTCTTGCAGCAAGAGCCCTGCTTGGAAATGCTCTGGCTGCCCCACAAGGGTAAAAGCCCTGTCCAAGGGGTGGTTTTACGGGATGAATAGCAGCTGTGAAGATAGTAGCAGGGCTGCAGGGAGCTGCTGGCCATGCGGCAAGCAGGGGAGAGCATCCCGTCCCCATCCCTGTCACCCCATAAAAAGGGGCACCGAGGCAACCTCTTCTTCCCAGTGGACCGGTTTGCAAGGATGCCCGCAGCTCCCAGTGCCACCAGGTGCCGGCCGGCCCTTGGGATGTTGAGCTGCCAGCACCGACAGTGACTCCAGCAGACGTGAAAAAATGAAAGAAGGCCGGGTGTCCTCGGCCACTGGAAAGCTCTGGGGAGCCCTCGTAGTCCTCTGCATTAAATAACCCTCAGCGGGGTGTGGGGGGGTTAAATACAGCAGCTCCTGATTCACTCAAGGGCAGGACGTGGTGGCTGTGGGGCACCTCCAGCATCTTGCTCCAGCCCCCCAGTGCCATCCGCTGCCAAGTGACAGGGAGTTGGCCGCTGCGTCGTGGCTATGTGATGCTGATTCTGTTGTTTGTGGCGGTTGCAGCCGCTCTATGGAGCATGAAGGTGGCTGTGCCTGAGGTCCAAGGGCAGGAGAAGATGCTGGTGGAGCGTGGAGAGCCTCTTAGATGCTCAGCATGCTGGGGGGGGCTCCCTGCGGAGCAGGTCCAAGCAGGTTGACCTCCACAGACATCCAAGATGGATAAATCCACAGGAGGAGCTGGTGATCCTGGTCCATGCTGGTCTCAGAGCTGCAGGCTGGGGAGGAGGGATGCTCCTGAGGTCCACAACCTCAGTGGTTGCATCCTCTGAATTACCATGTCCTGCACATGAAGCCTGAGGTCAAGCAGGGATCTGGTGTTGCCTTGGGTGGAGGGACCCTGCAGTGGCCTCTGGGGACCCGGCCCACACTGCAGACACAGCCCCGAGCATCCTCCTTGGCTGCGCTGCAGGATGTACCAAGCCAAGATGAGTCACCCCTGGATGAGCCCCCTCTGATGCCATCAAAGTCCTTCATCCGCCGTGGGCACAGAGCAGGACGAGACCCCGCCATCTGCCCGAAACCTTTGGGGCTGGGACATGGGGGTGACTGCAAGAAAAACTTGGGAGGCTTGAAAGAGCCTCTGGGAAGATACAGAGATGTTGGTGTCTTGACTGGTCTCATCCAACCATCTTCATGCCCCGTGTGACAAGGACGTGTCTCCATCCCCAGGTCCCATCCCCAGCTGCTGCGCTGTGTGAGCGTGAGCCCTGACCTGCTGCCCTCCTGCCTCGACGCGGGAGGACGGGGGGCTGTGGGACTCGCCCAGGGATGGCATTTTCTGAACCACTGTCACTTCTGTGTCCTGGCCAAGTTGCAGGTTGATAACTTCAAGCAACCAAAATTCCTGGCCCAGGTCCCCTTACAGCACGAGCTCAACCAAAACTGTCTTTGGGGTTTGCTTGTTTTGCCTCCTGCCTTTCACGAAACTTTTGTGGCATCAGGAAGATGCCGAGCTCATTAAAAATGCAGGGAGTGAGAGTAATCAGTGCATCCCGTAGCCGTTTGACTGCAGGGTCTGGCTATTGGAGAAGTTCTTGGGGATGCTCAGGGGTGGCGTGGGCTCGCAAGAAAGCATCTGCAAAACCTCCATTGACAGGCACCAGGAACGTTTTCCAGCTGAGTGTTGCCTTTGCTGTTGCAATTTGGCCTCTGATTCACAGTAATTGGTGCATTTACAATAAATAGGTGTTTTGTGCCCATTGCAGACAAACTGCACCACCGAGAGTCACTCCTTGCACTTTTAAAGTGAGTTTCTGATGCGTGTGGCTGTGGAAAACACATGCAGGGTTTCAAAGTCCAGGAAGGACCCCCCAAAAAGCCCCAAACCAGATAAAAAATAGACCCCAAGCTCCGCAGCTGCAGAAGTGTTATTTACTGCAGCTCTTTGCCTGGCCAGGATGGATCCCAGCGGCTCTGCCTCCAAGAGGTTGATCCTAAAGGTTTTACTCCCAGTTTGGGATGTCGCCCAGCTTGCCGTGGACGAGGATGGGCGTGGGGGGAGAGGATGAACCCACCGGTGAGCCGGCAAAGGGGTTCCTCCAGGCACCCCGTCCCCTGCGCGGCTGCCGGGGGGTCCTGCTGCTCCCAGCACTGCCGGTGACGGATGCTTTTCTGTTTGCTGTAACTTTTTGCATTCCCACTGCAAATGCTGCTGTTGGAAGGGATGAAGGATGAAACGAGAGGTGATGCTCCCAGCTAGCCCGGGGACCCGGGATGCTGCGGGGAGGGGTCGTGCCGCAGCCCAGATCAGTTCCTGGGGCCGGGGTGACA
>NW_008824402.1:312669-316056 GCF_000699105.1 Pygoscelis adeliae | reverse complement strand
CCCCCCCTCCCCAGTGGCAGAGGAGGAAGGTGTGCGGGTGCGGAGCTGAGCGCTGGGCAACTCAGTGCACAATTCACCCGAGAGGCAGCTGGAGACGGTACGGCAGAGCCGCTTCGGGGCCGGAAACCCCCAGGTCTCTGGCTGACTTTTTGAGGTGAGAACACTCTTTTTTTCCACTGCTGCAGGAAGGATGGAGGAGCAGCAGGCGCTGGGGGGTGATGCTCTGGGCGAGGAGGCTTCACCGAGAGGGGAGAAGGGATACAGGAAAGGGGGTTCCTCCCATGCCAGAGCTCATGTGCCCCCAGAAACTCCTTCCTTGGTTAGCTGCACTCCCGCTCAGCTGTTTGCTTCCCCACTGAATAGCCTTTTATCTTCCTTAATCCCACCGACACCGATAATTCCCTTGGCTTCTTGCCTTGTGATCTTCCCTTTGCAAGCTTGCCTTCTGCTGGGTCATGGAGGCACTTTGGGTCCAGAGCTGGGTCATGGAGGCACTTTGGGTTCAGAGCTGGGTCGTGGAGGCACTTTGGGTTCAGAGCTGGGTCGTGGAGGCACTTTGTACCAGCTCTGCTTGCAGGACCAAATGCCACATCTGCAAGACCATGGAGTGGGTGTCCCTGTCCTTGGGGGGTGCTTCAGGCCCTGCTGAGCTGGGGTGGGGGGTGCTGCAGCCCTGGCAGTGAGCCGAGCACCTTCCCCGTGCCCTGTCAGGGAGCGGGGCTGGCCGGGGGAGCTGGCCTCTGTGGGACTGGGAGGCAGCCAGGAGCCTTGAGCCACCCAGGACATGGTGAAAGGGCTGACCCTTTGACGTGCACGCTGAGCCCACCACAGCTGTGTAGAGCCGGCTCTTCCCTGCTTGCATCCATCCTCAAAATGTGCCCTGCAAAAGCTCCCTGGGGCTGGAGGAAGAGCAATGTGCTGCTCCTCTCCTGTTCCCATCCTTGGAAGCTCTCCCAGGGCTGGGAGCAAGTCCTGAGGGTCCCACACCAGCGCTGGGTCCCTGCATAAAGAGAGGTCTGGCTGCTGCCATGTGTTGGGTCTGCAGGTGCCTGATGGGTCCCTGCCTGAGAAAAGGGGGAGGCAGTGGGGCTGGCTTTGTCCAAACTAACCTTGCTCATCTCTTCTGGGGATGCAAACACCCCTTCTCTCATCCCATGGGGCCTCACCGGGTGAACATCTCCCCAGGAGCGTCCTCAATGTCCCCAGGAGGCTCCGAGCTGGCACCAGCATTGACGTGATGCTGGGTGATGCTCCTGGTGGCTATGGAGATGTCAAGGGTCAGGAAACATGGGGGTCGACTGGGCTTCCCATTGCTTGTGAGGGAATCCAGGTGTCTGGATCCTCATGTCCTTCATAACCATTGGGCTCTACGCTCCTCTAGCAGAAGATCAAGCGCCCTGTTGTGGCCCTGCTGTCAATGCAGATGTTGTACTCGGTGCAGACGGCTGCTCAGGGACACAGCCTGGGCACGGGGAGGGGCGGGGGCAGCAGGGACCTGGGTGACCACCGGGGCGAGTTTGGTTTCCAGGGAGCCCCTGACCCACCATGACGTTCAAGCAAGCATCCATGATGGCCCCGGAGGCCACGGCCACCACGATGCCCATGGCCACGATGGAGAACTCCACTGAGGCCGCCGGGCCGGGCGAGGGCAAGGAGGACATGTTCACCAAGCTGAGGGACAAGTTCATGAATGAGCTCAACAAGATCCCCCGTGAGTAGCTGCTTCCTTTTCCAGGTATCACCTTCCTCATGACCCCACCACCGCTCGGGTTCCAGTGCAGCATGTGGGACAGGGTGGTGGGGTGGCTGGGGCTGGGAGGGCGCTGCAGGGCTGACAATGATACTGGCTTTTGCCCGCAGTGCCACCCTGGGCCCTCATTGCCATCGCGGTGGTAGCCGGACTCCTCATCCTCACCTGCTGCTTCTGCATCTGCAAGAAGTGCTGCTGCAAGAAGAAGAAGAACAAGAAGGAGAAGGGCAAAGGCATGAAGAACGCCATGAACATGAAGGACATGAAGTCGGGCAACCAGGTGACGTCCTTATGGACTGCTTGGCCTTGTCCTGCGCTTGGTGTTGTAGGATGATCCTTCCAGTTGAGTTACGATCCATGTCGGGGCACTCGTAGCTCAGGCAGCAGAGGGGGATGGAGCCACTAGGATCCTGGGATGGGACAGCGCAGACATGAGCCTGCAGTTGAGACAGCAGCACTGTCCTCCTCCAGTGCCCGGTGGCCCAGATGGGGCCAGGGTCAAGCTGGCCTGGACCTGCCAATGCTTCACCTGAACCAGGAAATGTTAATTTAATCCCTTATGTCTCCCTGCCTTCCTCTGAGTTGTCCTCATTTCATTGAGCTGTGCCTTTAGCTGAGAGGGGAGGACCACCAGACCAAAACGCCCACCGGTTTGGGGTCCCCAAAAAGCCAGTACTCAAGAGGCAGGTGCTGGTGCAGGGAGTGGAGCTGGGGCCATCTCCTCATCTTGGGGGACCAGCAGGAAGGAGGCTTTGGTACCAGCGGGCTTGGGGCCATCCAGGGCCATTTCAATGGCCCTGACCCATTTGGAGGGGGTGGGAGATTTTGGGCATCTGTTCCTGCTCTTCAGAGCCATGTGGGCACCATGGGCATGCAGGCAGGGCTGGAGAGATGAGCGCTGAGTGGAGATGCTCCATCATACCTGCCCATCTGCACGCCCCCACGGTGGTGGGAGATGTGGGGTGGGATTCCCCGATGGAGGGCGAGGGCTGCCATCCCCTGGGGCTCGACGGGGCCGTACAAACCCCGATTCCCCACCTCGCTGTGGGTCCTTTGTTGATGCTTTCTGTAACGTGGCTCTCTTCCCTCCCACTGCTCTCACGGTCCTCCCTCCCTGCTGCCCTGTCTGCGTGTTCCCTCTCCATCCCGGGACGCCCTCCACGGTAGGTGCTACCACGAGCCTCCTTCTCCATCGGCTGCTTCCAGGGTGGGACAGGGGACCTGGGGACAGGTCAGAGAGGTGATAATGAGCTGGGGCTCCCAACCCATGGACCATGGCTTGGAGAGGCGTGGAGAGGGGTGGCTTTGCCTTAGCCATAGGAGAATTAGGTTGTATCTATCTCTATTACGAAGTTAATAAAATGGCCCTGCTAAGCCCTTGGCACCAGCTGCAGCGCTCCCCCAGGCACGGGCTGGGGGGTTGTTGAGTATCCCTGCACCCTTTGCAGGAGCTTGCTTGCATGCACTGCCCCCTCCCCAACACCAAACCTGGGGGGAGGTGGGGGGACCAGAGCTGACCCCGTGTCCCTGAGGCAGCCCCCCACGCTGTCTTGGCTGGACCAGCACTGAGCAGCCCAGGGGCTCCCCGGCTTCCCCGCAGCCGCGGGGGTGTAGGCAGACCCCGGGGCAACCCCCGG
>NW_008824402.1:308581-312477 GCF_000699105.1 Pygoscelis adeliae | reverse complement strand
GCCCCTGCGCTGTCGTTGCAGGACCAACAGGACGACGATGACGCAGAGATGGGTCTGACGGAGGGGGAAGGCGAGGAGGAGGAGAAGGAGCCGGAGAACCTGGGCAAGCTGCAGTTCTCGTTGGACTACGATTTCCAGGCGAACCAGGTGATGGAGGGGCTGGCACTCGGCTGAGGGGATGGGGGAGTGGGGCTTGCCCAGGGTGGGTATTTGAGAGAAGTCTCCCTGTTGGACCTGGGTGGCACAGGAGGGAGCTGGGTGCTGTGCCATGGGGAGTCCTGCCCCACGTTTGGCTGGAGACAAGCCCTTGGCATCTGCAGCGCGTAGCTGGGCCGTCTCGCTGAAGACACCCCTCTACCCCCTCCAGCTGACAGTGGGGATCCTCCAAGCCGCCGAACTGCCAGCTTTGGACATGGGTGGCACCTCAGACCCGTATGTCAAGGTGTTCCTGCTCCCTGACAAGAAGAAAAAGTACGAGACCAAAGTGCAGAAGAAGACACTCAACCCTGCCTTCAATGAGACCTTCACCTTCAAGGTGAGCCCCTTCCCACCCACAACACGGGACCTCGTCTCCCACTCCCATCTTTCCCCCTGACTGTGTCCCGGTCCTGTACTTTGACCCTCGCTGCTGGGAGTGGATAGTCCTGGCTTGGGCTCCTCTGAGCCCGTTGCCAGCCCAGTGGCCATCTTTGTGCAGGTCCCCTACCAGGAACTCGGCGGGAAGACGTTGGTGATGGCCATCTATGACTTCGATCGCTTCTCCAAGCACGACATCATCGGTGAGGTGAAGGTGCCCATGAACACGGTGGACCTGGGCCAGCCCATCGAGGAGTGGCGGGACCTACAGAGCGGTGAGAAGGAGGAGGTGAGAGCAGGGCCGGCGCAAGGCCCTCGGCCAGCTGAAACCCTTGGCCAGGGGGGTTGAGATGTGCTCTGCTTTCTGGGCCATCCCACAATCCTTGGGATGGCGATCGCTGTGGGGTCCCACCT
Organism: Pygoscelis adeliae; assembly: GCF_000699105.1. Lineage (NCBI taxonomy): Eukaryota > Metazoa > Chordata > Aves > Sphenisciformes > Spheniscidae > Pygoscelis > Pygoscelis adeliae. Next base: position 311,487 of record NW_008824402.1, on the reverse strand, counting down.
GAATGCCATGGCTATGAGTTCTGGGCAGGATCTGCCCCTGTTGTTCCCCTGTGCAAAAACCTTTCTGTAACAAAAACGAAGAGTATAAATGTCTTGGGTGCTGCGCTGGGACTGGCCTGCCCCAGCCCCAAGTGATCAAACCCTTGTGCCGGTGCACGGAGTGCCAGCTCATGCCTGCCTCAAAGGCTGAGCAGGGTTTGGGGGGACCTGCATGCGGGACCGTGTCCCAACACCGTGGTACAATGCACTGGCAAGGCTTTGATATCTGCTCCCCGCTCCGCTTGGCAGCCAGAGAAGCTAGGAGATATCTGCATCTCCCTCCGGTACGTGCCCACGGCCGGGAAACTCACTGTCTGCATCCTAGAGGCCAAGAACCTGAAGAAGATGGATGTTGGAGGCCTCTCAGGTGGGTGTCAGCTCGTGGGCATCCTCCTCCTGCCCCACTGTGGGGCTCTCGGCATCCTTTGTTGGGGAAGGACACTGGGGCTATCCATCTGGCAGGGCTCGGGGAAGCCCCCTCCAGTTCCTGGGACCTCCTGCATTGGAGGCAGCCCACAGTCTGGCTGGGGGGTGAGGGGAGATGGGAATGGGATGAGCCCCTCAACCCCTAGGAAGGACACATCGAATTTGGTCCACCACTGTGTCCAGGGCCAGGATGCTGCAGGACCTGGGTGGTGAAAATGCTCCTCTGCCATTTGCTCCTGGTCCTGCTCCTCCTCAACTTGGGGCTGAAGACCTCTGTCAACTGCATGTTTTATGCTAGAAGAGTCTTCCCATCTCCATCCCAGGGCTGAGTTCTCTGCCCAGGGGTCCTCAGCTTCCTCCAGACCTGCCTTAACCAGGAGAAGAGCAGTACCTGCATGGCTGGAAGGGTTCAGCTTTATTGCTGGGGTGTCCTGCTCCAGAAATGGGGGTGACAGGCCAGCACCTACCGGTGTCACTCCACTGTCCCCAGCCCTCCTACAAGGAGACCCACAGGACGTGAAAGAGCTCCATCCCTTGGCCAGTTGCTCCCACAAATCCTTTCCAGCCCAAATATTTTGGATTTGGCCTCCATCCACAAACCTCAGAGCACCTTTACTCGTTGGGGCCTCTTTACCCCACGAGTAAGGACTCTCCCCATGAGCCCAGGACTTCTGGGCATCTCAGCCCTGGCTGATGCACCCTCCTGCCCTCTGTATCTCCTCTTCCCTCTGCCAGAAAAATCAAAATACTAACACATTAATTTCTTTTTTCATGTCCCACAAAAAGGCCCCCCCCCCCCCCCCCCCCACACAGATCCCTACGTGAAGATCCACCTGCTGCAGAATGGCAAGAGGTTGAAGAAGAAGAAGACCACAGTCAAGAAGAAGACCCTGAACCCCTACTTCAACGAGTCCTTCAGCTTTGAGATCCCCTTTGAGCAGATACAGGTTCGTCCAATGACTTCCCTGGGAGGCAGGCAGGGTGGGGGCAATGGGTGAAGTCCTGCAGCTGCCCGAGCCCATGTCCCAGCCTTCCCACCAGCCTGAGTGGCTCCTGCCGAGCTTCTGGTCTGGTCACCCATAAAATATGTCCAGTCCCAACCTGGGCCTGGGCTGATGCTGAGGGCAGCTGGTGCAGGGGCAGAGGTGGGAGGCTGGGCAGCACTCATGGGAGATGCAACCTCCAACCCCAGGGGCATTTTGGACCATTGGTAGGCGCTTTCTGCCCCTCCATATCCTGCCCTAGCCCCTGTACATGCCCCCTGCCCCAGCCCAGCTCCGTCAAACCCTGTAGCCTGCAGCTCTTGCTGAGCCCCACACCAGCCCTCGGTGCCCTTTCCCAGGTGGCCGCGTGAGGATGAGCTGGGCCCCCACCACGGCTCTGCCACCCCGGGATCCTCTGGGAATGAAGTGGAGGAAGTTATGGGCATGGAGGGGACCCTTCCCCAAAATGGGCCCCGGTGGGGCTCAGCCTTGGGGGATCCCTGGGGCACCCTGCTGAGCCGTCCCGGGGCTGGGGACAGCATGGAGGCCGTGGAGCCATCATGGCCGCTGTGCCTTTCCGCCCCTCTAAAGAAGGTTTTCTCCTTTAGAAAGTGCAGGTGGTCATCACGGTGCTGGACTACGACAAGCTGGGGAAGAATGAAGCCATCGGCAAGATCTTCACAGGCTGCAACGCCACCGGCACGGAGCTGCGGCACTGGTCTGACATGCTGGCCAACCCCCGGCGGCCCATTGCCCAGTGGCACTCGCTGAAGCCAGAGGAAGAAGTAGATGCAGCTCTCGGGAAAAACAAATAGGAAGATCTGCCGGCCAACGCGGCACGGCACTGCGGACAGTCGAAGCGACGCAGAGCTACTGATACCTCAGTTACGCAACCTTTGGTTTTGGTTTTTTCGTTCTGTTTTAAGCTGAAATACCCTTTGATGGCTGTGGAAGGGTTTCCAGACAGTCCCAATAGCTTCCAGGGGAAGAGGTTAAAGACACGGATGGTTCTTTTTGTTCTTCAGCATCACTCCCTTCTGCTGCATGTCCCAACTCCTCTGCCCACCATCCCTTCCAGGTGCAAAGCCACCATCACGCCTGGGAACTTCCCTGGCGGCCGCGTCACCAGCCCGCAGCATCGCTGCTGCCGTCCTTCCCTTGGGTTCACATGGGGAACCGTCGAACGTTGCATGGAGGTGGTACCGGAGCCTGATGACCAGACCCACTGTGCTTGCTTGGGACATGAGCAGCTGTGTGGATATCAAAACGGTGGAGAAGACCCTCTGCAGGAGACCCAGGTGCCTCCCGCTCCTGCTCTGCCTCCCTCCGTCTGGGAAGGGCAAGAGCCGTGGTTTTGGGCCGAGGATGGCTGAGTGCCCCCGGCCAGCTCCAGGTTTGGCTTCTTCTGGGGAGAGGTTTGCAGGGATGGTGGGGCCCCGCAGCGGCCGGGGGGGGGGG
>NW_008824402.1:306740-308366 GCF_000699105.1 Pygoscelis adeliae | reverse complement strand
CTTGGTTGAAACCTATAGATCAAGATGCTTCCACAAGGCAGGTTTATGCTGAGAGGTCTCCAAATGTGAGGGGGGCAGCCCCCCAGAGCAGTGCCAGGTGCCTCCCCAAAGGCCATCGCATGTCCCCAGGGCTGAGCTCCACCGTGGGCACCCCAGCACAGCCTCGGGGCAGCTGGGGAGCAATGGGGAGCTCCAGCCCCACCACCACATCCCACCGCCGTGATGCCAGTGGGGAGGGAGACAGCGAGCCCGTGGCCAACAAGGGACCAAAGCCCCTGACCCCTGCGAGCTGCTGCTCCCCACCAAGCCGTTGGTTGCTGAATCCACCCCATCCCGCTCCCCTCAGGGGTATAAGCCATATCTGTGTCCTTGACAGTGGGCAAGAGCTTCTCTGGGCACCTCTCCCACTGTGGGACAAGCCAGGACCAAGCTCCTGAGCTGGAAAGCCAATGTCGTTCCCGGCAGCAGGGAGAGGCTCCAGCAGCCCTGCCCAGTTCAGCCCAGTCTGTACTGGAGCGCCAACGGGAGCTGGTGTCCCCGTCCCAGCTCCGACTCCCCAGCAGCCTCGTGCTCCCTGCTCCGCTTTGCTTTCCTGGACTCGGTTTTGCGGGGTTTTGGCACAGTTAAGCAGCGAAGGGCGTTGCATCTTCAGTGAGGGGAGCTTGCAGTGGAGAAGCAGAGCTCTGGGGTGCAGTTGGGGATGCCCCGGGCATCGGGGATGCTGCTCTGGTGGTCCAATACCTGGGCCGGGACCTCGGTGCAGGACATCCCGAGCCCAGGGACAAAGTGCCAAAACTGAGTTCGCCCCAGTGCCGTCGGATGCTTCAGCAGCTCCCTGCGGCCCCTGCTTCCCAAAGGGCATCTCAGCCCTGGCTGGAAGTGGGGAGGCGATGGGAAACTTGGTGGCAGCCACAGTTCAGGGGGTTCAGGTTGGACACGGGGATGAGCCCTATCACCCCTGGGAACAGGTCCCCAAGGAGGGACGTCTCTGTCCTTGGGGGAGGTTCGGGGCTCGGTTAGCCGAGCCACGGTATGGTGGTGGGGGAGGTTGGACCAGAGACCTCCAAAGACCACTTCCACCACCACCTCGGCTGTGCTTGGCCCATGCCCCAGGGCCCAGTACGGCTGCTGGAGCTGCAGCTCGGCCGGGCTGGGTGAAGGTGGTACCGGGGCCATGCTGGGCTGCAGGGGCTTCACGGGTCATCAAGCAAGTGGTCCCGCAGGGCCATCTGCAGCTTTAATTAGTCCCTTTTCCTAACGGATGTGTCAGTGTCAGCAAACGAGGTCCTGTCCTGCTCGTGTAGCCAAAGGGAAAAGAAATCTCGGGGTGCTTTTTATTAATGGGGAGCTGGGGGTGGCTGATGCCCCTCGGTTGGGGGCAGCGGCAGGATTCGGTCTCCTGAATCAGTCTCGTTTCGGAGTCCGCCCGGGCACCGGGGGGGCGTTTGCCTTATGTGGAAATGGGTTAAAAAAGAAGGAATTGGAAAGAGCATTAAAATCCTCCCGTTGGCGGCCTGTGAGCATGCACGGCCCTGCAGCTTTCCTTGGGAAGCAGGCGGAGGTGTGCACGCACGCCCGTACACATCCACATGCGCACACCCACATGTGCACACCCCCATGCACACC
>NW_008824402.1:293423-305926 GCF_000699105.1 Pygoscelis adeliae | reverse complement strand
GGCCCAGGGATGCGGCCGTCACACGGGGGGGGGGGACGGGGCAGCGCTGGGCACAGGTGCTGGGGCCGACCTGCCGGTGGCATTTCTGCAATTGAAAGGCTGGGATGTGGCGAAGATCTGGTGGCAAAAAGGCTTTTTGGAGCAATTTGGGTTATTTCTGCCGTGTCCGGTCGGGTGGTTTCTGTTTCGGGGACGTGAGTTGGCTTCCTCCTCTCCCGGCTGCACTGCACCGCAAACCCAGCCACGCCACGGAGACGCTCGGCTTCGGTCTCCTGGGGTTAAAAGGAAGTGAATCCACGAGCCTTGGCAACAAGCTTGGCTTTCTTTTCCTTTTTTTCCCCCAAACCTGCAAGGGAGGAGCAGCTCCTCTGGGAGTCCCAGGCTCGGGCGGTTCCTGGAGCGAAGGACCCCTGCGCCAGCCCCCCTCTGCCCCCTCCTGGCCCCCGCAGCGCTCGGCTCCGGCGGGAAGCTGCTTTTAAAGCCCCTTCCTCTCGTGTGGACTCTGTTGTTTCCGTCTCTTATCGTTAAATGGTTATTTTGTAATGATATCTGTCTCCTTATTAAAGAAACGAGCTGAAAGGAGCCCCGGTTCCCTTCTGGTCTTGCTGCTGGGGCTCAGTGGTGCACCTGCGGTGGGGCGCAGGTCCCCAGGGCTGTGAGCCCAGGGACGATGGAGGGATGGAAACACGAGGGGAACCCCGCGAGGGCCCAGGTCCCCCCGAAACACGAGTGTGCTCACACGCATGGTGGGGATGTCTCCAGGCAGCCTTGAGCCCTGGTGCCCTGGCTGATCGTGGCTGGCCCAGATGTGGGGTGCAGATGGGAAGATATCAGAGGTCCCCACCAAATTCTTCATCCCCAAGACATACAGTTTGGTCCATATATTGTTTAGGTCCTGCCCTGCTTTGCAGAGGTGCTGGATGCCCCTGACCCCAGGGGGACGGGCTCAAGCTGCAGTAACCACCTCCGAAGACGGAAATGTGCAGAGATTTCTAGCAACCTCACTTGGGACAAAGGCTCCAAGACGTGGCACCAGCGCCCACGTCTTTGCTATGGGTTTGTCCTGACCAAGCCAGTACAGGGCTCGGCATCATGGGGGGAGACGGGCCTGAACCCCGTGGTGGTTCAGAGACATCAGATGGGACCCTCTCCCATTCGTCTTCCCGGCTGGTGGGTGGCTTTCAGGGACGTGCATCCACAGTGCCTTCGTTTGAGCTTTCCCTGAACAGGCACGCAGGGGAGCGTTGCCCTTCCCGTGTCGTCACTGCAGCAGGTACGTAGCTGCAGAGCATTTGTGCTTTTATAGACGATTGACACTGTCGTGCTACGGAAATTCTGGGAGAAACAGGGCATTTTAGGCTAAACAACTTGCAGCTCCAGAAAGATGAAAGCAAAGTCAAAGCTTCTATTTTATCAACTCTTATTTTATTCATTTATAAATACTGTTGTGTTTACAAGCATCATAGATGTGAATATTATTCCCAAACTTTCAAACACGTAATACTTATAATACTATATAACAACAACCAGTAAAACAAATCATTCATCTCAGGGTTTGAAAGGCCACTCAAAAGTTGCATAAAAATACATTCTCTCCCCATCTCGTAAGCTAGTCCTGCTTCTCCAAGGAGTTTATTTACAAAGAGCCATCATCAAACTCGCAGCCACAATAGGCGGGTTCACCCCAAGCAATAAAAATGAATTCACCCCAAGCAATTGCTTAGAAAAAAAAGCTTGTGTTCTCCAGTGGAGATCACGTCTGGCAAATGCTCTGGTTCAAATAGGGATCAGTTTTAAAAACTGCTTGCTTTGCACTCTGTCCCAAGCGCAGGGTGCAAGGTGTCCTATCGGTTACCTCCTCAGTGCACTGGTTATGTCAGGCATTAAGTGAGACCAAAAGAATTCATTCTCGAGAATTTGGTTTGCAGTTGCATCGTCATCATGAAATACTCACAGCTTTGGCTAGTCAGCAAGACTAAACTGTTGGTGGGTCCTCTACCCCAGTCAGAGTTCGGGGGGATAATCCAGTGCTAAGCAGACACTTCATCTAAAGTGGTTTGGCTTTGCAAGGTGCCACGCAGAGGAATTAAGCCTTCCGCACCCTTGGCATACTGTTCCTTAGGATAAAACGCAGTGAGTGTCCTGGTAGGAAAGGGCAAAACATCAGTGCAGGATGGATTTGTCAGATTGGGTTGAACCCTCTCCCTAAAACAGATACCAGGCTTCTTCACGCTGCCAGGAACCTGCCTCGTGAGAAGAACAGGATCTTTAGTCTGAAATCTCGTCCCTCATCCTGCTGGGATGTACGGCCCGAGACGCACGCGTTGGCACGCCAGCGCTGCGCCAACCACCAGCAGCCCCAGCAGGTGAGTATCTTCTTCTCTGCGTGGCACAGAAGGGACCGGACTCCTGTTTAGAGCTGAGAGAGCCCAAGTCTGAAGCGAGGAGTGGGTCACCAAGAGAAAAAACACCAAGAACTGCAGAAGTACTCACATAAAGAGTGCACCAAGTGGGAACAGCGTGCAGAAGAAGCATTGACCGGATCTCAAGACTTAAAGCTGTTAAATATAGCAGGATTAAAATAAAGTAATATAAAAAGGATGCCTGGCTTAGGCAGTGCTCTGCAGCAACCCTGATGCCATTACCCGCTTTGGTCTCTTCCTCCCCAAAGCACAGCAGCAGAGGAAGGGCCTCAGTGTACCAGGAGAAACGGCATCTCGTGCCGCGCGCAATTTTTTTCTAGAGCTGCCTGGGGAAAAGCCGGCAGCTCTAAGAAGAGCTAGAGAGGTGGAAACAGGCAGGATGGGGAGGGGAAAAAATGGAGAATTAGAAAAAAAAAAACACCCAAAGAAAAAAAGCCAAGGAAGAGGAAAATACACATGCCTTCTGAAGCAATAACCAGCAAAACCCTCCAAAAAGCCCAGGATTGACTGATAGAGATAAATTTTACCCTGTTGAGCAAGCTCAAGACTTATGCTCATGTTCAAGTATCTCATCTATCTCTCTCATAGTGGAAAGAGTCCCACCAGCCCGGCGGGAGCCACGAGCCCACAATCAGCAGAGGTGCCTGGGAACGTAGGTAGAACTTCTTCATGGCAACCTCCAAGTTCAGTGACTGAGACTGCAACTCTCAGCCAGACAGAGCAGGGAAATCAAAGGACAAAGGAAATGAAAGGACAAATATGGAAGGATGTAGATGGGAAAGTGGTTTGGATACAGCAAGAAGTCTCTGAAAGGGAAGTTATTGTTTGAAAGGAGTCTATTAAGGGGAAGCTCAACAGATCTGATGACAGGTTATTGCTGCTATCATCAAAATCACACAGCATGTAGAGGAGCCACTGTCTAAATGCCCATAGAGAGAACAATCTGAAACTGTTCTGAGTACGTATAACATTAAAGAGGTTTTTTTTTGAGGTTTCCTTCAAGGTCAAGGCTTATTGACAGATTAAAAGACTTTCATCATAGCAATACAGTTACCAGCACGCCCAAGGGTAGCTCCTTGTCCCTCTGACACCGATGCACCCACACCTTTCCAAGGCATGCGGGAGGACAAGCGATCACCGCTTCATGCTCCTCTGCCTCGAAACCCAACTTCATCAAGCTTCTTCACCAACAGATGGGTGGGTGGGACTGGACTCTGGCATTCCCTCTCTCTACAAACAAACCAGTGCTGCCTTTCACTTGGTCAGCCTCCTGCTGCAAATCAAAGCAAGGTGCCTGAAATACCTGACCAGACTCCTCTACAGGGCTCTGCCTTCATGAAGATAGCAGGAAAACGTCCCAGACATGTTAGGACGGGGAGGCTGGTTTCTGGTGTGGGCCCAGCTCCCTGCAAAGTGATTCACGCTCATATGCTTGTGAAAGCAGCAGAGGATCTCTAGGGGTTCAAGCTTGTCCTTCAGGAAGCTTGGCAAGTATCTGCGATACATCCTATCCTGAGGAGCAAGAGTCCAGATGCAATTAGCAGACGCTACCAACTGCTGAGACAGGAGCCCTGGAAGGATACAACGTGATACCAAATCACCCAGGCTGCGGAGGAAAGGCAGGGTGAGGGATCTGACGCCGAGAGTCAGCGCTGATGTTACTGAACAGGTTCGAAATCTTATATTAAATAAAAGACTTGGTCTACTGGGGCGAAAGGAGAAGAAGGTCTCTGTGCAAAGCAACTGTCGTCAGCCTGTTACAGAAATCAGCCCTGGTGGCTTTCACAGCATCACATTTTAACCAGAGTCCCACATCTTGGGTGGGTTGATGTGCACCCTCAGAGTCCCAGCCCATGTTCACATTTCCCACCTGTAAAGGGCTTGGATGTGCTGGATTAGTTCTTTAGGCATCACTTTTTAAAGTAGGAGCTACCTACTCCAGATCAGAGTCCAACACCAAATACTGGGCTTCTGGAGGAAGAAGTTTTGGCAGCTCAAACCCAGTCCTCGCGTTTCTCTTCTCCCTTGAATAAAATGTCCGAGATACCACAACATGCTTAAATTAAAAATAATAAAATGGCAGGGGTGTGTGTTGTGGGGGAAATAAGGGCAGAAAGGGAATGTACAGCAAAGGGCAGGGCAGGGCAGGTGTGACAGATTGATCCCATGGCTGAAACGCTTGCTGTACTTTTGACAGGAGGAAAAGAGGGGGGTAGGGCTTGGTGGCGGGGTTGGCAGCTCGTGTGGGGCACCCCTCTTCATCCTGCCTTTGCTCAGGCTTCCTACTTGGAGAGCTTGCTGATGACACGAATGAGGGCTCCGTTCTCGTCCTTCAGCCTTTGGTTGTCCGACTTCAGCTCTGTCAAAATCTGCAGAGAGACAAAGACAAGGTGGGATTACAACTCGGCACTGCCGGCTGGACAAGCCCTACGGCTGAGAGGGAACAGCAGGGACGTGGCATCCCTGCGGCCAGGGCGGCAGCTGGATGCTTGGCTTGTGTCCTTCTCACCACTGATGTGCCACAGCAGCGTGCAGAGCTTTCCTTACTGTAAACCCTCCACCCAGCGCACTTTTAATGTCGATAACCTCTCCGTAACATCTCCAGGATTTTTACAAACTGGGCATCAGGAGTGGAGGGGTCGAGACGGGACTCGAGCACAGAGAAGAGCCAGGGAGCCCCTGGAGCTGGGAAAGCCCATGGTCAGAAGCGATGCCATGGCCCCAGCACTAGGTCAGGACCAGGCTGGGAGGGCAGGAAACATTTCTGAGCTGTTTCATCCCAAACCTGTTCCCAGAGGCTATATAGGGCTCAGCAGAAAACTATAAAGCTATTTTTTTTCTCACTTGTTTGTTCCATGTTGCCAGAACTAGAGGGGAAAACAAAGGTTTGAAATTCTAACTCAGGACTGGACCAAACCTGGCTTGCAAAATTTCTTTAGAATAAAACCAAATCTCTTTGGGATCTCATAGATGTTTAAGGCAAATGCGCATGCCATGGCCAGAGGACTGGTAGAACATACTGACACTGGAGACACCTCCTTGGTGCTCAATTTTGAATGCTGGAGCTCAACCAAGGGTCACAACGCAGACAGAAGCCAGAGAGCTTTTAGTTGGAAATAGAGGAAGAAATAGCTTCGACAAGACCTTTCCAGCATTTCTCATTGGCAAAAAGCCCTCCCGACTCCCCTTGCTTCCCACGCTGCAGGCAGGTGACCTTCAGTGGACTGTCCCCAGCCGTTCAGGGACGGGAAGGAGACCCCGCGCTGCCCGTCTCGGGGTGTGACACAGAAGGTGTAACTCGCACCACGGGTGCCAGCAGCCCTGAGGGCGACCAGCCCCAGAGCCTGCTGGAAGAAGCCAGGGTGGAGCGGGGTCACACGCAGGCACAAATGGCACCGGTATGAGCTCAGTGGTGACTTCTCTCTGCCAAGGTGGATCTTAGAGGAATTCCCCCAAATTCAAAATCCCCACTAAACCTTCTCCTTCCTCCTAAGCTGGAGTTTCAGCTCTGACCACAACCTCCTGCCCGTCCCTCTCATCTGCAGCCCCTCCACAACCACCGCCACCGAGCGCAGGCAGCTCCTGGGGCAGATGCCAGCTCCCACCGCTCCTGCTGGAGCAATTCCCTCCTTTCACAGTCAGGCCAAGCCATGCCTGGCCCCAGCGTGCCCAACCCCGTCCCCGCTGGCGCTGGTGGTGGATGCTCCAGACGGGACGTTTTGCAAGAGAGAGAGGAGGGGAAAAGTGCAGCATGGCGGGATATTGGGGAAAGGGTAAAACTATGCGATGGGCTGGCTGGAGCTTCAGCTAGTGCTGCTTGAAAGTGTCTCACTGGACCCAGTGGTGGTGCGACAGGGACATCTCCATGACAGGGCTGTCACCAGAACAGCAGTCATGACTCCTTAGGCAATTTCTCACAGCCAAATAAGAGGCATCACCCATCACCAAAGTGCTCAGGAGCCCAGAGAAACGGGAAGAGCACTTGCTGTCTCACTCTGCATCCTCTGCTTCCTCCTGAGCTTCGTCTAACACCCACAACACAGCACGGTGCCTTCCAGTCCAGTGCACTGTGACAGTTCAACCACCTATTGGGATCTGCAGATGGACAGTCCCTGTCCTCTCTATGTCATGGCTTGGGGTGGCCTTGCAGTCTTGAATGTGTCCATCACTGCAATAAGGTAGTGATATGAATTTCTGCCACCTGCTTTGGTAGAGATAATCCATCACAGGTTCCCAGAAGCAACATCAGAGAGCAACCATCCCGGTTCTACAGCTTACTGGAAGCTCTGATGGTGTCTATGCCTTACACATATGCTTCAATGCAACTTTGGTGATTTATTCAAAAAGGAAGGAGCATAAGTACATGTAAAGCAAGTGCTTCTTGAAAAGTTTCCCAGCCGTAACCCCACTCCATCCGTTTCCAGTGAAGCTTTCTGAAAACTAAAAATCAACCTTATAAAATTTAATTCCTCCCAGGCCAAGGGCATTCCTCCCTTCGAAGCAAAGCAGCCTCAAGTCAGGTAAAATAAACTGCATGTGAAGCAGCCTGGTAATGCAGGGGCCTGAAAACTGAAGCTTCATAAATGTCTCATTGGAAACTGTAAGGAGGGATGCAGCACAGCCCGCAGGGGACGGTGAGGCTGACCACGATGCAGCGTCGGCATAAAGTGAGTTTTGGGCTAGAGGCTGGTCTGAACAGCGGTGCTGTGTGTTACCTGTGACACCGGAGAAGGTAGCACTTCAGAAATTACATGCATTTTGGAAAACGAGATTCTTTGAAAAGCACCACTGCTGCAAGAGCGTGGTAAATCTGTCAGAGTTTAAAACAGTGACATTACTGTATAGCTGTGATGTCTACAGACACTGGTGAGACAAGGTTTACAGGTACCAGCAACACCCTGTGTTAGACCTACTAAAAGAGCTGAAAAAAAAATCAGCGGAGCTTGCAGACACGCGGCTCTTCTCCAGCTTGGACACCAGCAGTGAATTGCAAACCTATAAGCAAGCTGGGAAGGCTCAGTCCACCCATGTCTCAGCCAGCCTGCACGAGAGACGAGGCACGTCAGAGCAGACGGGTGTTAGCAGGGGGAAAGCGATAACGCGAGTATTTCCTAGGAGAAGAAGGAAGACCGGTGACTTACAGTTCGTGAAACATCATTTCTCTGAGTCTGGAAATAGTTTTGCTCAATTTTCCCTCTCAGATCTCAAAGCATGTTGGGAAGGAGAATGACTTAAACTCACCGCTTGTGAGAAGGAATGAGTCAGTGACAGGTTCGAGAACAGAAGATTTAAACCAGAAAGATGGTGAGATCATTTAATCTGACCATCTGTGCAATTCAGGCCACATAACACTGAACACCCCCTCTCTCAGGCCCTGTGATACACGCGTGGTCTTGAACTGAGACTCCCAGAAAGGGGAAGCCACAATTCCCCTGGTTAATTTGTTTCTACTGTTAATCATCCTTGATATAATTTGTGTGCTAAGAATAGATTTTTTTTATACCTTAGTGCCACTTCCAGCCCATGAGAGCATACTGCTTCTTCCTTTTTTTAAGAAAATAGCTATGTCTCAAGGGATCTGAATACCCCTACTAACCTGCAAAAGACAGGTAGGGCCATAAGAAGGAAGCATTTACAGCTTTATTTTAGCACTGAACCAATGAAGTAGCAAGAAAGGATGTAATTTAACTGCGTGATGTGCGAGGGCAAGGCTTACGGAAGGCTTGTCCTCGATTTCAAACACTAATTGGTCTGCACTGAATTTAAAACAGAAGATGAAAGAAGAAAGCGCACCTGGTCCAGCTCCTATTGCTTCACCTGCCTTGTAGCCAGGCCGCAGGAGGCAGAGGGGATGCTGCAGCCTGTGAACTCAGACTCAAAAATCTGTTTAAAATGAGGGAAGGAGCTTGTCCTCTTTGCTCAAGTGACCAAGAAAACCTGCTGAGGACTGCCCAGTTGTAGGTTTTCTAAAAATCACCTTCCTGTCTAAAATGTGCACTTTTCATAACATCCCTAGAAATTTGTTACATTGTTCATTCTGACTTTGGATAATCTTATTTGCTGGGTGCCAGCTTCTCACTGAACTAAGTCCAATTAAAAAAAGAACTATTTTATGAGCAGACACATAGCATAAACCACCTATTTCGAGGTAAGGTAATGGGGAAGGGGCTGCTGGCTAACCCATTGGCACCGACAAGCCAGCCCAAAGCCATTTGCCGGTGTGAAGCCACAGGGAAGCAGCTGATCCATCGCTCCTCAGCAGCCATCTCGGCGCCATCCACCCAGCCCTACGCCCGCGCGTCAAGGCGGGGAGCACGTCCTCCTACGTCTCTCCCAGATGATGGGCTCCACATGGACAAGGCAGCCCCCCCGATGCGGCCGGTTAGTAAAACGGCGAGGTCAGCATCATCTGCCAAGCAGAGCGAAAGTCAGCAGGACCGAACAGAGCCTCCAGCGAAAGAAACCCTGCCTTCAGCCGGGCAGTAACACCATGCTTTTGGCTTTCGGAGGATCCTTTGCCACATGCTGCTTTTGAGCCACAAGCTTCGTCAGACACCCTCGAGAGCAACGAGGCGAGGGGGAACAGCCCGGGCAAGGGAGCGGAGACCTGCCTGGAAGAGTGGAAGAGGGAGGCGAGATGAGCCGAAGGGAAAGCAGCTACAGCTCCTCTGATTCGGAGGGCTTGGCAGGCAGAGAAAGTCTGGCTACGACCCGGGTCAGAGCCCTGTTTTCAGCCAGCAGTTGCTCATTCATCTGCCTCAGAGTGTGAATCTGTTTGAGCTGGTGGAGATTCTGCGGAGAGTGAGAGGAGTGGACAGAAAAAGACAGAGAAAACAGACCACGAAGACAAAAGGGCACAGAAACGTGAATTTAGTCCACAAGCAGTGGAAGAAAAAAAGAGAATAAAAGAAAAATTAGTAGCAGTGAGTGCTGGATGGGCAGCAGCTCAGATGCTGGGGGAAATGGGGAAGGCCTTACAACACACTGAGGATGTTTTGGGAACCATCCCTTTCTCCAGGGACCCCCAAAGCCTTTAGAAAGGTCAAATAAAGGGATTTCCCACCACAAAGCAGGACAGTCTCTTGCAGGTTATATTCTAGTTTACCCAGACAGCGAGCTCCAGTGGCACACAGCCCCTGGACTTAGGAACTACTGTGAGAACTATCACCATTGACTTACCACCCACGCAGGCTTTGAAAACACTGCCGGCAACTGAGAATTTCTTTAAAACTCCTTTTCTTCGTGGATCTCTAAAAGCTAAAGCAGTCTTGTGTAGCAAAGAGCAATCAGAGCTTCATGGGAGATTTTAAAGGCACAGACTGAAGCACCTGAAAGTGTCACTGTCCTACAGCAGACCACCGAGACACGTACCACGTCTACTTGCATCCCTCGTCCCTGCAGCACCTGAATGACGGCTCTTGGGTCTGCTCAGGCTTCAGTCCTGCCAAAAGGTCTGGGCTGTGTGTGGGTTTTTCATCCCTGCCCAGATTCAACTCTTCTCTGTCACGGGGCTCAATGTATCCCTGATCTCCAGAGGTGAAAAGTCAGAACCTTAAACCGCTGATTTTAACTAGAGGAGTTTGAATCACAGCATCTTACACAGGAGGCACATGCAAACATGGCATTCTTGGTTACAAAAGAAACAAAAAGCAGCAAAGGATGGTGTAGAAATCGAGCCCCAAAGCTGGGGCTAGCACAGGTATAGCGGCAACAGGGGGACACAGAACATAAAAGCAATGAGGAAGGCAAAACAGGAAAATGGTAAAAGCCATGCAGACGTCACCATTTCTACAAGGACAACATTTTTCCCAGTGATGCTAAAGCGAAACCATGTGCTGGACATTTATACCAAGCATGGGGGCCAGGACATGCTGAGGGATGCAGAGCTGCTTTCTGAGCAGCATCCCGTCCCTCCTTCCTCCCGACAGCTCGCCGTGCAGCAGGGCCACGTGAATGAGAAACTCCTTCATGGTGGAGGGAGCACAGACACTGGGCAGGGGGAAGGCAGGAAGGGAAACATCTGCGAGAAGAGTAGTTTTAAGTTCAAGTGGAAAAAATCCCAGCCCAGAACCAAAGCAGCTTCTGTCCTGCCTGCAAACCAACATGCTCCCCCCGGTGTCCTCCTACTTGTGAGCTTGCGATGGCAGGGAGGAGACAGAGGGAAGGGTCTACTGGGAGGGGGATTCCTTTCTGCCATTTAATTAGCAGAAAGCGCTCAAAGGGAGGTCACTGTCTGGCCTTAACCAGAAGCAGCATGGGCAAATCTACTGTGATATGAAGAACTTGCATGAACTTCCACCCAACTTGCATGACGTGGAGCGGGCTGCAGTTGGCAAGGAACCTGCTGCATCCCAGGACATTTTGTCCAAGAGCTCATTCCTGTGTAAAAGAGAAGTATTTCGTGTAGCCCCCATCCATCAGCTTGATTCTAGTTACTCAGAAGCACTACCTCTGCTCCCCGTTAAGGAATCAAGATACCTCGTCCAAAATCCTTGCAAAACCAACAGAAGCAAGGCAGGTGAGTGCAGGGAGTCAGCAAAGGATGGGGTTTGAGCCCCCTGAGGACATCAAACTGACAAAGCAGCTCCTGCTACTTGGACTACGCCAACGCAATTCTGACACTGGATAAATCAACAGGTCCTGAGACAGAGCTACAGTCAACAAACTGCAGGAGAACTTCAGGGACATCTCAGCAGTGAGATCCCCTCTCACCAAATCTCAGCCATTTATCCATCACTTAACGCATCTGAGCTGTGCCGGCTCCCCCTGTGCTCGGTGAGGACACAGACAGACATCACACATCTGTCCTGCGATACATCACACCCAGGAGCCGCCGGAGGATGGTTCATACTGGAAAAGCCATTTCTTTTGGTGGTGTCATGGATTATAAACGTCCTCTGTTTTATCACAGGGAACACAGCTGAGCATCTGGCTGGCAGAAAACATCAAACATATGTAAAACAGGGTGCCACGCTACGCAGGATAGAAAGGATTGTGATCGTTCTAGAGACCACCTTTATTTTTCCATACCAATATAGCACGAAACCTCAGCATGGCACGATCAGATGCAGCTCAGCCTCAGCACGCTGCCATGGACGATAAAAAGGATCACTTATGTAAAAAAGTGTGTGTGCTGCTGGTAGGACAGCCTTCTATTTATCCAAGAAACCTAGCAAAGGCTGGGAAGCTGGGACTGAAGCCAAGGGTGAAGACCAGAATCTGGACGATACCGCTGTGATTGCTTATCACTCTGCTTGATACTTGGCTTACCGAAAGCAGGTTTCTCAGTTCGCTGTACCTGTCTTCAGTGAAAGGATTTTGTGCCTGCAACACTAGGGGAAATAAAAATGCCCCAAGCATGCACACTGTACAAAGCCAGGAGGTGCAGTGCTGCCACAGAATAAAGACGCTTCTGTGACCTTCAAGAAAAATTGCTGTGTGAAGTTGGGACCTCAGGCACTTGGCATTGAATTCAGTTCAGTGCAAATGCTAATTGACTTTCTCCTTCCTCAGCCAAGTTGCTGTATCTCCAGTTAAATTCTGCAGTCACTTAGGAAAATGCTGCACCGCTCTGTCACCTGCACAACAGCAGGTCTGCAGGAGCAGCTCTGGCACCAAAGACTTCTTTGAGATCACTGAGTTTGTCCTGCTCCTCTCCATTTCTTGATTGCTTCGTTAGCAGTGGTTAAACTCATGAAAGGCACAAAGCTCGTTACCTCAAGCGTACCCTGAAGTACAAAGTGTTTCTGTCACAGAAACCGAGGACCTTCCCGTGACCACTGCTGTGCCTCCTCTTCCTAAGAGGTCAGCTGCAAGAAGAGGAAAGCCCTGGCCAGGGCGTCTGATGCACAGAACTGGACACAGACACCCAAGGATCAAAAGCTAGATGTGAGCCATGCTGGACTGGTTCAATTCAAAGACCAATGGGAAGAATCCCCAAACCCACAGTATTACTTGAGACCTAATAACCTGGCATGTCTGATTGTTTCCCCTTACTGCTCTCCATGTTAAAGGAAACCGGTGGGTTTGCTTAAGTCGCTTATTCCTTCTGATTCTGCTCGACAGCTACTCAGCTAGCGC
>NW_008824402.1:269587-293384 GCF_000699105.1 Pygoscelis adeliae | reverse complement strand
GAATTAATAGATTTGTTTTCCTGGCTCAACTTCCACACTAGGGATTAATACAGATGCTCTGTGGAGGTTATCTTGTTTTAGGTAAACACAGCTGGGCTGACTCTCCCGCTTTAAGGCACGGTGTAAGTGGACATGAAAAGTGCTTTCCTTATGACTTGGCCAGTTCAACTTTTTTATCTTCAGAGATTTTATACTCCTTTTATTGACTAGCTGTCAAGAAAGACATGTCACAGTGCACAGAGGTACTCACCACATGCTCGAGTTTTTGCAAAAACTAGTGGAAATGTAGCAGAACCTCAGAAGAGAGATTTTCAAATTTCATGTCTATTTATTCTACTAACAAAAGGCCACTTTGGTTGTTCGATGCAGCAAGAACGCAGCAGAGAGCAAAGAGTAAGTACCACTCTCGAGGACCTGACAGCTCATTTTCAGCTCCCTTAGCTCACGTCTCCAGCAGTGACCAGCAGCTTCGGGGCAATACAAGAATATGTTGAACTTCTAGCAGTGTTTCGCCTTTTGCACCATCTTGGCTTCCATCAGTCTGCAGCTCCGGACTACCCGAACCAGGGGCACTTTGGCTGCGTCCAACAGTTCCTACAGGCACCTTCTTTCACTAATTGCTTTCCGAACCAATATAAACGTTTCAAAACCGACAGGCCACTAGAGGACACCAATTTGTCTTTTTACTCCATGGACTGAGCTGG
This sequence comes from Pygoscelis adeliae, assembly GCF_000699105.1. NCBI lineage: Eukaryota > Metazoa > Chordata > Aves > Sphenisciformes > Spheniscidae > Pygoscelis > Pygoscelis adeliae. The sequence continues at coordinate 292,680 of NW_008824402.1, read as the reverse complement.
TTTGCAGAGTGATCCGCATAGCTGAAGAAACAACACAAACTGCTACTGTCTGCATTTTCTCTTGAAGGCTGTATTTCTGTAATTACAGGAAGGTCTTTCTGGAGTTAAAGGTTGCTACCTGTTCAGTGAACAAAGAATTTGGAATTTAGGCATTCAGTCCTTTCTCCTTCCCCTTCTGGCTAGCACATCCACACTTATTTTCTCCTCCATGAAAGACCAAGAGAGCCTGTACAGTAAGACTCCACCAAATCGTTCTGCTACTTATTGCAGTAGAAGATGCAGCACAAGCAAATGGGTCCTTTCAAAGACGTACGCTCAGTAAATATATGAATCTTCAAACAGAAACATAAAGTTGGAACCTCCTCCAGGGTGGCAGGAAATTGTTTCCATCAGTGCACGGTGCCGGGAGAGCTCACAGCTCTCAGATGGGGTCCTTCCTTCTTAAAGTAGCTTGGTCCCACCTGGGTCATGCTCAAAGGGAATGAAAGCGCAGGGCACAGCACGAAGGGGGGCATTCTGTGAATACGAGCATTAATATATAGCGTAAAATGATGTAATGCTGCAAAATCAGTGTGAAGTTTTAGGTGTACTTAGGTGGCAAAACACACTGCTTCCTGCTCTGCAGTGCTCCCCCCTAGCCCCGTGCTCGCAGGGCATCCAAGCCACAGCAGGAGGAGAACCATCCTTCGAAGCAATGCCACGAGAGAGAGGAGAACGCGAAGGAGCAGTCGGTGGCGGATGTCTCGTGACAGTAAGCCATGCTGCACATTTCACCAGGAAGCAAATTCCTCTTTGCTGAAATCTATTCCAGGCTGACTTACTGACACAGCCTTCCAGTAACATGCTTTAGGAAGGGAGTACAGAAATACAATCACTCTGTGTTTTTTCCTGGCTAGTGTGCGTGATCTCAAAAGCCAGCTTTGTCTTCTTACCCATCTGGAGAGAACCACAACGGCTTAACGTGGGCTGCAGACTATTCAGAGCACAGAGGGTCAGCACAATGAAACTCATCGATGCCACGAAAGGTTAGTTTTGGAAAGCATTTAAGGAGAACAGCTTTCACAGTTCTCGAATCAAACAGCATAACAAATTAAACATATGGTGCAATCAGATGAATGATAATAGGACAGTTTTATTAGTATTTCATGTTTGGAGAACATGGCCGTTAAAGTAAGTTCTGACTGCATGAAGGAACACGCTCAGAGGTAACACAAGTCCCTTCCCATGTACACCTTTAATATCCTACTCCTGGGTTACAATCCCAAAAGACATTAATACAAAACATAAAAAACGGAACAGAGTGAATAGATTATTTCCTACCTTCATCTCCTCTTCCATTTCAGAGAGTTTCCGCTCCAGGGCTCGCTTCTCCTGTTTACAAGGATTCATAACAAAGATGGTCACAAGGATTTAAAAGAAAAACTTACAGCACATTTTCTTTTAAAGAAAAATAAGAGTCCTATTTCTGTAGGAGCATTCACTGAAAAGCATCGCAAAGTAACACACAGGTTACAACCAGGAGCTGATCAGATGGGACAGAGCAGCTGGTAAACCAGCAGGCGATACGCGCTGGGCCCGTTTCGGCAGATGTCTTGATCCTGAGCTCTCTTCACACCCCTTCAGCGAAACTATTCCCCCACCTTTATGATCCCAGTTTTCAGGACTTGCTGATGTAATGTGATTTCGAGCTCTGTAGGTGAGGCCATGGATTGAACTGCACCCCACTAAAGGAGGCAATGAGAAAACTCACTGAGCCTGTCAAATAGGAAACAGTGAACAGGGAAAGGCGCCTGGAAATTCTGCTTCTCCCAGATTAATTTAGGGCTTCAAAGCTGTAAAGCTGACTGCTTTCAGTATAGTTTGGAAACGACAATGACACAGGTAGGCTCTGCCACGTGAGTACTGGTGGTGCCCTCCGTGGACAGCTAGAGCCCTTGCCTAGAGGGAGAGACCTGGACTCCATCAATGAATTTTTCAACACGGGAGGGCTCAAACCGCCCCAGGAAAGCACACTGAGCAGGAGCAAATGGCAAACATGGGTCGGGAACAGGCTTTACACTCTCTGCCCCACTCCTTTGCCCTCTGCAAAGAAACATGAGGCCAGGAGAGTGAGGAAAACACAGCTTTTGAGTGTGGCTGTGGATGATGGGTTCTGGGTCACTTTTTGTCCACAGCACACTTCATCCAGGGATTTGTCAGTGCAAAATGCATAAGCCATCCTAGAAACAGTTAATACGATCTTCACTGAGAACACTCAGGCACCTTTTTTTCTCTCTTAACTCTCAGAAACCTGTATTTGTGGCTGTCGTGATCCTAATTCAACAAAAGTGATGCGGGACATTGCCCCAGCTTGGAAGCATCACACGGGTGGTAGGTTGGATGCGTGGTGTGAGCTCCCTCTTGTTGGGGATGTCCGCTCAGGGCAAGCGCTCTGATCACCACACTCTCTTTTTTTCCCCCCAAAAAGCTCCACCCGTGTCATGACTTCCCCCAGCAGCAATGTTCAGATGACAGTGATGGTTGCATGTTTGATAACCCCACTCAGCCTGCTTTAAGCACACCTAGGAATCAGGCCCACATGGATCGTTGCTTTGAGAATCTCAGTCTCGGGGTGCGGAGATGCTCAGCTGAGCTTACACAGCAGTGCCATGGCCTAAGCATCAGCTCAACTTCAGCAACCTTGGTAACTTCAACAGCCAAAGCCTGGCACCTGTGCCGGTAGGTACATCACACGCTCGTACTGAGGGCTGGTGTGCTCTGCCTAACTCTGTCCAAAGTGGGGATCCTGAACGTCACCTCCTCCGGACTATATCTGGCAAATCCCGGGAACTGTTTACACATAAATAATTAAGGTCTTTCATGGTACAAATTGAATTTAAACACACGGTTCTACCATCCAGCAAAGCTCCTAAATATTCAGGAGATGAAACACTTTAGGAGGAACCTCCACTTCAGGTGACCCTCCAACATGTAAGTGGGCATTACTGAGAAATTAGAGCCAGGCTCCAGCTTTAATTAACCACTGAGGTACTGGTGGGAGGATGAGCCGTAATGGCCATCAGCTGGAGCAGGGGAGGTTCTGACTAGATGTAAGGAAACAAAAAAACCACTATGAGGATAGGTAAGAACTGGAAGAAGGGGCTGCAGCTGTGGAAACTCAACACTCAGAGGTCTTGATGAAATGATGGGACAAAGCCCTGACTAACCTGGTTGACTCTGCTGGGATGCACTACAGATCTCCTCGGGTCCCTTCCAATCTGACCGAAGCTATGGTCACTTAAGGCAGAGATTTAGCCAGGCACTGCCCGTTCAGCTTAGCTTACTGCAATGAATCTGACTGTTCAATTAAGAGGAAGGAGCATTCAAACATTCAGCTTTCACGTATAATCACAAGACAGACACCCAGCTACTGTTTTGCCTCGTTCCCCCCACCATCCCCAAACAGTCTTTATTTATAAGGATCAAGAATATTTTAAAGCACAATGGACCAACAGTCTCTTAGCACGATACAATACAATTCTTCGGTCCGCAGCTTCCTATTACAAAAGAAAGAAATCAGAACTAAGCTAATTTGCAAAGAGACCAGAAAAGTCTCAGACACTGAAAAGGTCAGAACACAATTATCACTGTGCACTGCTCCACAAAGCAAAAAAATAACTTATCTTTTAATTAACACTTTCCTTCAAGAAATTACTATGCCCTGCAGAGCAACATGAGGCAAAGATTGCGACTCAGAAGAAAGCAGAGACACATACCCTTTTTTCCATCTCCAGCATGCTGGACCGGTCAGAAGTCTTCTCCTGTTTCTGCTATGTAAATTAAGAATAGAAAGCTATTAAAACCGAGAGGCATTCACAGGATGCTGCACAAAGGCCTAGATAGCCTACAGATGCACTTGCCTGGAGAAGCAGTCTTTACAGAATCACTCACACTTATTTCTGTGAAAAATAACAGCCTCCTCTGTAGCACCTTCCCTCCCAAGAGCTAAATCCTTTCCCATGCTGGAACATGCACTGGCTTGTCATAGACCGGTGCTCAGTTCCTCCTGTCTAGGAGCTGGTTTTTGCCTTACCTGGGCTGCTTTTTCCAACTTTGATTTGATGTCGGCCAATTCAAGCTGGGCTTCTTGCAGTTTTGACTTCAGCTTTTGATTTTCAGACAGGGCGCTTTCATATAACTGAAATATGAAACAACAGATTTCAGTTAACCAGGCTGCTCTTCGGCCGCTGCACAGACCCAGTTCTGCCGCACTACTCCGAGCAGACGTGTGTCCTCAGCAGTGAGCAGAGGCAGCTGCGGGGTTTGCTTTGCTCCCCCATGTCAGGATATTAGAAGGGCAAACAGAACTAGTTTGGATACTTTATTAACGTTTTCATAATTCATATGAAATAAGACAACAGCTGTTTAATTTTGTAGGGTGTTTAAATTTAGGTAAACCACCAAGCATTATAAAGTACTAAGTTACGTATGCTGGATGTATCTGAACCAGTGATTCTGTTGTGCTCCCCAACACAACACAGCCTACTTGCTCTTCTGTGCTTTTAGTTTGAAGAGGAGGAGAAAGAAGGACAATTTTAGGCCACTCCAAAATGGATCTTTTCCCCTTCACTTCCTTCAAACAAGCAGAATTACCATCCCTCTAAGAGGACAAACTGGGTGTACTGCCTGCCTCTTCTGGCCAGACATGTTCATGAAGAAGAGCGGGGTGCTGCTTATCGCGCGAGGCTTTTCGGCATCATAGTCATTTCAAAATTAAGGTCATCTTAATCTGTTTACTTCTCATATGGTCTTTACATTGATACTAGATGTGCGTGGCAGTCCATATTACTGCCTTTCAAGGATTATGTTGAAAGTTTCAGAGATTATAGAAAAAATAGTTCTGGAATGTTATAGCAGCAAAAATAATGCTGCGCTTGAGCCATGCTGGCATGCTCAACAGCATCTTTCCTTGCTCCTTTCAAATCCCTCCCAGCGTTTCTCCAGCCTGGCTCCTCAGTCCCCCTCCCCCAGATATCTGACTTTGCACGGTGTCCTTTCACCCCTTGTCCTTTTTCGACCCTCTGAAGGGCTGATGCATTCAAAAAAGGCTGGTGTGACTTCCAAAAGCAATGGAAACAGAGAAAATGAAAATAAACTTTTTCTCTTTCTTTCCAAAGACTCTCAAGTGCAGGTTTCTGCAGCAACAGGCAGCTTTGAAGGTGCATGCAGTGACAATAATACATTAAAAAACCCCTACTTTCTTATAGTCCCTGTTACTCTCCTCTTCTGCTCTGCTGCTGAGGGCAGCTAACCGGTTCTCCCTCCGGGTGTAGGCACTGGAGCGGCTGGAGGCACGATCGCTGTAGGAGGAGTCACTGGTGGCAGGGTTTGTAGCTGCTTCCAACCTAAAACACGATGAAGATCTAGCACCGTGGAGCCGCTGTTACTTTGGGACAGCCAGTATCAGCCTGACCGGTTGCGTCTCGGGCCCGTGGCAGACCCGGCTGCGCACAGGCGCTGGGCCAGCCGAGAGCACCCTCCACCCCGCAGCAGGGCATCGCTGCCGAAGGCGGGCAGCCACCACCGTTTTAAAAACTGGAAGAAATCCAGTGGGTATCAGCCCAAACCCCAAATGGGCAGTAATTTCCCATGGACCTCTCATCTTCATGGTGGGAACGGGCTCCATTTCTAATAGGGCACAGAGGTTATTTTTTTCTCAGCAGAGTAGCTGTTAAATAATTTGGGGAGCAAAGGATGAAAGCAAACTGGCCCAACGGTTGAGCTAAGGTAAAAACCAAACGGCTAGTACCAGCTTCAGCTTATGCTGTTGATTTGAAGCACAGGGAATCCCCAAAGCCATACAAAAATATGCTGTCAATAAATGTTAAATAGAAAAAACTCCAAAAAATAAAATTCTTACCTGGAAAGTCTTTCATGCTGAAGGGAAAAAAGAAGAAAGAAAAAGGGAATTAATAACGAGGAGAATTAAAGGTTCAATGCAAGAACTGCAGAGCTACCACACAGCAGCAATTTCCTACCTCTGATACCAGCATCTAGCTCACAACAAGCTAAGCAGCATTATTTCCCATGCCCAAACTGGGAATCACCGATCCCTGCCTGAATCTTTTCAGCTGCTTCAGCTTCTCTGAAGCATTTCAGATTTGATTTCTTTTGCTAACCTAAAAACTACTGAACCTTGTTCTTCAAATCCTAGTTTCCAGAATTGAAATCCATTCCTTTGAACCAAAACTAATCTATTGTTTCCCTTTTTAAATCAAATTATTCTTCCTGACTTTGATCACTGTCCTATGCATGATGTGGGTGAGAGTGATTAACGGACCATGATACACAGAGCTCACTGCATATTTGTGTTGAACTTCAGGAAATCACAAACAGTACTTTTTGTCCATGGGCAAGTACCTCCCCCATGAAGAAAAGCTTCACTGTGGCAAGATGATAACAGCAGAAGCTGGACGAGGGAGGGAGAGGAGCCTTACACCAGCCAAAAGGGTGGACACGTTGGTTGAAGCATGCATTAGGTTCTTCTTTCCCCATCAACATCCAAATCACCCCTGTGCCGTCCTCAACGCTGCCTTTGCTGTAGGCCACAATTGCAGAAATCAAATGGTAATGGCACGGGTGTCCTGCAGGACACACCGCACTGACCTGCCACCTCCTTCTCCGCAAGGTTTCTCTTTGTCTGGTAGAGATTTACTCAAATTCAAGGTGCAGCTGAACTCTTTTTCAGTCCCTTGAACTGGAAATTGAGCCCAATATTCCCCTGCTAGTTTCATTAGCAGCATCATTTCTCTGAGTGAGCACAAACCACCTGCAGGTGCTACCAGTTATTCTCCTAGATCCTTGTTAATAAGTGAAAGAGTCAACACAAGAAGGACGTTACAGAGAAGATGAGGGGTCAGGCTTTTAGTGCCCAGACATGCTTATGTTGGAGTTTGCACTGCCTAGATACACCACTAAATCTAGTGCTAAACGCCTTGCTGGGTGACAAATTTGCTGCCTGTCTGACACCCCAATGTTTGAAGAACTCAGACCTCCTGCTCCTGCCTGGCACCCAGACGATGCCTCCGATTACTGGGCAGGTATCTGGGAGCACACACACCACAGACAGTTGAATTAAGTCACCCCATTACATGGAGAAGGAGGGTAGACAAGCAACCCTGCAATCTCTCCGTTCAAAGCCAGAGGACCGCAGGGGCAAGTCCCAGAGCAGCACGGACTGCGCTCAGCCTGCCTGCAACACTGCCCTCTGCTCGCCAGGATGCAGGGATCCGGCTAACGTATTACGTATACCTAGTTATTAAGTTTTTAATTCAGCCTGCCCTAATGTAACCCTCATCTTGAATCCTGATTCATGACAGGAGACTCCCCAAGGAATCTGCAATCCCCGCTCGCTCTGCAACACAGCCCTCCGACATGAGACGCGGTGATTTGACCAGTAAACAAGAAACAAACTGAAGAATCCCAGCACATTTGAAGCCTCGCGGATGGACAACACGTTCAGCCAAAGCCGCTAAAGGCAAAGCTCAAAAGGACAAGCAAGCCCTGCTATCAATTAGCACGTTCTCCCTAGAGCTGCGCCCGCAGGGCCACCCTCCACCAGGCTCCCGGGGCAGGTCTGGGTGCCAGCCCCGTGCTGTAGAGATGGTCACCAAAGCTCCAGGAGCCTGTCCTGGTGCTGGTATGGGTCCTGAGCCATGGCAGCAGGTCCAGCCCCATATTATTTTATTTGCTCTAACCCTCTCCCCATGCACCAAAAGCTTTCTTTGCATCATACAGGTGAGAAACCACCAAAGGGAGACAGCGGACGGCTTTCCACCATAGCTAAGCCCCGCTGCACTTCCACAAGCGATGCTGGATGCTCTCTGGGAAGCTTCTCATGGGGCCGAATGCCTGGCAGCTGCCTGTCGTTGTCACAGGGACATCTGCCTGCTTGTCCAAACAGCCATGGCTTGGGCCACTCTCCGTAGGAAGCTCAAAGCCAGTAAGTTGGGAAGCAGTTTCCGTACGGCTGGCCTCTGGTGCGGGGCTATCATTAGAAAGATTTCCCTTTTTCAGCTGCAAACATGCTGGCTGATGTCTCCACGGTCTTTTGTTAGCAGAGCTTCTGACATTTGCCTCTTAAAACCCTCAGCTGCCTGACTGGTCCCTTTTAATTTTGACCCAATGACCCAGCTTCCCCCATTGAGCGGGAGAGGGGAATTAGGAAGTGATTAACAAGCCTCTTGGTGAAAGTTATTTGTGCACTTTATGCTAATCCCCTTCAGTGACCACTTTTCTCACGATGACAAATGGCTAGGCAAGTAATCCACTTAATATCAAGCTTGCGTTTATTTCAACAAACACACCTGCTAATGTATTTGAACAGTGCTGAGGAAGTCCACACGCGGCTGGGCAAGGCAATGTGGAAACCAAGCAATAAAACCTGAGCAGGTCCCCAAGCCAGCCTGCGTGCTTGCAGCAGGAGGGAAAAATAACTTTTGTCTTTTTTTTCCTCCAAACAAACTAATACTTTCCACAGGCAGAGAGAGCAGGGGTGTGCTTCTGCAAAGGAAGGGTAGGATAAGAAAGGAATCACTTTAAACATAGCTGCTGGGAACAGCAAAGTGGACACCCCCCCCCAGGGTTATTGTATTTAAAACCTTCCTGTGATGGATACTGAGATGAATTGTTTCAGGCTGCAATTGTCTCCGTGTCTCTAAAGAGGAAGAGAGGTACTTGATGAGATGGGAGGACCTGCGAGCATCATTCCTGCCGCTGCTGCCGGCATTAGAGCAGAGCGATCCTGCAGCGACCTGCTGCCACCCCCAGCACGCGGCAGCTCCAGGACTTCTCCAGCCAAAATCTGGATATTTCTTAGTGCTCAGTGATTTCTCCTCCTGCAACTTTGTCTCCCTTTGGGCTCATTTAAAGCACATCTCTGTGCCATAAAACAAGTCCAGTGTCTTGCAGAAACAGCACGGAGCTACAGGAAATCTCTGTGTTCGCAGCTGTTGGGAAAGCCGGTGTCTTTCCCTCACGCTTCAATTTTCGGGTGCCTCTCTCTATGTTGTTTCAGTTAAAAATGGTATTTTTGAGACAAAGATGATTAAGTTTGAGAGGAACTGGATAAAGGCTGAGGTCTGGAAAGCAGAGCCTGAACGAGATGTTACAGCAGCTGTTGAAGTGTCCCTGCCATAATGAAAGTTGCAGAACAGTTTTCATCAGTGGATCAGTCTTCTATTTGCTGCTACCTTCAGAGAAGGAGGGCAGATTTATTTATTTTGCTTTAAATCAATTTCTGGCTCAATATTTTCCTGGGTTTTGCACAAAGGCCAGTGCTTGTGCTGATATTTCAAGGAGCAGCTTATTCAGGTGTTTCTTTGTTTTTGGTGGTTTTTTTTAAAATTATGATGATGGAGGGGAAAAAAAATCCTGGAAAAAAAAAAGTTCCACTTTGCACCTTCAAAAAACGGCTCCAACTAAAAGAGGTGACATGGAAAGCAGCAGTTCTTAGCACAGAGAGATGCTCTGATGCCCAAGGAAGCAAGTTAAACAAAACGACGACTAAAATCTCGTACTCCTAGGAGGTGGCTGTGCCGTGCAGGAGGTGTCTGAGAGGGGAAGCCTGTGCCCTACATGCAAACATTGCAGTAGGCCCTTAACTGAGACATCCCTGCTATTTGCTCAGAGACAGACAAACATTTTCAGAGGCTACTGAGACATCACTTTGGAGACATATTTTCAGTAGAAAACAGCATCTTTCTGGCTCAGTTCTGCCCTTCTTTTGGCCATAGCGCCCTTGGAAACCTTTGCCACATGCTTCCAGCTGCACCTGCACTGTCAGCTCAGCAACCGCCTCTCCTCCACTCACTGCCCCTTCTTTTAAAACAACCACAAAATATTCATTTAAACTTCTGCAGCATTAGCTGGCTCATTGCACTGTGTATGTAAGTGAAGAAGGTTGTACCTGCTCGGAGGTGCCATCCCAGAGCTGGAAACTCCGAGGTCAGAGTCAGAAGGTGAAGGATAAAACTCTCCCTCCTTCATTTTTGGAAAGAGAAGTTGGGGATAAACAGAGGGAAACAAGAGCTGAGGCGCCAAACGTGCACTTATTGACTAAGCTGGTGCAAGAAAGGGCTTTCCCTTCCTGATTTTTTCTTGAATGAATATTGTGCAATCCGTTAAAATTAAAAAGGGGATGCTGAGAAACTGCTGTATCAACTGTACGTATGCATTGGGTTTTTCTTCCCCTGGCAAATTTGGAACAGCACTGTCAGTTTTGCCCAGACTCCTCCATTTCCCTTGGGATCAAAAGTTTAACTAGACAGGGAAGCATTGGGTTGTGAAATTATCCTTCCTGCAATCTAAACAGGGTCATATCGCTGCAGGGTTTGGGGCGGGGGGGGAGGAGGACCCCAGGGAAAAGCGAGGCACTGGAGGCGACTGTCCTGATTCAGAAACCAGCACGGCAGCCGGCACTGAGCCGAGACCCCGGCACTCCTCCTAAAGAGCACTGAGACACCCAAGGGGATGACTTTTAAAGGAAAACTTAAAAGCACAGAGCACTTGCAGGTGTACTTGCAAGTTTCTGGTAATCCTCAGGTCTTAGACCTCTCACCTGAGAGATCACATCATCTTTCCTCCCGTCCATCTCATGGTGGGCAGCACATTCAGGTAGTGCTGGGGGTGGTGGAGGACAGCAAAGGGGTTCAGATAGTTTTGCCAGCCCTCCCGGACAGGGTCAGAGACAATTCAACCCAGGTGGGCTGGCAAAACACAGGACATCTGAGATGGGACCTGAGAGAAAGCGCAAAGAGCATCATACTGTACTGATCCTCCCTGCGCAAGCTGCTTTCTCCTGAGCCCCCCAGTTCTCACTCTGCTGATGTTGGTCAATCCCAAGGAAAAGGCACAGCTAGGCACTGGCCGTGGCTTAACTCGCCCGGACCGCCGGGATGCTGCACAGCTATGCCGTACGGTTTTGATTTTAGAAATGTGCTCGGACTGTGGAGGGCAGGAGCCTTCCCTTAAAAACTCAGAAACTTTTACAGCTGTTAGGAGTTCAGTAAAGTATAATTAAAACCAAATTCCTCGTGGAAGGTTTAGATAAAATGCAGCCCTGAAGTGCAGTGCCAAAAGGGGGATCGGCCACTGCTCTTGCCAAGTCAGAAATTGGCCTAATTGCTTCCAATTGTGCTCTTCTGTGGCTGGGATCTGACCCAGCAAAGGCAGAGAAAGTCTACTATTTACATTGTTTAAAAAAAAAAAAAAAAAAGAGAGAGAGAAAGAAAAAAACAGATGCTTTGGGAATACTTTATGCTTCTATCTCCAACCGGCCAACCTCAGGAAAATGTGCACTATTTTAAGATAGTTCTCAAGGAATTTATTTTGTTGTGTTTTGTCTCAGAGATCCTGATCAATGCTTACACTTAAATAACCACCATTTAACAAGATTCTGGAGCACAGCTCCAGCCGTACTGTCCTCCCTTTTCTTAATCAAGAAGGAAAGTTTTAGGAACCTCTTGAATTTTATTGTTCTGTTGGCACATATCCTCCTGGTGAGTCCTGTTGGTTTCAGAAATTAAATGTAAAATAAAGCCAGCTGCTTTTGGGGCCAGTTCTTTCCCTCTTAAATGTAAAAGCCACCACGTTCCTGCAGTTACGCAGCTCTGCTGCTCCTGCACCTCCATAGGTTTACGTGCTTGGCTGCGCTGGTGCAGGGCAGCTGTAAAAAAGGACAGCCTCTCTGGTGTGTCGTGTTGCTGCAGGCAGAAGTCCTCCCGGAGCCGGCACAGCAAGAGCTGAGCTGGAAGGAGGAAAAGCAATGAGGAAAGTACACCTCAGACCCATGCCCATCGGGTACAACTCAGATCGGCGTTTCCCTCAAGCCACGTTTGTCTTTCAAGTCAGGTATGGTTGGGGTCAAGTTTGTTTTCCAGTGGGTGCAGAGTAATTAGAAGGTCTGGTTGAACTCTGCTTTTGATAGAGTTTTTCGAGGTCATTGCCTCCCTCAGAAAGCTGCTCTGCTGACCTGAGAGCTGTGGTTTGCTACAGCGTCCTGTTAGCTACAGCTGACGTGATGAATAGTGCTGCCTTCCAACTCAAGTTTGCATTTGTGCAAATGCAAGGATTACAAAATCCCATTGATATGATTAATAATCCAGTGTAGCCAAACCACCTCCATATAACCTCCAACTCCCAAAAGCCTGATGCAAAATATGTTTTCACAAACTATAAATCAATAAACTTTGCTTAATAAAAACTGCTGTTACTGAAGCATAATATTAAAAGGTTCTCCAAGATGGAATAGTGGCTTTGGCAGCTGGCTGCAACAGATTACATCATTTTCAGTACGGCTAGCACGTATTTAATCAGAAACAAATACATACGGCTGTAATGGACTGACGACCGCATCTCCTGCCATCCCAAACACATCTAAACGTTCTGCCGTTGTACGCTGGTTTGTGTGATTGCCAGCCTGTGCCTCAGTTCCCCACAGCTCTCACGTGGCCCGTTGGCTTTGCAGCAGCTGCAGTTTATTACCGCTGTCTCTTGCGGATAAAACTCGCCATGTAAAACGTCAAGCTGGATTGTATTTTAATTTAGTAAAGGCCACAATTCAGAAACCTGGGTTTGTTGCTTTTATTTTTTTTCCTCCTTTTCTAAGGGATCAAATTTTATTGGTGAAAAATTTAATTTTGCAAAGCGATGTGATCTTAGACAAAGATATCCAGACATGAGGAAATAGAAGTTGAACGGCCAAGTGACACAAGAAGAGATCTGCTCCTAAATTTCTTCAGTATGAGAATGCCACAGGTCTGCAGGCAACGTCGCCTTCCTTGCCCCTGCAAACACTCTACCAGCACATTTCCAGGTGTATTTAAATACCTGTTTGGCCACTAGCCAGGATTCAAACTGCCTAAAGCCAACCTGCCAGCCTTTTGGCATGAAGTGTGCTCCAAAATCTGGTGAACACCTCCTCCAGCCTGCAGCTACATGGCATCCCCGTGACAGCCGCTACGGCCACAGGCAGCACTTGCATGGGAAAGCCATGAGGGCTGGTTTAGGTATGCTGACCTGTCTGTATCACGCGAAGCATCTTATGCTGTTAGAATTAAGACAGTTTATACTGTCTTTCTTTTCCCCTTCGCTTGTTTCAGTCTAAAATAGCTCCAGACCAGCTGCCAGTCAGTGATTTGACCCTGGAGCTACTCTCATCTATTTGAGGACCTCTGCTCCAAAGATCAATCTTTACTGATCTGCAACAGTAACCTCAGCAATTTGAGGTCATTAAAAAGAATTTACAATTCATTGTAACACCACCCCCACCACCACCCCCCCCAAAAAAACCCCAACCAACCCAAAAAACCCAAACAAACCAACAACTACCCAACAATTCCCCACGGTCCATATATTTTTCTTTGACCACCAGTTGCAGCTCCAGTGCATGAGGCACCGTCTCCACTGGTGGAAGTCTGCAAGCACAAGACACATCTGTCAGGAACGGTGCAGGTACAGCTGCTGGTGCCCTGGGGAAGTGGAGGGACCACGCTCCATCCCTCTTCTAGCCCTGTTTTCTATGGGGTTGTATTAATTTTATGAAAAACAAAACTATGATGGGCTCCTGCAACAGAAATAAGCGTTGGTTTCCAGTTCAGCAGCCTGAAGTGGTTTGCTGCCTACAGCGTTTCCACCCGCTCTCCCCATCACTTCCCGGGGCTGCTCGTTCCCAGCCCACAGCACCTCCCTGTCTCAGTTGTGCCAACGTGCTTGGTTTTGTGGCTGTACCGTGAGCTGACCCAAATTAAAGATATCCTCTTTCTCCTTCTCCCTTCACCCCTTTTACAGTCCAGACTGATTCCCTGGTCTGGTGCAACCTCAAGCGGTCCTCTGACCTTCTGGCCTCCTTGCCCTCTGACAGGCAATGGTTTCAAAAGCTGAGCCATCACGATTGCTCGCTGGCTGCTTAACCAGCTTCTTCCAAGGCGCCCATCACTGACCAGGCGGCAGAGGGTCAAAATGGGAGTTTTAAATGAGGTTGTAGTGTTACACCGTGAGCTTCTTTCTGAACCGTCTGTGACCATTCAGATCCTTTAATAGTTAACAGACTCCCTGCTATGGCTTTGGCTTGGATCGATTCGCTCTGTTCCTTGGAAGGGAGGAGACCTGAAGAGGAAAGTTTAGCCGCAGGGATACAAGCCACTTACCCCATGGGGCACAGCGTGTGCCCTGACCCATTTTATTTATACATTCGGATGCAGCCAGAGACAGGAGCATCGCCTGGCTACTGAGTCACAGCAGGGAACGTCTAACGGGTGGTGCCCTAAGAATGACTAGAAGTTCCCGATACGCTTCCAGATATGGACATTTAGAGAGGAAAACTCAAAAAAAAAACAGAGAACAAACAGAACCCAGAAGGATTTCGTACTGATACCCTTCTAAAGAACATGGCGCTTGAGAAATAACCAGTGATAAACAAATCAGGGTGCTGAAGAACAGAGACTAAGGTTACTTGCCTAAAGTTCAAGTTTCAGTATCCCACATTTTTTGTTGGCTAATGGGAGAGGAGGTAATCATTTCCACAAATACTGCGTAACTAGTCAGCAATCCAGAAATTAGATAGAAAATGTCATGAGACAGCTTATTTGACCCTGTTTCAATTTATGCAGCATCATTTTTATCACAACTAGGACGAGTCCAAGCTACTAAATGGAAACCCAGGAAAATAAAGTTTCCTGGAGAAATGTTTTCATAACGCTCTTCATTCTCTAACGCATTTGCAGTGGCAGCACAGCAAGCCAAATGATTCATACAGGTCTACCTAATGTGAGAATAAACCTGTTACCATGAATATCTGAAACAGGATTAAACCTGTTGCAAAAGCACTCACGGAGTGAAAACTGACTGTCAGACACGTTTATATTCAAAACTCTACGAAGGCTGTAATCTGATCTGGCATTTCTACCAACCTCTCAGCACTCCTGGACATCTCTCACTCATTAAAAGAAGTCTGGTTTGGTCACATTACCAGACCTCTAAGATTTTATACCATTATTTAAGTATTAATATCCAAACCATGCTGGTTTTATTTGCATGCCAAGCACCTGCAGCTCAGATAGCTAATGCACAAAAATGTTAGCTTTTTTTTTTTTCCTTTAAGATTTGCTTTGGATTCTAGACATACGTGTCCACATCAAAAATCGCACCCAGATTAGATGCATTTGCTGCCATGGTAATCACTGCTTAGAGCAATTGCAGGCTTGATGTGGAGGCTTGCTAACAGAGACGGCAATTTGAAAACCATTGCTTTTTACGCTCAAGTATTACTATCGAGTGACTCGGTGAAAACATATGGCCCATAAAAGGTGATGTTCCTGCATCCCATATTCCACTTAGCGCAGCTCCTTCAGACACTCCAATGAAAGGCAGAATAAAATCAATCAGCACAGACCACTGAGTATACTTAAATCTTTATTGCTGAGCCCTTACTGACAAAAATTCAGCTGGAAAGCTCAAGCAATAAGCGCTGAAGGTGGCTTAATGAGGGAGTGATCTAACATCAGAGGGAAGAAGCCTTGTAGTGGAACCGTGAATAGGGCCAGAACAACAAGAATTATGTAGAGTCTCTCGAGGAGCAAGTTAACAACCATCAAGTGATGGCGGCCAGAGGGATGCAGCCACTATTGAACCAACAGGGCACATGCATGCTGACGAGGGTTTTAAGTTTTGATGGTCTTTTTTACAGCAAAAAATATCGGATGACAAGACAAGAAGGAGCAGTCTGTAAGAGAAAGGAAGGTTGGTTGACGAAGACGCGGGAAACAACTGAAAAGCTGCAATTACAATCTGTGCAGTAAATTGGGATTGTGCATTCTCCTTAGCTTTCATTTTCCTACCTAACCGATATCCCATGGGGAAATGCAAGGGTTATGAAGTACCACAATGAACAGACGGATGAGCCTAAACACAAACTACAGGGTATTTCCTATGAAAAAACAACTGGCCCAGCATAAATAGTATTTAAAAAAAAAAAAAAAGAAGAAAAGAGAAAATTCAGTCCTTGCTTTCACCCTCATCCTTCCAATCCTGCTATTTATTTGCTTACTTATGCACGACAGGTTTCACACCATGAGTTGCCTATTACACCCTTGGAACTACGTGAATAATATTTTTTTGAGGAAGAGAAACCTTGAACTAAAACAGTGTGGTGCGAAACTTGTGATGAAAAGGTAGAGCTTTTGCCAAATAATGGGATGACCTGAACTGATTTCAGAGGGAATTTCAGTTTCCACTTTCTAGCAACATCCTCATTAAAGCATGGTAGAACTAGCAATGTTTACCCTGGGTCATTTAACAGGATTTACTTGGCCATTTCTGTATTGGTGACTGTAATTCTGGGCTGTTCTGTTGTGACACAAGAAATTAAGTATCTTAGCTTGTGAAGGTTCAGGGGCAATAGGACAGTGCTGACCTTGCACATGGAGGTGGTCACACACCAACACCCTGCTCTCACCAGGATCTCCTCTGCCTGCCTTTTGCTCCCACACCCGATTCAAGGGTATTGCCTTTCTTATGACTTGTGTGAGTTCACTGCAAAGCGCTCACCCTTCTCAGCTGTGCATTTGGGGAGATCCCATCAATTAAAGGTGGAAAAACCACATGCAATATTATCGTAACACCTAAGGAGGAATGTTACGAGCAGCAGGGCAAGTGCAGCAGGGAATGCCATAGGAAACTGCTTTGCAAACGACATCTGCATGCAGCTGTTTGGCACTGACACCTTAATAAGTAAAACCACCTTTGCTTTGTCTGGTTCTCTAAGAGGTTTTTTCCATGTCTGTACCATGCATGAGGCTCCCTGCCTGCTCATGTGTTTTCGCACCCCTGCTCAGCTGGGAACGTTTAGAGTCCATGGATCTGCTGGTATCAATCTTGACTGGATGGAAGGATGAAAGACTCCCAAGATATCACATTCCTACCTGTCTTATTAAGGCTGGTGGCACCCCGTGGCAAGGGTTGCTGTTACTGTGGGCATGGGGGGGAAATACGGGCATGGGACAAATCCATAGAAAACAGCACTCCATTATTTCTCTTGCTCATGGCAGAAAGGGTTAACTCAGATACTTTGTTTTAGCCTGAAGTAAATCCTTCCCTCATTAGCCTTTTAAGGCATGGGCTATTTCCATAACCCAGACAGCACCAGGACTGTTTCCTATACTGACTCATGAGTCCATGTTGCTGCACTCCCAATCTGGCTTCTTCCACATCGATGCTCTGGCATTACCATTACTACTGCAAGAACCACCAAGATTTCCATGCTCACGTGTTTGCGTTCACCAAAATCCCACTGCCGCGAGAAGCTGAGGGAAGAAGCTCTTCTCCAGGCTCTCCCATTCCCACCCGGCACCTTTCTGTACCCACCTGAGAGCTCCCACCACCTCCTCCAACACCCACGGGGCCCCCCAAAAGCCTGCAATCCCATCATGGCTATCGACAGAGAAAACCAGCACCTCCTGTTTGCATCGAAGCAGACAGGCACGCACCGTGAATACAGCAGTCATGGCTCTTTCGAGAAGTTTGTCACGTGTTTGTATGGCTAGATGTGTAACGGGGGGGAATGGGTCAGTCTGTGTACGCCGAACACGACTGATCTTAGAAAACTTGGGTTTTGAAAGAAATTAAAGCATTTTCAGCTTTACTCTCTAATAATATGCTCTCTAAGAGCATATTTGAAAGGTTCCCCACCTGCTGTTAAGCTGGTTATCAATACTGTGGCAATTTACTGAGGAATGGTAAGCACAGCTGTAAAAACTGATGAAGAAAGTCCTTCTAAGCACACAGGGGACAGTTTTAGATTATCTAAAGACTCCCCAGAGATACTCCGATTGCAGACAGGAAGAAAGCACAGACTCGGGCTCCTGGGTTAAATGGTTAGCAGCCCGGGGGCAACCAGCAGCCATGAAAGCTGTCGAGGCTGAAGTTCCGGAGGTCAGGGACCACTTCCATTGACACCACGGCAGAGGGTTAAAACCCTTTTTACCTATTTCGGGCAATGCTTTTTCCAGACCAAGATCTGTCACTTCAAAAGGAGCAGACAATGCATATCCGATTTGAGCAAACACCAGTGCTCAGATTAATTTAATGCTTACATCTAAAATTAGCCTGCCTTTTTAAAACTAATTCCTCCAGGCTTTGACTCCGGCATGATAATATTTATTGACAGTGAAGAGACTGCCCATATAACGATACGGACCCGGAGCGTTTTGTGATAGCCTTTCACATGACTCCGGAGCTCCTAGCAATACTGTTACAAAATGCTCCCAACGTTCGAACCCCTTGGTAGATGGGGACACCAGCTCCGGTTTGGGGAGGACTCGTTAACTACCTCAACTTGCCTCCTGCTACAGGTGGTTTTCTTCATTTTTTTTGTTGTTGTTGAAATTATTGAACTATACCACAGGTCAGCACAGCCCCAAGGGTGAAAGCTGGATAGCAAACCTTGTTTCACCAGCGGTATCAAAGCACTTATGGGAAGAGCGCAGTTTAACGAGCTGGTCAGGTTTTGCCTCATTTTCATCGGTGAGGTTTTCTTCCAGCCACAGCCTACCGGGAGAGCGATGTTTGTGTGAAAAGCAGGGTAAGGGAGAAACTACCATCACAGCAACTCCCTACAACCATTAATGCAAAGAATCCCAGTGCAAGGGCTCGTGCAACTTGCTTAAAACCTGTTGCTGCAGAGGCACCTTCCCAACTTTCATTTAAACCATCCTCTTTGCAAAGCAAACCACAGACACAGGTCTCCAAGGGTAAGACAACAAACCACCGCCACCGGTCTCTGCTCAGAGCATATGCTGAGCAGGTCTCTGTGTAATACCGAAAGGAAAAGGCTGCTTACTCTGAGTGTCTTTGCGATCGGGGAAGGAGAGGACGGGGGAGAATCTGACTGAGCCTTCCTGCTGCGAGTATATTCTTTACTCCTGGTGTACAAGGACGACATGGCCTCTCGGGCTGGGTGTCTTTGAGAAGCAATACAAGTCTTGCTCTCCTGTCGCTCTACGGTGCTGGGCAGGTCCTTCTTCCAAGGTCAGAACAAACTAATTAAACTATTCACAGCTCTGGTAATTAAACCCTGCTGTTTAGGGTGTATAATTTTAGGTATTAATCTGCTGCAGGGAGAGCTGAGGCTCCACAATACTTCTTGTCCGAGAAGAAGAGGAGAAAGTGTCAAGGACTCGCTGTGCTCCAGCGCCGGGCGGTGCTCCGTGCCAGCCTCACCGGCTGGGCCCCATCCCGACTTCTCCGCAAAAGGATGTTTCCCCTTGTCCAGAGCGTGTGCTGCAGGACCACAGCGATCTCTCCCCAGATCTGCAGGAGGCGAAAACT
This sequence comes from Pygoscelis adeliae, assembly GCF_000699105.1. Lineage (NCBI taxonomy): Eukaryota > Metazoa > Chordata > Aves > Sphenisciformes > Spheniscidae > Pygoscelis > Pygoscelis adeliae. The sequence continues at coordinate 273,318 of NW_008824402.1, read as the reverse complement.
CCCGGCTCAGGAGAGAGAGACGGAAAACCGGCTGGGTTTATCTAGACATGAAGCTTTTGCCAAAAAAAAGAAAAGAAAACCAAAACCTGTTTTACTCCGGAGTGCTGCTGCGAGCTCTCTGCCGTCACTGCGCAGAGCTGCATGCTTTAAGTGAAACACAAAAGCATAAATCAGGAACAAACGCTGGTTTGGAAAGGGGCAGTCCAGATGAAGTTGTGTTTTGTTCCGTCCTCCTCCTCCTCCCGGGCGCTGTTACCCACGCGCAGGCTTCTCCCGGCGCTCCCCGACGCTGCCTTCTGACATTCCAGATCCTGACTCGCTCCGTGAGGAATGCTGGAGGGCAGCCAGCAGCAGCGATTCACTTTCAGCTTGGGATTTGGGCTGCTACTTGTAGGGGAAAAAAGGGAAAAAAAAAAGAAAAAAAAAAAAGAGGGGGGGAAGAAAAGAAAATAACTTACAAGCTCCCAAGGCCTGGTGGGCTGCGAGCGGGAGGTCGGAGGCAAATCGACAGTGCTTTGCAAAGCTTAAATTCCAGCACGCATTTTGCGGCTGTGACAAAGGGAGATATTTTAAAGGACACGGAGCAGTTCATACCATTAAAGGGAGGACACACTCATGCAGCACAACAGGATTTTTGTTGTTTGCTCATAAGCCTGTTTGGAGCTGCGAGAAGGCGATGCAGAGCTTGTGTAATGTACATTCATTCAAGGGAGCATTTGGGATTGAGGAGGAGGGGAGAGGAGCTTGGAGGAAAGGAAGAAGGGTGGGGAGAGCATGTACCTCTCTCAACAAACTTCCAGCTAGCTCTTTGCTGAGCTGTGCTGCTGTTGCACAAGCTAGCTCACTGGAAAGCCGCTCTCTGCAGTGTCTCAGAGACGGCAAGATTGTTCACTGCAAAGGCAAGTGGATGTCCCTCACGTCCCATCTAAATAAACACATGGGATGTTCATTTGAAAAATGCCCTCAAACACACAGTGGGTACGTTGATTTCATAGCTCTTGTACACTAAATACAGTCTTGCAAGCATAAGGTTGCAAATCTATGTTTTTCTTTGCTGGGAAGGCATCAGCCCAGGTATCTGCGCTGGCCCAGTTCCAGTAAGGCAGCGTTAACGAACCAGTATCACCCCAAAGGATGTCCCCTCATCCAGGCTCATTCACACCCACCCGAACCGGCTACTGACCAAGCCGCTGGGTGCCTAGAGTTAACCGATCTGCAGTGCACGTTCTGCTCCAGCTCCACAGGCTGCTTTGTCATGAAACATTTCCTAGCAAGTGCAGAAGAGTATTATTTTAAGAGTATTACTATACTTGGATATCTCTGTTGATCTCAAATATTGCCCCTTTTTTGCACACTCCTTGGCAACTGTGTAATTTTACTGACATACATAGTTGGGGAAGGCTGCTTGGAATAGCAGCTGCATTAATTTCTCCTGCCATCCAGCATCTTCACTATCCAAGGGCAATGCAGCATCACTGTGTGGCCACAGAGAGAGGGAAACGGGGCTGCCGGATTGTCCTCTAGGAAAATCACTTGGAGATCAGGTTTCTACTTGATATCACGAGGAAGGAGGGGATTCATTATTCACTGGCTGCAAGGGGGGGCGGGAAGTTTGGAGAGGTCTAATTCTGCCTAGCAATATTTCTGCATTCCCTTTTAAAGGTATGGAAATTAAGTCCAGACACACAAGAAGGTAGTGACAGGCACCCCGCTGCTCCAGGAGACTGTGGCAGGACCTTGATCTTTCCAGCTTCCATCTGTTGCACTCATCACCCCCACCCTCCACCTCTCCCAGCAGTCTGGAGTCCGACTGCCCCACAGTGACAACAAGGTAATTCAGACATTTTAAATGCATATTTATAGAACTTGCACATGCGGGTGATCCTTTCGCACTAGTCTCAGTTTCGGGGGTTTCAAAACAATGTGAGTAATTGAAACTGGGTTAACCCGTGTGGCCACCAGCAGACTGGAGTGTCTCAATCACAATTACAAGGCTGACAAAGCCCAGCTTAGTCATCAAGGTGGAGTTAAACAGCTCTAAATTGCAGGGTTTTGCTTTCCCTTCCGTCCAGTCCTAAATAAACTGTTGCCGTATCCCTCCATGGTCACATTTCTGCTGAGGAGGGGTGGGAAAGCTCCAAAATCAACATTTCAGTACAGAACTCATAGCCCGAGCCTCAAACCAAAACAAAAATTGAGCTTTCTATTCTCTACTCATTAAAAGTTAATTAGTCATCCAGTGCAGATGCCTCGCAGATTGACAAAACGCATGTTGGTGGACAATAACTCATTTTAAAGAGAAGGGGTGGCATGAGAATTAGTATCCTTATTAGCCAGTCAAAAGACAGCAGAATGAGGTGCAATATGGCAAAAACACACCGGGTTTCATCATTATTTCCACAAAGGTGCCTAATTTATGAGTTTTTTCCTGCCGTTTTGTACAGTTTACTTTCAAGTTTTCCCCCATGTAAGTATGAAACCTGACCCTTCCTTTGCAGCGCTGATGTGTCCTGATGTTTGTAATATTCAAGGTCATGGTTTAGATCTGACTGTTTCTGTCTGTTAAGGATATTCCTCAGTAAGAAACAGCAGCCTGGTCTGTGCTATAGCTGTGGTGCTGCTTACTTTGCTAAGGAATATTTATACAGCTACCAGAAAGACTTGCAAAAAACCAACCATCTTCCATGAGCACTTCCACAACCACTGGACACAAACCCCTGAGACTGCCCAGGCTGTAACTTCGCACTGCAGCATTTTTCTGGGCAACATCACCTTAAGTTTCTTCTCATCTTTGAGTACAGCAGCACAACTGTACTATAGTACAGTGTGTTTCCTAGACTTAGATGAAATAGTATATTTCCTATACTTAGAGCAATGGTCTTGACTATGATCACTCTTTCAGACACCTTTATTTTCTTTTGAGATGGCTGTCCTCTCCTTTCCTTTGGTAATGACACCTGTGTTTGTACTCAATTTTTTTAATTACTTAGAGAGGAGGACCCATATCCAAGAAAACGACATACCAGAAAGGGGACGAAGCCCTGAGCTAAATATCTGAGGGGAAAAAACACAAACACTCCTTTCATCTGTGTTGAAAATCTTCACCTACAGAACGTGACACTGATAAAAATAAATTTAAGCAGGACTGTAACTTTCCAACCTGCAGTAGACAGAAATTGGAAACAAAGCTAGGAGTTAAAGCCAGAGCTGCAGAGTGATGCTCACGGGTGATGTGAGCCCACGGCATGTTCGCCGGGAGTGCAGAGGAGAAGGAAAGGAGAAGTCCTCTTGGGAGACCAGAATTCTAATAAAACTTGAAGGATGAGAGAGAGTAGTTGGTATTTTTGGAACAAATTATCCCCAAACTATCTTCTCAAAGTCCTAGCTGTCATTTTCCACATCAGCTTTACCACACTCTCTTGTACATCACTGAATTACTTCCCATTCATCTGACTTCTTTCATTCGTAGCCAAACCTCCCTATCTCCCTAGCGCAGGCACGTATTGAAGAGCAGGTTGGCGTCTCCAGCTACACAAGGCTCAGCTGATGGAGGGGCTGAGATGAAGACATGAACTAGGGCTACACAGCACCAGGATGCTCTCCCCACCGTGCACCTTCCCGCAAGGCCCCCTTGGCTACATCTGTGAAATTAAACACAGCCAGGGACCATCCCTGCCCACCAGCACACAACCCTGCAGACCACTGAGCTGTTGGAAGGTCTCTGGCATCGT
>NW_008824402.1:257161-269518 GCF_000699105.1 Pygoscelis adeliae | reverse complement strand
TGTGGGGACCATTCCCAACAGGTGCCTTGGACACAGCCACACCGATTTGGAGGGTAAGAGGGTTCGGTAACACGGATGAGCCTTCCTTGCCAGCTGGCCTCGGTGCTAGGGAACAGTTTAACTCAGGTACGCTGGGACTAACACGCTCAGCCTTTGAGGATGGGGTCTCACCGGTGGCATAGCCCTTTCTGTGACCCTCTCCTACGCTGGGCCAAGCAATGCAAGAACGACGGGGCTGTACTGCAGGGACACAAGATGCGAATTATAACCCAACCAGTTGAGCAGCAAGAGGGAGAGGCAGGCAACACGCTTCATGTTTTCCTTTGAACCTATTGCTGAGACCATCTTGCTCACTTTTCTTTGAAAAGCAGAGAACTCCCCCTAATTGCTTAATGCAACCCCAGACACCGCTGGTACCCTCTTCCACAGAGTTTAGTTGTTTGCTATTCAATTTAAAAAAATCTTCACAACCCTCACTTCTGGATTTCCCACCTGCAGGAGGAGAATGCGCTGTTTGTGTGTTGAGTCATGTTCCAGCCCAGGGAAACACTGAAATATGTAATTCATATTTTATGCAATATTTAAGTCAATTCTAAAGCCACACTTATTCGCATGACACTTCTCTGGAGAAACAGAGTGAAATAAACTATCCTGGCAGTTGTTTCCAAAAGCCAGGCTACAAAGCCACTATATGCCCATAAAATAATTGTTCTGGGTCTAAAGTAGTTCTGTAAAAAAAAATAATCCAGAGAAACTCAGTTTAAACATGAAAAACTCATTAACTACTGAACTACTGAGGCGGGCTATAGAGAACAGAGTCAAGACTGGATTTCCTATTGCTTTTATGTTACTGGATTTGCATACAGAACTGAAATCCATAGTGTAAGAGTACTGTACCTCCCCTTTGTAATAACATTTATACTGGGGGCAAAGTTTAATAAATGCTGTGATTCCCTTCACCTCAGGATGTCCTATATTTGTGATTATTTAAGCCCTAAATAATGCACAGTCTTTCACACACTAAACGATACCACTGCTTTGTCCCTAGAAGAGTTTCTTACTCGCCTTGCACTTCCCTTCCAATACGTCCAAATCAGACCCGAGCGTTGTTATTTGCAAAGGAAAAGCCCGTGATCAATCTGAGATTGGGTCTGACAAGCCAGGAATACCAGTTTGTTTTAACGTGCAGGGCTCCACAGCCAGACGAAAGGTTACAGTACCGGTGATTACGGCACCTCGGGTACCTGCACACCGGTCATTTCTTCCTCTACGTGGGATCTTGCAGTAGAGTATTACTAAAACACTTGGAAAGGAATTCACCTGCAAAGAAAAGGCTGAGTCTTGTTAACCCTCCTGCTCTCACATCTTTATTCACTGTACCCATTGCTTTTTGCGCAAAGGAATTCTGCTGGTTCTGTAGAGAAACTGTTCATTTCAGTGCATAATGAGTTGATTTGGAATTAGCAGCAGTTACTTAACCCAGGAGATGCGATGAAAAGCCAGTCTTTAAAAGTTGTAATAATAAACCTTCTTTTTTGTACAGCTAACTCTCTATTATTTATGAACTCTAATCCAGTTTGCAGATACACTGTAAGAATCCAGAGGGCTGAAGAGCGGCTGCCGTTAGGTGGGACAACTCAGGGTCAGAGCTGTAGCAGCTGTATTCACCGTAACACCCAACCCACTATTATTTTGGATAATGAAAAGTTGATTGAAAATACACGCTATATAAAAGCCACTTTAAAACACTGTAAATAAATCACTTTAAAATTATATGCAAGCTTTAACAGCTTCAATTATAGCTTCGCAGGTTTATTTAGAACTGAAAAAGGCAGTAACGGTTATGTTCGGCAACAGAAGGCTGAAGGGCTGTAGCAAAGAAATTATTGGTCAGGCAATAAGCTGTGTTGTAAATGTGATGTGAAGGCACTGCAGCAGTTTGCCATAAATGGAATACAAACCGTGGAAGTGAACAGGCTTCATCTGCAGTGCACTGAGCAGGATTCCCATGAGCAGATCTGGCGTTATGTCTCGCAGATAGGAAGCAGAAGGAAAGGATCTTCCTCTCCTCCCAAACACACACACAGCAGCTGACAGTCTATAATTGCACATATAGCATCATACTTCCCCCGCTTTTTATTCCCATCACTAAATTTATCATAAAAAGGCTGGAAGCTATACCCATTAGGCATACCTGGATTAGCATTAAGCAGCAGAAGCAGGTAATTTTAGTGTGGGCTGAGAATAGCACATTTTAAATATAAAACTTAGAATTCTTTTCTTTTTGCTTTCTTACAAATATAGAAAATAAAAAGCAGTGGTGAAGAGAGTTAAAAAAGCACCATTCTGAGCACAGGAACATCATTTTAGCACCTCTAAGTGTCAAACTATGCTTGCAGGAGAAAAGTCTTCCAGCAGTTCTGTGGAGCAGAATTGAGTTTTTGGAAGAATGGACAAGGTGCCTTGAACACTCAAATCCAGCGTTTATAACAAGATGAGAAGCAGGGGTGTTCACCAACACCTTTGGGGACCTCCCTAACTTCAGAAGTTGAGAACTGAATTTAAAGAGAAGACTGCAAAAGAGGGAGAAGGATTTCATTATCTTGAGCTCATCATCTCCGAAGGGATGATGCCGAGAGGTTACAGAAATGGATGGCAATGGTAGCAATAACCAGCAACAATAAAACAATGCTGCAGCAACAGACTCCTGGTAGGGGGAGACAGATGTGGCACTCACTACTTTGCCAAAAATAAATGCCTCCGAGACCACAGATTTGATTCCATTCAAGGCTCTAAATGCAACCACGGTTACAAACCCAGAGGCCTGGGGCGACCCCAGCACCGCGTATTTTCATGCCATAATCCTCACGATGTCTACACACCAGTGGGAAGGCTGATGTCTACAGATAATTTGCTACATGTCCACCCAAAACCTGGCTCTGTCTTTTCACAGTTAGGCTTCTTTCCCAAACTCAGTACCACGTTTTGTTCAAAAAAAGCAGCATGATAAAAAATCTGGAGAGACGCTTTCCACTGTCCACTCAGAAGTCCAGTTTAGAGCATTGCTCACGCCAAAAATCAAGTGATTTCATCCAGTTACTACCATTAAGGACAAAGCAGTGTTAGAACATAGTATTTTCCAGTCGAAGCCGTTCAGCAGTTGCACTCTGCAAGTGTTTACTGACAGGTTCCCTCTTCCCCGATCCAGCTTTCTTGCAAAGGATGAAGAAGCACAAACATGCTGAGTTACAAAGGAGGAATGTAGCAGAAATTTGCAGAGATATTAACAGGCCATGTCAGGGAAACTGAGAAAGCAAACACTAATATGAGAACCAGATGTAAACATAGCTATTTCAAGTTAAGGGGCTTTCCAAAATATGACATAGAGAAATAGAAATCTCAGGGCACTCACAACAGAGTCATGATCCATTCTGCTCTTTATCTAAATTCAACAGATTCTGCATACCTCCCACCCGCCCCAGCCACTCCACGGCTATAAAACCTTTCTGTTAGCTTGTCTGTGGAATCAACCGGCTGACACAAACCATTATTCTAGTGCCACTGGCCAAACAGATGTATAACTTCAACACATTGCTATCTAACTGTGCTTCAAGCCTATTTCTGGCCTTCCTTCAACAGCAGCAGATTGTGGTGCAGAAGGTTATGTTCACTCCCAAGGATCAAATCTAGGAGCAATGAAAAAAGCCTATATATATATAAAAATAAAAATAAATAAAAAACAACACACAACAGTGCCCCAGCATTAGCTACATGCTAGGTACCCACTATAATGAGTAATGTGAACGTGCTGAGGTGTGACTTAAACCAAAGCTGGTGGGAAATTCCTGCCAGGAAAGGAGTTTTGCAGCTTAAGGATTCTCTACCTTGACATACCAAATAATGAAGTAGCTTCTGCCAAACAATGTTACTTCTAGCAGGGAGACTCCACGTCCAAAAGCAAAAAACTAACAATGACTTTCCAAATATGAGGCTTTTTCTGAAGAGAAGCATGTGGGAGGATATAAACTCAGAACAAAAACTGACCTTTTAAAGACAAGGGGGACAAACAGCATCACCACACTTGCATCACTGGAACACACAATTTTTCCTTACAGTGGTAGTTTCCAAAGGATATTTTATTGCCAGGGAATTTGACTTCAGCTTTCCAAACAAATTTAGATTACTCTTCAATTCCTTCTTAGCCATCTGGCAATACAGCTTCTGCTTTTCACTCCTTCTGGACATATCTGGGAGATAAATCATTTACTACCTAAACATGAGACTGCACCACTCCGCACGGTACGTCCAGGCAACAAGGACTATCGGCTTCACAGTGGCTTTGCCATGGAGCCACAAAGAAGCATTCACTAGCACACCGGTGAGAAGGGCTTCAGAAAGGAAGCACTGAGTATGACAGATTCAAGTTGCATCTGCTGAAGCCATCTCCTATTGCCCACGCACAATTCACCTATTCTCTAAGGCAGACAGCCATGTCAACATGACGCAGCCATTAAGGGCTACCCAGACGTCTACTGCTGGATGCAGGAATTTTAATCCAGCAGATCAGGTTTTTTGGAGGATGCCTTCAACCACGTCAGGAGAGACATCCTCCCCGCGGCCTGCTGGATGACTGACAACAAAGTACGATCAACAGCTCCCAGAGGGACAAAGAACCTGCTACAAGTAGTTAAGCAGTTAGAGATATTTTCCCTTTCCATAATTTTGAGCATGTCATGATGAGATAGAGTTTGACAGTTTCAAGCAAAAATTAACATGATGCTCCATTACATGTATAAGCACAAACATATGCTGTTAACCTTTAAAAAGTAAAAAATTATAAACACAATTGGACATAAAACAACAGTGAGATTTATTCTGTCTCTGGGATATAGTCCAGGGAGCAATGCTGTTCCTCAGGCCAATGGGTCTAGGCTAACAGCCACACTGAACGCAACTGGTCCTGTCTCCTGGAGCGGCTGCGCTGCATCCACACTGCACTGGAGGTGGAGAGTTGCATACACATGGCGCCGATCCTGATGCCACCCTATCCATCACACTGCTCCCAGTTCCTTCTGGGAAGAAAGCAAAAGGATCCTGGGGCACCTGTGAGATCGCTGCCAAGTAGGCAAAGGGACAGGACCCTGGGGTGAAATGGGATAATTTGAACTGACTGCACAGGCCTCCCAGCGATGCCAGCAAAAGCCAAGGTATCTGGTGGCTATCTGATGCATTGCTAACCTCAGCACCATTGCTTCAGGAGAAATTACTTGCTGACAACTGAGAAAGATTAGTTTCCTCAGACTACATTGAAATTGCGAGAGTAATTTACTAAACAAGAAGTTAAAGCATAAAGTTACCTTAAATAGTTATGAGCCCATGACCTTCTAAATCATTCCTGGAGGACTCGCTATTTTGCTTCATCTTCCTGGGACTCGCAGATTGGATTTTAGCTGGTTTTGTGTTACTCATCTCCATCACGGACACTGCTTCACATTACACCTTCCTAATTCAGCAACTGGGTGAATTAGAGGAATTAACCTCAACACATTTAGCTGTAACCCTGTAGTCTACATAGCAGACTTGGATTGCTTGGCTTTAAGCACAAACAATATGCTTTCCCAGAGCCGTAAATAGGAACTGGGCAGCCACGCTGGTGATTTAAATGCTGTATCAACAGGGATAGTAGACAGCAAGTCTGATGCCCTTCTCAAAACATTAAGGTTAAGAAAAACCAACACAAGCATATTAGGCTGGAGAACTCATGAGGCAGATCATCTGTGCAGATGTGAAAATTTTTTGTAGAAATATTTGCAGAATGAATTTAAATTTCTACAGTGTCTTCCCCCTCCACCTCCCAAAGATCCCAGGGCACTCCAAACACAATAAAACTGTTCTTCACCATGTTTAAAACTCTATGGCAAAACACTAGCTCATGCTCTTGCAGCAATTTTCTCCTATTTTAGACTCAACTTTATATTGCTAGTTATACACATATTAAAGATGTCCTTTCCTTGCAGCACACACAACCCATTCTAGCATTTTGTTTATAAACAGGACTAAACAGAGCCAATCTCTCACAGCCTTACGTTACACATAATTAAATGCTCTGTAATTTAACTATAGTCACGCAAGTGACGCACAGTACCACCTACGTTACCTTGGACATGGGCCAGATGGCTTCCCTCCCACGTCACACTGCATCTGTGCTAGAAGTAAATATTCAAGGGTAAAACCAGGGAAAAATACTTGCCTCCTTAGTCCCCAAAAGGGACCCTGGGCTAGTAGCAATAAGGCATAGGATGAACAGTACCATACAGTGCTATCTAGATTAAAAGATTTTACTTTCTTATCAGCTAGCAAGAAGTTCACCTACTTTGTCCCCTTTTAGTAGTCAACTTTCCCTTGTAGCTCAGCAAAACAGCGCAGCCCGTGAAGACATACCTTACCATATTAGGCAATCTGAGTCCAGAAAGTGGAGGACTTGGAGCCTTCCTTAGCTTAAAAAGACAGTCCACAGGCATGTCTTCAGCCTGCACAGCACCACGCTTCACTGTGCTGCACTGGGGAAAGCGGGCAATAAAATAGTGGGATCCGGGGTAGTTGCTAGGACTCCTAGGGGTCCCAATACATGCAGTCTGGCTACGACAGGCAAGTCACAAAACACTAACTAAAGCTATTTCTGACCTTTTAGTTGTTTATCAAATCCATCTTTTAAAAAAGGTAAACAGCACGATTACAAAAGCTAACTTGGACGTCTCTGTGGAAGATAAAATGCCACTAAAAGCAAAAATGTAGGTGAGAAATAAAACATACCAAAATCGGGACTCCCAAGTCATAACTCTGAAACAACTATAACATTAAGATGTTTAGTTTGCATACGGAATTCTCCAGGTCTTCCCTTAGAAGTCATGGAATCAAGTTTAGAAATTCAGTCCTTCTAAGACAGAGATTTAGTTTTTATTAGTATCCAGTTGCATTTGGTGGTTTCACGTTAATAGTACAATTAGGCAGAACATGTAATATTTACAAAACAGAGTGGGCTTGAATAGTGTTTTGCAGAATTTAAAATACTCGTGTTTTGTAAATCAAAGTAGAGGGAGACAAGAATGGAGCCTATTTAATACACTTACTGTGATCGTAATCCATAATAATACATTTCAGTGTTATTCCTGCATAAAAGTTAATTCAATTAATGTGTCTGGGTTTTATACTGTACTGTACAGACTGTCCTAGAAGAAGTTCATGGGAACAGATGTTTTCTATGACACTTTTACTGCCCAGAAATTCTTACTTTACCAACATGACACTCAGTGCATTCCCCTGTATTTAAAGCTTTCCCTTGATGAACTATCTAACACATGGGTGAGGCACATTTGTCATGCCACTAAAGAGAAAGGCAAGGAGATAAAAATCTTGAAATGATTACAAACATGTCTCTATTTCTGTTATGTATGTTATGTCATTTAAAATACACTGTTCTTCCAAATTTGTTCCCAATTTCTCCTGCTGTGTAATAGCAATGGCAGAAGTCAGGTGTAAGTCAAAGCCAGAAGAGCCAGGGATAAGGAAAACCCTCTCCAAAATGTAACATCAAACCATTCTCTTTCGTCTTCGCCATTATATCCTTCAAATGCTGCATCCCAGACTAGAGCCACTGATTTATAGCTGCACTGATTGTATTGTATTTGCACTCACTGGCCCCACCACGAATGAAGTCTCGCTGATACTTCACAGTCACTGCCTTGCAGGGAGCAGGAAAGGTTTCCTAATGCCAGCCTACCCACATGGCTTGGACTGGCACTGCTAACGGGATCTTTCGGACTCTCACAATTTTTAATTTCTGAGAAACAGAGTCTAGAGTGTGGCCAAACTTTTTTTCCCCACCTCTGGTTTGAGCTCAGGTTTCTCCAGACCGAACAAAGGCTCCTTCCTCTACATATCCTTCCCATGGGAACCGCGCAAAAAACCTCTCCTAAAGCTGCTTCCCCAGAGGCTTTTTCCAGCTGAAGTCCTTGTGCCCTTGAACATTTATTCCACAATAAAACTTTGTCTGCTCTTCCAACTTTCCACAATGCATCCAAGCAGTCTGCATCACAAGGAGAAAGGCAGGGTTGGTAGCAAAACATGAAGGTTGCCTGACACATCCTATTACGAGACTGCTCACAGTTGCCTAAAACTCAGCCAAAGCGTCTGGGCTGGCTTCCCACGCTGGTGCTCATAAGTTTCAGCCAAAATAATTCATCCACTTCTGAGAATTAGAACAACATGTATTTGCTCCTTTTTCAAAAATTGCATCTACCTTTCCTTTGCTAAACTCCAGCGCTGCATAGTTTGGAGGAGGGAATTCGAGTAGGGCCTTTTTTGGCTCCCATGAAAATCTTCCTAATATCAGCCAAGATATAAACACTGGAGGAAAAAAATAACTGCTCATATAAAATCAGGAGTGTCTTTCGGGGTTTGCAACTAAAATGGGACACTTTAGTGTGTTCAAGTTCACAATTCTGATGGTGGCGCCTGCCATTCTAGAATTATTATTATTGATGAATTAATGATTATTAATTGTACTTCCTGCTTGATACTAGAACTGAAAGCAAGTAGCTGCTCCGTGGCTCTTGCCAAGCTGATGGTCAGTTAGCAGGACAGAAATCTCTCTGATTTGGATGTAAAATAAACTGGGGAAGAGTGATCAAGTGACACGATGCAGGAGGCAAGCAGTAAAGAAAATGAACTGGAAACTGGATAAAAACAAGACTGGGAGAACGGGAAAAACAGCACCATCAGAGTGCAAGAGAGTCTAAACCAGGGTCTAATGTACGTCAGGTGTGTAAGAAAACAGGGGAATGTTGCCATAAAGCACGTGTGCAAAGGGCCCAAGGGAACTGAAGGGAAGTTTCTCTCCTACGAGAAAATCGTGGGAAGTATAAGACTAAAGGATTCCTTGCTATTAACTTGGGGAAAAACAGCATCATTAATTGTAAGAGACTCGGTGACCCTGAATTTTTGGGCAGGAACATATGGTGGGTTCTTATGAAGTGCAATTTACCCATTTACAAGAGCGGTGAGGATTGTGCTGAATACAGTTTTCAGCAATTTTAGGACTAGACTCTAGGAAGCCTCCAAACCTGCAGCCTCAGATACTCTTGTCTTAATTTAGCTAATCTGGGACAACCTCCCAGAAGAACAAGACATTCCCAGCAAGTCCAAAACACAACTGCTGGAAACAAAGTGTCCCTAGTATTATTACGTTTTACACATTACAAAATACCCCCCCTTCAGTCTTACTGTGAGACAGCAGAAACGTCAAAACAATTCTGAGGACGGGAAATGGCTGAATCTTTCATGCAGGGTGAGTGGAAGATTTAACAAAGCTGTGTACCGCTATGAACAGAAACTCCTGTGGGAAGAGCTGGGCTACTCGAAGTAGGTGGTGCTTCCGTGGGAAGGAATATCCCACATTTCATGTTGCAAAGTAAGCACTGGGAAAGCAAAGGCTGGCAGTGAAAGATAAGCACATGCTAAGAGCCATCCCAGCACCATGTGAGTCTCTGGTCCCCACAAGGCTCACCGTGACTTTGCCCTATTTTGACCGAGTATTGCAAAAAGAAAAACAAAAATATACTCTGAAGAGCATCACTGAAAATTTGCTGCAAAGAACCAGTTAACTTTTCAATAAAATGATGCTTCAGTCACTCTACTGAATTGCAAAGTATGTGGAAAGACTACTGTAAATTCAACATTTTCTGGCAAAGATTAAACATCACACAAGCAGGCTGACCCCTAAGCAACCTTAAATTTGCTGTTTTTCCCAGGTCTTGCACATCATGCTTTAATAGTTTGGAAATGTATTTAGCTTTAACATTGTCAGAGTAAGTCATGTTGTCAGGCTCAAATGTGTTTTAGACAAAGACAGATAAAACCGAAAGAAACCAAGGCAATTTGGAAGGACTCAATAATTATTGTAAAAGAAAAGAAACAGCCTCGAAGGATAATGAGACTATTGCAAGAACAGGGGAACAATGAACAATCTCTGATGTGTTGCTTGCCAAGACAATTTCCCACAAGAAAACAAATCCATGAGAAGACAAGAGTGCAGATTTTAGAAATACAAAACATACTGTCCAAAATAACAGCGTCAGGGTGATTCTGAGACACAAGGTCATGAGCCTTCCTCGGGACACCTGACAGCCACGCTTCCCCAGCCATGGCAGCTTCTGGCAGCGCTCTCAGTAAGGCACTCACCCGGGCTTCTGCTCCAGTCCCTCCAGGTTTAAGAAAGTGCCTATGCAGCTCACGAAGAGCCAACTTTTGAACTTAGGCCAGTCTGTAGATACTCTTTATCTTTCAGACGAGAAATCAGTAAGCGATTTGCCACCCAGAACTACCTCCCAGTTTGTACTCAGCTCCTGAACAGAGCCTGAACCTCTCGTATAAACAAGAGTAAAGCCATAGAAGACTTCTTGCTACCAATACTCAAGAGCGAAACACCAACTATTTAGACATATGTTTCCACTCACCCGAGTTTCCTTCACTTCCTCATTTCCATCAACTTCATCATCATCCTAGGATGAAAAGCAAACAATATACTTAGGCAGCCTTGGAGACAACAAAATTTTATCACAGAAAGTTAATGTATTGCTTATGATTTGATGTTAAAGCTAAGAACTCTTCTGTTGAAAGAAATGCCTGTCTAGATGCTTTTGGCTGATTATTGGATCAGGTTTGGTAACCTAATGGCCATTTAGAAGATCTTGGTACTGGGCACAGAATTACTCTCTTGAGATAGCTACTGTAATTGAACGCTCCTGAAGAGTCAGTAGGAGAAGTATTTCCTTAATATACTTAGGGAACAAATCTGACAGTTGGGAGGACTGCATGTCTGAAATGTTGACATAATATTGACTTTCAAAGAATATCCTCCACTTCAAATAGACTCCAGGAGGAAAGACTAGTTATGCCATTCAGAAGGACCTGGACAAGCTTGAGAAGTGGGCCCATGTGAACCTCATGAGGTTCAACAAGACCAAGTGGAAGGTCCTGCACCTGGGTCAGGGCAACCCCTGACCAATCAATACAGGCTGGGGGATGAAGGGATTGAGAGCAGCCCTGCAGGGAAGGACTTGGGGGTACTGGTGGATGAAAAGCTGGACATGAGCTGGCAATATGTGCTCGCAACCCAGGAGGCAAATCATATCCTGGGCTGCATCACAAGCAGCGTGGCCAGCAGGTCAAGGGAGGTGATTCTGCCCCTCTACTCTGCTCTGGTGAGACCCCACCTGGAGCACTGCCTCCAGCTCTGGAGCCCTCAGCATAAGAAAGACAGTGACCTGCTGGAGCGGGTCCAGAGGAGGCCATGAAAATGATCAGGGGGATGTAACGCCTCTCCCATGAAGAAAGGCTGAGAGAGTTGGGGTTGTTCAGCCTGGAGAAGAGAAGGCTTCGGGGAGACCTTATTGCAGCCTATCAGTACTTAAAGGGAGCTTATAAAATAGATGGCAGCAGACTTTTTAGCAGGGCCTGTTGCTAAGGGGGAATGGCTTTAAACTAAAGGGGGGTAGATTTAGACTAGATAAAGGAAGACATTTTTTACACTGAGGGTGGTGAAGCACTGGCCCAGGTTGCCCAGAGAGGTGGTGGATGCCCCATCCCTGGAAACATTCCAGGCCAGGTTGGACGGAGCTCTGAGTGACCTGATCTAGTTGAAGATGTCCCTGCCCACGGCAGGGGGGTTGGACTAGATGACCTTCAAAGGTCCCTTCCAACCCAAACCATTCTGATTCTATTCCAGATAGCTTGCACTTACGCAGCCTCTCTGTAACCCACTGCCTCTTTGTAACAGCTCCAGGATTTCATGGAGCAACGGTAAACTACACCATGGCATCACATCTGACTCCGTATTGAACTCAAGGTATTTCAGAAGTTGTAGCTGCGGTTTCATATAGAGAAAATGGGAAAATGAACTAAAACTCTGAGAAGTGATTTGCCTTCTGCTCTGAAGCTAGTAATATTGCTACGATGATCCAGTAGACAACTGGGCAAGCTGTAAAGCATTTAACTAAAAAAACAATAAGCAAAAAAAAAAAATCACATTTGGCATGCAAGTGAAAAAATGTAAGAATAATTTGAAAATAAGAAAGAGGGGGTGTTCGCAGCAAGTTTTTCAAGAGAAATTCTGAGGTTTCCAGCAGGGCCCTGTTCAATTTGCCTGTAATTCCAAATATTCAACATATCTACTGTTGCCACAGGGAAGACCATTGGGTATTTTTTCCATTGTATTGCGCAGGAAGCCTCTACCCCTGAGTTGTATGAGGAAGGCTATATGTCCATAGCTGGACTAGAATTGTTGCAGACTTCTTAATC
>NW_008824402.1:220958-257119 GCF_000699105.1 Pygoscelis adeliae | reverse complement strand
AAAAAGGTGATCTTTTTTGCTACCTGACTCTCTAACCAAGGTTTGGAGGGCTGGATTTCTTCCCTCAGACTGAAGAAATCCTTTTGAAACCAGGACTAAGAGAAACAACCACGACACAGACAGCTCTTCTGCATTTATGCCGTGTGTATTCTCTGGTGCTGGTCAGGGGATCCAGACACAGGTTTTATTCCTCATTGTCTTCCTTTTAGGGGGCCTAAAGCATAGCCAAATTTGGGCTCAGAGGAATCTGAAAATACTTCCAGTGGCTTGTGACCTCCTTCTTCCAAAGAAACTAGACTTCTAATCTCTCTTCTCCCATGTGGGCTCTTTCACAACTGTGCAAGGATCATATTGATTTACGGCTCAAGAACAGGCTTCCCAGAGCCTGCTGCTTGGGTTTTACAGGGGCCAAATAGGGATGCGATTCCTTTGGAAGTGGCAGTCTGGAATAGAGTTGGAGAGGGAAGGACTAATGGGAAATTAACTGACTTGGAAAAAAATTTGAAGCTTGGAATTGGAAGGAGATTCACCCTGAACATGAAAGAATGAGTTTCTCTTCTCTAAGGAACTCAAACTTACATCTTTTGTCGAGAAAATGATGCCGGTGCCTCTTCGCCTCTCTTTTGGCCGCCGCCTCTCTCGGATTGACTGTTTGTTCGGAGATCTGTCATCTAAATCCTGATCTTCACACTCTGGCCAAGCAAAGAAAGACTGCTTTGGTTTCAGTGATGTACATCTGTGCTTTCGCTAAGGTACTGGGGTTCTTTTCAAGCTGATCAAGATCATCTTGGCTTGTGTTATATTACAAAGGAGTTATTAAACCAAATGAAATGGAATCTCAGTGCCCTACTACATTCGGTTACTCACACTCCTTATCAGAGCCCAGAGAGGTTACCTTGGCTCTCAGCTCTCCCCAAATCATCCCGACGTACTCCTGAGGACAAACTGTACTAGGGGAATTGCTCCCTCCAAGCTCTAAGATCTAAAGGCTCCATGGATTAATATCTCTTTTACTTATCCAAAATGGAAAACATCCTTTTATCCCTCTCTGTTACAAGCAATAGCCTGTATCCTACATTAGGATTTTCATTTAAACAAGTAACATTTGTTTTGTGAGGTGGCAGCTCCCCATACCGCTCCCCTGAGAATAACAAGTAAACTTATTCTCTCTGTCTGTACACGTTGGAAGTTCTAAAACTCATGAAAATCCCTGAGCTTTGATTGTTCTTCATTCTCCTGGGTACATACCATTTTTCTCCATCTCGGTGGCTGCACCTCTGAAGTCTGCTGGATTCACAGAGTCAAGACCTAGATACTTATTTGTTCGAGTCAGGTACGAACTTGTATAAAGGAGAGGTGCTGACGTCGAAGGAGATACAGGTGTCGTATGTTTGTCTGGTTGTACTGGGCACCTTAATCGCCGATAGACAGTCTATAAACAAAGAACCATGACAAAAAGTTAGTAGAATGCAGAGGAACTAGCAGATTTGGGATTTCAGGGAACTGGGTAATCAGAATGTAACGTTTTCTTCACTGCTGCTGGAAGTGATCACCTCCCTCTGCCAGATCAGGTTCATCACATCAGACTGGGATGAATGTTAAAAGCATCGTACGGCTACAATGTGAGAGCACCTTCCCGTCGCTGGGAAGTCTGGGATCAATCTCTTTGTCCCTACAGCCAATGGCAGGACAAACAATTTATCTGATAGAAACGGATGATTTAGAGTAGAAAACAGAAATGATGGTAGGGGGAGAAAACTGGTCTCTTTAGTTTTCCATTACACACAGAACATCTGTGGAAAAATGTGAACACAAAGCCTGAGTCCAGCCTGCACAGCAAGGATGGATCCAGGCCACATTTCTATCATTAGACTTCTCATTCCACTTTCTGTGATTTACACGGTTTTATTTTCTGGCAAGAGACAGAAAAGTGAAATTCCCAGCGGAGAGCAAAGGAACAGCTAACCTCTAACACCTACATACCCACATCCCTCGTGCAGATCGCTGAGGTGAGCTACTACTCCTCAGTATTACTTCTTTCCAGCAAGTCTGCCCCCCTTAAAATAAACAGACATCCCCAAAAGAATTTCTCCTGATCTCAGCTATCCTGAACGGTTTCATTAACTCTGAAACAATGAGAAGTGAGGCCAGGCGGATCACCTCCTCATCTGTATTTCTGCTCCACCGTGAACGGGTCTCCTGCCTTTCACTGCTGTCCTCAGCAGGCTCAGTGCTCTCAGCTTTCTCACTTTGCTGTTCCTGAGCTTGTCGCTCTGCCCGAGACCGGCTGAAGGTTCGCTCTGCTTCCTGAAGGTCTGTCAGTGTCACACCCTGGAGAGAAAGTAAGAGAGAGAACTTCTAAATTTATGCAACTAGATTTCAAGTCTTCCAGGTCAGTTTAAAATGCCCAGCAGGCTTATACCTGGGCAGGCTAATGTTTCATCTTTATGCTAATGGAAAGAAAAGAATTCTGTCGCCTTTAACACATTTCTCAGTGTACCTACCTAATCGCTGACTCAAAGCAACCCAAATATACATGATCAAGCTACAAACTAAAAGGCAGGTATACTGCAGAAATGAGAACTTTGAAATCTAACTCGTGTGTGCTTGGGGGAGTATTTTGCAATAACTGTTTGCAGGAACTTTTGCCAGAACCTCTTCAACACAGTGAGGGTAGACAAGCCCCTCGTCCTAAGTAGTAACGTAAGAGCAGAAGAAAATCTTGCCTCTTTATACATCGGTTCTCTTCATCCTACACACGAACATGAATATTTCCATTCTTTACCTGTGTAGACCTGCGAGTCTGCCGGGCCTGCCTGGATCGTGCCTTCCTCAGCGATTCTGCTTCCTCATCCCGCACCGGAGTCAGATATGACCTGAAAAAAAAGGGCAGAGGAGGTTAAAATAAAAACAGATGCTCTGCCTTCCTGTCTCTGCGAGCTCCAGAACTGAGATATTATTCTCTTTCATATGGACAAAAGTCATTTTAGCTCCATCTACCAAGACTACTGTCATCATCTGTTTTGGGACAACTTTCCTATGAGCATACGATACACAAACGCTCGCATTACGTTCTCCGTAGAGTCTCTAAATAAAGTCTTTACTATTGGACAAGTTCAGTTAGAAAAGGTGCAACTATTTAGTGTATTATTTACCCCATTCCATGTCTTATTGCATCATTAGCAAAAAAAACCAAAACACCAAACCACCTCTCATTCAGATAAAGATCTCAAGAACAGAAATCCTGCACTGGCACATTCCTCAGACCCTCCTTCCTGTCATTATATTCATGATCATATTCCTGCAATCTGCTGTCTTCACCAATATGAAATCCATCATGCTAGAAACAGGCTGAACTGTGGGCATCTTATAAAAACAAAACACCTTGAAAAAAGCTATGAAATTAAAGAAACGACCTTCACACACCTGAGTAAACAGAGTCCCTTAATACTGAAAAACACACAGTTAAAATACAGAGCTGGTCACCACTAGGTTTCATTAAACTGGGGAGATTTCAAAAGAATTATTCACATGAAAATATATAAACTGAACTCTCTGCACTGGCATTCACTGTGGACAAACTGGAGAGGAATTTGGCAGTGGTACCGCAGAGTCAGGGATCGCACAGCAGTAAGCCCGATTTCCCTATCGGTGGAGTGGCTTCCATCTTAGGAAAGATTAGTTAGATCGGACTCTTCAGCCTGGTTAATAGGGAATGATTATTAAAACTGTCTCACCGTACAAGGATGAGGGTGCCTGAAATGCAATGTTCTTTTGTAGGTCTATCACTGCCACAGGTTAACAGAGTATCAAAGATCTAGGTAAGTTCAAAGAATAATTAGCCAAGTGACGGACTAAGATCTATCAAGGACTATGCTTACTTTGTCCTTGGGCTCTTTTCCTGGTTCTTTACTACAGACCACTTTCACGAAAAAGGTAATGGGCTGAAGAGATTTTGCATCTGATCCAGTAAGTTAAGACATTTATCAGAAAGTTTACTAACTTTGCTGCACTATGACAAAACCTCAAAGAATCACAAAACCCGGATCATTCTAAAACCACGATGGCTTTTATCCACCTTCACGATCTTGTGTTCAGCGCTGATTTAGGTGTGCAGCCGAACACAGACTGACCTCCAGCGCTCAGAGACACATCACTTAACAGGGGGTTCCTCAGGCTGTTTGGAGGCACATCCACAGGAACAAGTCACCTCGCACTTCAAGTGTTGGTGGGGCACACATGAGAGGCTTCTCACCCAAAACCGGTGTAAGTATTTGACCCAATAAATCATGCCCCAAACTCCCTGATCTCCAAAGACTACAAGGAGAGTGCGAAGGATCGATCGTCCGTGCTGGAGATGCCCGCACTGCAGACTTCTGGAGGAGATGAATCATGCTCTGGGAGCTGGCTACAATGGAGATGTCTACATCCGAGCTGGCCAGGCTCACTGAATTGCACTTCCAGGGTGCAATTTATCACCTTCAGAAAGAGCCTCCAGCACAGATCATGCATTGCAGAGGAGCTCATTGCTTCCCATTGATTATCCAGACAGACACGCTAGCTGTGATGGATACGCCAACATGGGAAGCACCTAAAATTCAGAGGGATGATTGCCTCCCAAGAATTCGCTGTTTCATGAACAAAAAAAGCTGCTGTTTGATGAATGAAAGCTGTGCAACTCCTAATTTTGCAGACAAGTAGTTCTCTTCTGCTCTCCTTTATGCAGTGCATATGTGCTACCCAGGTAATGGCACATTAAGGAAACAATAAGCATTTTCTGCAGCTTTTGACACAAGTAGAATAGCTGCTATTTGCCCAGGATCCAGAAGTAATAAGCCACCTAGAGGAAGAATGCATTTGAAAAATATACTGCAAATTAAGTTCAGAGCAGTAGTTAAAAAAAAAAAACCTTCTGAAACATATAAACCAAGTAAATTCATAGCTAAGTAAGGTGGACAGTTTACTGCAACAGCTTTGAATCTGTGGAATTTACGTCTCATACTCTGCAATGAGGACACAGGCGTGTAGGAGCTACATACACATGACAGGAGTAAGAGGAAAGATGAGTCCTGCCTTTGCCCAAGGAGGAATTCAGCTCATACAACAGCACGTATGCAGTGGGCCACACTGTGCTTGTTCAGGAACACTCCTGGTACGTGTGCGCAACAGGAGGTCACGCTTACGGCAGCTGAAGCACTTCTGCACACAATAAAACAATACTGAACTCCCTGCCACAGGATGTGAGAGAGGACAAAACAGATTTTCAAAGTAGTTTCAAAAATGGTTAGGCAAACCCATGGAGAACAGGTCAGCATCGGCTACTGAACAGGAGGCTGGGCACGCTGCTGATGAGCCGTGAGGAGGGCTTTGCGGCAGGGTCAGAAGAGGCAGGTTTGCAGGAGCACAGCAAGGCTGCAGGATTTCCCTCGTTTCAGTGTTTAGCTACAGCTTTGCGTACAGGAGCGTACAGATACAGCAAGAGAAAAACCATTTTGTGTCTCTTACCTCGTCATCCTCCCAGACTTTTTTCTTCTGCTCTCCCAGAATTTATATAAAAATAGGAATGTGTTAAAACATCAGTTTTGGGTGTCCAACCTGTAACAGTGCCTTAATCTTCAGACAAGCACATTTTGCAAGTCAGAATGGCTCAGTTTGGGCTGCAGCCTTTATCGATTGCTAACTTTTGCTTTCTTTCCATTTACACAATTCCCCACTTCTTGGAGCTCACCCAAATCCATTTTACAAGCATAAGATAACTGAATTTTCTGAAACAAGTCGGCAGAACCACTGCACAGTGACATAGCTGGTTTCTCCGAGTAAGCAGCTACAGCCTTTTCCTGGTGATGAAGGAAGGTGGCCGTGCTGTAAATATTTCAAAGGCAAACAGCAGACACCATACCTGCTGGCAATTCAACCATGTTTTTGCTCTACTTGGTGTTTTTTTGTGTTTGGTTTTTTCTCTGGGGGAGGGAGGGAGGATAAAGACAGATTTTACAATTTTAGGTGATGCTTCACTTTGCTTACAAGCTGAATTTTAAGAGACCTGAGTGTGCTAAATGGGATGGAAGAAAGAGAGAACAAATGCACCGAAAGGAGATAGCAAGTCTGATGCAGCCATAAAGCAAGGCTGGGCTGGATGACAGAGGGAGAGCAATACACTGCTCTCCAAAGCAGAAAAATTGCAGATCACAGCAAGCTGCAGGGGATAGACAGCAAATGGGGTATGAGGCGGTCTGTAAACAATCCACAGAGTTTTTAATTACGATTTCAAGAAACACATTGCTTGCTGAAATGCAGTATCTGTGTAATCCTATTAATTCAAGCAAGTATCACATGATCTAGGCAGATCTTCAAAGAAATGGTCCTATGGGTTGTATTTTCTTGCAATAACCTTTCTCTGAGATACATAAAATGAGCAGCCATCATGCCAAGTTCAAGGCACACATAAAGCAGAACAGATTTTTCCCAGAGTTTTGGTTGCAAGTACAAGCAGCAGAATATAAATTGTTAAGAGATGCGCACGTGAGAGTCAGCAAAAACACTGCAGAAGTTTATAGTTCCCAGAGACAGAGACAAGTGTGTCCTGCTGCCACAAGAGAGCTACAAGCTTTTGATTTGTGCATTAGCTAGAAAGAAGCTGGGTACTGAAAGATGAATCTGGTTTCCACTTAATTCTTCCTATTTCCAAAACAACACCTATTTTCTCTGTTAACTCTTTTAATCGGGACAGTGCAACACAAAGATGGATCCCAACTGTTCATCACCATCTCAAGGCAAAAGGAGTTGCAATAAAATACTCATAGAAGGGGAGATTCAAAACAGGGCAATAGTAAGCCTAGATATATAAGCTGGTAAACCAAGAATACAAGAGCAAATCTGTATGTTAGAGAACCTGTGCCAGAGACACCCCCCCCCCATACTGTGGAGAGAAACCCCTCCCAAGTAAAGGGTAAATGTTGCAGAAAAAGAAATGACAACCTCCTGTTAATTGGTGCACAGATAGCAAGAACAGATGATGAATTTCTCCAAGAAACATAGAAGCTTCTGATAAGCTTTTTACAAGGCTGGGCTCCTTCCTTTCCTTCCTGAACTCCTTCAAGCACTTACAGATGGAAGCATTTGTGGCAAACACCATCTACCACCACGTAGAGTCCTTTGGCAGAACGACATCACCCAGTCCCAGAGGGAACACCAAGAGTCTGTAAAGCTTGCTGAAGTTTTACATTTTCACACTTCAGTGACCCAGCACTGGGAAAGCACTTGCCTAAGAGACACTCACCTATGTGCGTCAAAACTTGGCAACAAATTTGGAAGCTAAATGTTCATTAAATGCTAGAGCTGCCCTTTTGTCAAAGTGGATTCAAGGCTTTTCATCTTGCACCAAAATGGAGACGCACACCCCCATGAATTGTAGTGGGCCACGATGGGATTCCCCCTGTCTCCATCAGGTCCTTCTCCAACAAACCCATGTTCCCGTAGCAAGCGCAGTAAGAATACGAGTTGGCAGACAGTAACTACAGGGCGTGTGGTCTCTGCAAATGCAGCACTGTTGGTCGTGAAATGGGGAGCTGCTTGATGCGGCTCTTCTAGAGAAAAGCTTGCCATGGGCAGGCGCTGTTCTGCTGGCCCTCTCTGACTCCTCTCATCTCAGCCCAAATTCTCTTTCTAGTTTAGGAGTGACTCTGAACTACACTCACTAGACTAGAAACTATAGTGACAATTTTCTTGGAAGCCAGGACAAACTTTTGGTTCTTCCAGCTCTGGATAATATCTGGATAATAACTTTTCTTAAGAGTACAATATCACTATTCCAAACAGTGCAGTAATTTCAAAAATCCTTATCGTACATCACTCTCTCGCTCTCTCATACATACATATATACACACATAAATACACACACTGAAAAAAGGAAAACAGAAAAAAAACCCAGCAAAAGCCTCAAGTACCGATACTGTTCCCCTGGAAGCAACTGGAAAAGTACAGCATCCCAGCGATGCATTCCTACAAACTGGAAATTTGCCATCGGCTAAGAAACTATCTATCTATAAGCTGGGGGAGGGAAGAGAAGCAAGCGCAAGTTTTGCAGGCAACAATGATGACAGCAGTTCCCAAAATACAATTCCTTAAGTTAGATAATAAAGTATGTACCCAGCAGCAAGTCAATCATTTACAATTACACGGAAACAGCCAGAAAAAGAAACTTTCCTGCTTTCTCATTCAAGCAAGCAACAGGTTTCAGTTCTTCACTGTATTTATCCCTGTGCTAACATGTTCTACGCATCAGCCCACCACAACTGAAGACACTCATTAGAGAAACTGCCATGAAAAGCTGGCTGACTGTAATTTGAAAAGACCATTCAACAGGCAGGAGGAGAAGGACAACATGTCAGACTCTGCAAGTGTTGGAGCTGGGAATGAGGGAAGAGACAGCCAGACAATGCTGAGTTATTTAATAAGCTGAGGACAGAGGGATAACAAGATTTCAGGATCATGCTCTTAAAGCATTTCACAGCTGGCTCAAAAAGGCTCAGCTGAGTAGTCACCATTTTCAGACCTTTGCTTTTCTCTCTCAAGTTAGTTCTGGCTGCTGTGAGCTGTCATTGTGTTTCAATCTGGTCTGTGAATTCTCAACTCACGAAAGCTTAAATGTCTGAATTTCAATCATCTATTTACAGTATGATTAGCAGGTTAACAAGCAGAAGATGAAATTCTTTATTTGCAACAGCTTTGCTTTGCTCAACATGTTCAGGTGCTGATCCGAGAGATTAAGTGACTTGTGATCTTTGTCACTTGTTAATCAAAACAACAAGTACCCTTTATCCCTCCTCAAAACTCATGCTTTGATGTGATGTTTACAATGGGTTGAGGTTACATGTATGGCAGCTGATGCTCTAAGAGTACTTCCTATCATACAGTTCTTGATGATTTTGCGTGTGCTTTCCCATCTGCCCATGTTCATCTCTTTGTATGCCCTTCAGAAAGCAGAGCTGCTTCTTTTGCGCTGTATTCCTACAGCAGCTAGCTCAATGCACGTCCTCTGCAGGCTGGACTACCGCAATACAAAGAAGTGAGTAGTGCTCTAATTGCAGACCCAGGTGGGAACGCAGCCCTGCTCACCCTCAGCCCCAGGTGCTCTGTATTTCCTCTGCCAGAATACGAAAATACAGCATTGGTACCTACTGAGAACTCAAAGTCTGGGCTGGGGGAGACAGAACATAGATTGGAAGCTTTTAAATTATCAGTGCTATCCCTTTGCATTAATTAATGCCACTCAACATCATGGTAAAAAGTGAAAAGGCAACAAATATCACAGTGATCACATTCCTTAAACTGTCTACCTTGTCTGGAGAAGGCTTGCTGTTGCTGTAGAACCTAGACCTTTAAAGTTTTTCCAGAAAAAGGGAAAATGTACTTGTTTAAAACCAAAAAAACAATCCAGGAAATTTTTCTGCAAAAGAAAAGCAGAGAGTGCTGCAAATACAAAACAAAGCAAGCCAGCAACACCTTTTCCCTACCGAACTTCCCCTCAGTTATTGAATGCATTAGTTGTGACCGCCACAGGTGCAAAGCTTTCCAGGCTGGAATATTCTGAAATTGGTTTGTGTTCAGCATAGGACATTAGGTGTCAATATACAACGCTGAGCAGTTTGTCACTGCGTCATGGAACAACGTGCACTACTGTCTGCAGTCCTCAGAAGCTGAATCTTTGCATTAAAAAAATTGCTGCATGAAACAGAGCGGGATGAAACTCCATCTCCTGCCAGCTGATGAATGAAATGAAGGCAAAGATGCGAGTGTCCTGCCTCCCTCACTATTTCTCCTTCTCATTTTCAAGTGAGTGACAAGTCAGACAATACAATTTGACATTTTAAACAACCTCAAGCAGACCTATTACAGCTTTCCCAAAAGCTAGTTTACACAGTCTAAAACAAGGCAGGAAATCCCCGAAATATAAAAAAATTTCACTCGGCAAAAATATGAATATTTGGGAAATTGCCTTCTGCAACTAAAAAAAAAATAAAATCAAATGAAAACTTGATAGTGATAAATAAGGTTCAGCTGCTGAACTAGATAAACCATAGGAGAAATGCTCACTTGGCAAGTACCTCCAAGCAGCCTTCGACCGCCACCTCGTGGAAGCAGCCACCGAACAGATGCCCGAGCCCTTTCAAGGAAGACGATCATCAATCAGCCCCAGCTGAATTACAGAAAACATCACCGAATATTAATAACGTATGAAAGATTTCCATTTCCTACTGAGCTCAGACTGCGATTTCTTAGCATGTGGTAGTGGCTTTAGTTCAGTTTCAAATGTCCACTGTTCTCGGGGATAGAAGATTAATTAAGTTTGCTCAAAAACTTTTCCTATAGAAATCCCAGGGTGGCTACCTGGCTTCCTTGGCTTCTCCACCTGTAACATCCACGGGTTGGTGCTGTGGAGCAAAGAATTTAACAGAATAGCTGATTTTGTGCTAAATTAGCTCTCAGCTGTACCGTCACACAGTATCTCCACAAATATTTCAGGTACATTCTTTAGTTTAATGGCCATTTTTGGACACAGAGAAGTATTTGAACATGTCAAAGTTAGTAAATGCCCATACCCTGAACAGCCAGGTAACGGCACCCAGATGGAACCGAAGCCCTGGCTGCAGAACTTGCCATTAGACAAATCTGCTGTTAGACACAAGGATTAAATACGTGAAACATGTCAGTGGTTACAATTAGTATGTAAAGAGGAACTGCACACAAATTTTGCATGTAGACAGGGATGAGGAAAGGCAGTTTTACCTTCTGCTTGCTCCATGCTGTCAAGCTGCAGTTCTTTTACATGGGCTAGCTCAAGTGGTCCCTGCTTCGTTTCCTTGACCATTCCTGGAGGATCCCACATATATTCCCGCTTTGAGTTAAACAGGCCAACCTACAGCCTGGGCTCCTCCGCCCAAAGCAAATGCCAAAATATCCCCCCCCGCCCCTTCCCCTGAGCACTGGATAAAGTCAGTCGGCAGCTGAGCACGCAGCAGCACACCTGCTCGCCTTCTTTACAGGAAACAGGGCTCAGCAGCAGTGACCCCCATCCCACACCTCGACCTTTTTCCAAATAAACATGCAGCCTGATTTCTGATACAGCAGAGCAATCTCGCCTCTTCCCAACATGGACAATCCGATGGCCAGCAGAATTCCTGCCCTCCCACGTCATCTGCACCAGCAGCCTTTTAAAAAAAGGACAACTTTATCTGAAAGAGATTAACTGGAGAAGCATGGCAGATAAATGCTTTCAACAGCAGGTGCCAGATGATCGTTCCGTTCTTCACAAGAGAGAGAACTCTTAACTTTTTGTTGTCCGCTGTGTAGTGTGGACAGGAATCCGTCCCTTGTCATGCAGCAGCACTTTACATGAGTATCCCCACCACCCTGGTCCCCAGGGACCCTTCCCAGGAGAATTAAGACCACTCAGCTTTATGGCAGTCAGTGATAAGGATTATAAAGTCAAATACTACTGAAAAAACCCCAAGGTGGTAGCAAGACAATGCTCACGGCTTTTTTCTACCAGTTCCTCTCAAGTGACATTTAAATACCCCTTGAATGCAAATCCCATAGTTTAACTTTTACAGAGATCAGGATTTCTTATTTTTTTTGTCAGATAATAAGGGTTAACGGACATATTGGGCATCCGCGTTCACCCTAGAGGAGTCATGCTCTGAATTTGGACAGGACAAGAATCACAAGCTAAAAGGACTTGCCAAAAATTGTTCATCTAACAGTACTGGTGGAGGAGGATTCAGTTATTAATATATTATTAATATATGCTACTATAATTAGCAGCTGGATCCTTAAAATGAAGGAACAAAGAATGAAAAATAAATTCCTCTTGGGAATGAAGCAGAAGAGAGAAATGTTTGCTAGACATTTACCTCGCGTGTCGGTGAACTTTCTTCATCTGAAAAAAATTTCTAGGGGACACTTAGGGGGCAAGAAGCCAGGCTGAACACAGCCGTCAGCCCCAAAGCTGCTAGGAAAACAAGCCCCCCGCACTCCCGTTCTTGATTTATCTGAAAAACTGGTCAGAGCGCATTAAAAAAATAAGGAAGAAAGAGACGTGTTTCCTGTCTCTAACTAACAGCTTGCCTGATGGCAAGTGCTACCACCTTGCTGGAACCTTCCTGAGGAACAGGAAGAACAAATACAATTGCAGAATGCAATTGTATAAACAAAGTGGCTGGGGAGGGGAAAGAAGAGGAAGGACAAATTAAAATCCTAATTCTTACAAAACCAGGCCAGATTTCAAATTCAGGAGTGTCCTTTTAAACTGGTCACACAACTGAGAACACAGACTTGGGATCTGCCTTGCAGAAGTTCTTGGGCAAAGCTTGTCTTACCCCACATGACAGCTAACCACGAGCTGTGGGCTGCACGGCAGCCTTTCAATCTGTCTTGGGAACCGAAGTTTTCACATAATATGAAAGGCTTCAGTGAGACCCAGATCCCCCAGACCTTCCTTTCAGCACCAGTCACATTCCAGCATCTCACGGCACAAGTCACATTCCAGCTTAGCAAGATCTCCTGCAGACTCCCCTCCATGCACAGGGGACGCAGCTCCAAGCAGCCTCCAGCACGCAGGGAGCCTGCGACACGGGGAACCCTCTT
Source organism: Pygoscelis adeliae (assembly GCF_000699105.1). Classification (NCBI taxonomy): domain Eukaryota; kingdom Metazoa; phylum Chordata; class Aves; order Sphenisciformes; family Spheniscidae; genus Pygoscelis; species Pygoscelis adeliae. The sequence continues at coordinate 244,474 of NW_008824402.1, read as the reverse complement.
GAGAGGGGCTGCAGCATAGAACTCCCGGGAGAAGATGTGGCCACAGAGCCCTGCACTGAAACTACACGCACAAGGTCACAGACGAACTTTGCAAAGGAGCTTTCGGCGGCACTAGAGGCCGCTGTCATCCCAGATGAAGGCAGATAACCCAGCAGTGGGCTGCAACCAACAGGACCCCCCGAGTCCCCACCACCTGCTTGCACCAAGCGGAAACCAAAAGGATGTTAGTTTTACACCAGGAAGAACAGGGTCTACGTGAGATACTGTAGGCACAGCATCCACGCGTTTTGTAATTCACCCTTAGCAGAGCCAGTGCTGTTTTGAGTTCAGCTGGACAAATGCATTTGCAATGTGAGACAATTTGATGCTGACAGAAGATCATCAAAATGGCCAAACAGCAGTGCTCATCAGGGGCTCCAAAGTTCCCACGAAAAAGAAATTGCCTGGCAAAAATATTGACTCTGGAAGATGGCATGTTTCCAGCCTCTCAGCATCAGCACACCGCAGTGCTGCAGCGGAATTAAGGGAGGCTGAACGTGCAGCTGGGTACATGTAAATATGCACGGCAGCAGCTTGGCTGAACATCCGAGACATATGGCTCTAACACCAGGCAGCGATTTGCTGTGGTCCGTCCAGGTAGACAGACTGCACTGCATTTCTCCAAACTGATTTCTCCTGTGCTGCCGCCTTTTCTGTTTTTTCTTTCCTCCCCTTTGTAACGACATGAGGTGTGATTCATGCTATTTTCCAGCTACTGGAGCATTTGCTGACCAATTTAGCTAGCAAACAAGCAGCAGGTAAAACGCCACAGATGAAATGCTATGGTGGGCCAGGGTAAGGCTTGTTGGCCGTCAAAGGATGCAAAACAGCCCTCCAGAGCACTTTGCTAGTTGTTCCTCCCCAGACCTAGCCGTCGCTTCTGCTTTAACCTTTTGGCTTCACGCAGATAATTTAAGGCCACAAGTTAGGAGACATCCCTGTGATCTAATATTAGATGATAAGCTTGTTTATGTTTTTGTTGCTAAGAGAAAGCTGGAGCTTTGGAAACACTGAAGCAGACCAAATGCTACTGCAACAGCTGCCGGTGGGAACTGAAATCCATATAGTGCTTCCCTGACAACTGTTTGCCATTTTCCTTTTTCATTTTGTTTTACTGAAATTGGTCTCCTTCCAAAATAAGCTTTTCCCATTTAGGTGACCTCTCCTGTTTCTCTAGGTCCATGTTTCCTAGTTCAAAACGTGCAGGCAGTTCTCCAGTCAGTATATCCTGCTGTTAGAACATACGTTCATAAATAAGGTTTCTTCCACCCACAAGCACAATGCATCATTGCTGTGCTCTTTTTCCTCTCAGTAGTTTCAAAGCATCAATTAAAGGTGGGAGGAATTTTCTGGTGTTTCTCTTTACATTACCATAATTCACAGGAGATGGTTCTCTAATAAAAATGCAGGAGACAAACAGATCTATTTATTTATAGAAACGGATTCGGCAATAAATGCCAATGCAGTAATATTAATAGATGCTCTTTTGGGCATCTACAAGTACTATCACAGTCAAGTTCCCTGTCTGCAGGCAGTGCCAAAAGTCTGGTGGCTTTTGTGGAGCCCACTTCCCCAGGGAAAAATCTAAAGCTTCTGCAACTTGATTCTGGGCTTGCCAAAATGGAGATACTGTTGTGAAATGGTCTGAAGTGTGAACTGAAAGCACAATACTCACTCTGTCTCTTTTGCACAATCTTACTTTGCACCGGGAGTATCTTTTGGCAGCTCATCTCAATTCAACTGCGAACGACACCAAGCCAACTGACCCCTAGCAAAATGACAAGGAGCATACAGAGGCACTCCTAATATTAAACTTAAGTGTTCTTGCAAAGATACTCTGCAGTAGCTATTTCAAATTATGTCCCTGCATACAGAGTTGATGAATGTGGCTCATCCAGAACGCTTACAATACCTTCAAAGCACACCCAGTGCTAGCTCTGGAAAAAAAGGAAAAACGCCCAAAACAGCAATAAAAGTTTGAGTATTTTCCAAACTGCACAGACCACCTTCTTTCTTGGATTTACTGCAGCTGAAGCAAAGCGAAGCTGGCAGCAAGCATGCCCTTCTTGCTGGTCATGTGGCTGACTGCAGATTACATGGCACTGCTGTGCTCTACCATCTTTATCTTTGCAAGCTGATAATTTCCATTATTGTCTTTCACATCCTTTGGCTTCAGGCCATTTAAAATATGTCAGAGTACTATCTCCACTCAGGAAGGTCTGTATTTTAAGAAGTTATTATTTTAGTTTGGAAGAATCTAATTACCGAAAACACTCCATGAACGAGTTGCTAGTTAGAAATACACAGTTCATTGCTGCGTTTTATTTACTACCATTTACTTTCATCAGAAGAGTCAGATTTTGCAAAAGTTAACGTGTTTGCAGGAATAAATATGGATCATTTGATATTCTGTACTTAAATGCACAAGGTAAATTTCCTTTGAAAAGAGCAGCAGCTACCCCAGGTTTATATTTCCCCAGTCTTGAAATAACATCATACGATACCACCACCTAGATTCAGAGTAATTAAAAATGCTGCTACTGCTGGAATAGCCTTGGTTGCACATGGTAGACTTCTACCTCTGTGCTAAGTCTTCCATTATAATCAATCAAAAGAAATGCATGCTGCTAGAGTGCAGCCCATCTCCTCCTGTATTGCACATCTACACGCTCCAGGAATGTTGGAGGACTGAGGGAACCTGGGGGACTTTTGCAGCAAAGATGTCTCCATCGGGGCATATGTAAACTTAGCTGAGCTGGATTGGAGGGATGGATTTTATCTGAATGCGTCTCAGTCCAATGCTCTTTTTCGGATGGGATTCACATTACAGAACCTACTGCAAGTGGCTACTGGGCTGTCTGTCGCTCTATACATAGAGGCCTTAGGGACTGAGATTAGTAGCTGAGATGGCTACTGAAGAAAAAGGCCGAGATGCTGAAAAGACAAGTAGAAAATTATGAAACTCAATTTAACCTACAATCCAGAGATGATTCAGTTCAAAACCTTAAGATGGAGCAGGGGCAGCTCCTGCCTGTAACTCCACATAGCACCTAAGAAACCGTTCTTACGCCCCCACCATCACCACCACGTGAGACCTGATGATAGAGGAGGCCCAACACACACCGGCACTCTGCTCACTAACCTTCTGCGCTCCCTGGCTTCCTCAGCTGAGAAGTCCTTTCCTGTAGTTGAGGCAGCACCGGCATTCGCAATACCATTAGCAGAGCCGAGTATAGCACGATTTGTGATTACACCTAGGGGGGTGCTAGCAGAGATGCCCTCTGTATTTTTCTCTACAGCAGAATCAGTTTGTGGCCTGAAAGGGGCTCTGAAATAGAGAAGACATAATGGAAAGCAAAGCAAGTGAACTCAACTGCTGAGCGAGACCAGCCACCTTGAGGGAGCATTGACAGTTCATTCTCCTCGTTCTAGACTCGTGTTTTTGTAGAGAACAGCACACATTAAAATGAGTTTTTAAAAATTTGTAGAAGAATAAGCAGGAGGAATTCATAGTCTTCACATCCCTGTTCGTAGCAAAAATGATTAGAAAATGTACCCGGTGAATAAGCAGAAGGAATGAACTCCAAGAGCTTGTACACTGAACACCCAAGAGCAGCCCGAGCAACACATTGTCTCTCTAACAGGGTAGCAAGAGGGCACAATCGGCCACTCCAGTGAGCGAAGAAGCTAAGGTCACATATGGGCTGTTAACTGCCTGCTGGTGCATACGCACTACTGAAACTGTCCAACGTAACCATTCTGGGATTTCTTATCAGCACTTCCCGCATGGAAGCACATTTCCAATCCATAATCCACTCCAGAATTCAGAACTTCCAACCCAAATGCTGATTTTCTGCAGCGTTATCTCAGCTGTGAGCCGTTACCTGGTATATTGGCGGGCTGATGCAGTAGTGTTCGCACCGAGAGATGTGGGACAGGAAGAGACAGGTTGCCACGGGGTGCCCAATGAGGTAGATGAACCAATGGTAGTGGGTGAGGTAGCTAGAGATGTATTGCGACTGGCTGAAATGTAGGGACTGCTGAGGTCACTACTTCTACCAAATGAAGCACTGTAAAACATCACAAAATCATGTCCTTCAGAGCACAGTAAATATTCAACAGAACATCACCACAGCCGGGCTCTCAGCTGGAAAGGGAGCAGGTATTACATCTTAGCAAAAGGTTTGCAAGGAGATTAGAGTGCACCGGAGTTGCTGCAGGTCGCTCACGCAGGCTAGCACTAGCAGCACCCCTCGTAGCTAAGCCCAGCTGAGTTTCAGTGAGAGAGTAACGGCGTGGAGGTGAATCGGGGAAGATCAGGGAAGGGAAAAACCCCACCACAGTGAAAGTGGCGCACACAGAGCACGCCTGTGTACTGGGGAAAGGAAGAAACAATGAGCAAGGATGAGGTTGCTTAAAGCAGGAAAGGAGAGAGTGACATAAGCAGGTCTGGCTGCATCACCTCCTAAGGATGCCCAGGACTTCCAGTTTTAAGAACTTGTTTTTAGTGGCTTAAAACTTTGGCAAAGATGATCAGTTCAGGCTTCAATTTTCTTTAAGGCATGTTTGGCACAAACTCTGTATTTCTGGAAAATAGCTAGCAAAACTGTCCAAAAAATATTCAAGAATCAGCAAGGGAAATATATATTTTGCCAGTTTAAAACAAAACCTTTAAAACCATTGTTACTGAAAAGCTGTAACTGTTTAAATGCTCATACTTTGGAGAAGAGACAGGAGAAAAGGGAGAAGGGCTCTCATACGAGGATGTACCCTTTTGCTTTTTCAGAGAAAATCTATTCTAAGGGGGATAAATTGCAGACCTCTAAAAACAGACTTGATGAAATCTGGCGAAATCTCCTTATTGCATGTGCCAGAGCCCCATATACGGGCTGCTTGTTGTCTGCACAGAGCAAGCGAGCGTGCATGCATGACCTAGGACCCTGCCACACCTTTCCCAGCAACTGGTATTCCTGGTTGCTACTGGTCAGACTGGGCTGTCTGCAGGATCAAAGGCTAGGAAGGCTGCCTCTCACCTCCTGCATCCTAACAACTCCCATGCCAGCACACATGGAGCATGGCGAAAAGTGGTTGCACCAGGAATAAAAGCTGACCTAGAGGAAAAGCAGACCAGGACAAAGAGCTGCAGGTTTTTGGGAAAGCCAGGGACAATGGACTGGAACTGGAAGTCAACACTAGAGCAAGAGTCAGAGAGAGCAGCCCGAGTCTGAAATAAAACTTGAAAGGGGCAGGACAACAGCCAAGGACAGGAGGTCGGAGGAAAAGATCCAGTCCAATCCACTTAGGCACCCAGTTTACAAATCAGTTTTATATGCCAAGGCCTCCAGACAGCCCAGAACAAGCAGCTGGTCCCTAGAGAGCCAAAGGAGAGACTGGGGCATCCTGGAAGGCCTCCACGGGGAGGAACCTTACATTTGGGCTCTTCAGTTGATGGCTGCTTGCCATATCCAGGTCACAAAGGAACAAGTAAGTTATTGTCACCAGGTAGCAACCTCCACTGGACCCTAAACAAAGCTTCCTCTGGAAAGTGGGCCCCTGCCCAGAGCGCTGGGGAGCAGGAAGTCCTGTTGGAAGCAAGTGCCTCCCTTCTTGGCTCTCTGCACCAGAGGAAAAGGCCAAGCCCTGGAGATGGGCTGGGAGGAGGGTGAGAGCGGGGAGCTAAGCCTGGCTGGTGTGGGCGTGCGGAGCAAGCAGCCATGAAGTTGCAGAAATGAGTGTACTGAGAAGACGATGGTAGTGGAGCGTGCGCCAGGCGAAGGAACGAGAGGAGTGGCAGGGGAGAAGGTGGTGGCAACCCTGGGGGGAGCAGGGTTGGTGTGGCACCATCCTAGGAGACCCCAAGGCAGAGAGGCTGGGGCATGAGGGGTTACTGCAAAAAAGAGAAGGAACTTGGTCAGGAAGGGAGGACATGGGAATGTTATTAAGTAAGACCTGACAAGGACCGTCTTTCAGAAGGGAATGGGCAAAAGGTAATGGGCAAAAAGGGAAGACAAGAGGGTGGAAGCAGCACCAGGTGCCTGGTAGAGCAGAGATGTGGGGGAGCTGAGAGGGGAAAGAGGAGGAGGAATGGAGGACAAGAGCATGGTGATGGCGTTGTGACAACTCCTACACACACATGCCCTGCACTGGAGAAATGTGGTGCTGGGGCATCATGCATACACTCCTGCTCACAAGAAGGGAGCCAAGGCATTGCCAGCTCTACAGGAATTCACCTCCCCACCCCGTCACCTTGCACGGGTGGAATTGCACAGTTTGAGGAGGACTCTAAGGCATTTATTCAATTGTTCACATTTGATGTGAAGAGGACCAGAAAATTGCAAGAAAAAGGTTAGCCGGGGAATCTTGTTAATTAACAGCTGTGTTCATATGAATCTGCAAAAAGGAGGATTATGAATTTATGCTAAAGAATTCAATATTAGAAATAAAAAAGGCACTGACACACTGCTACTCATTCTCTATCACCATCACCATAACATAACCATCAGGGAACGAGCAATGAAATGGAAAGGAACATTTCAAATCAATAAAAAGAAATACTTCTGAAAACAGCTAAGGCAAGTAGAATTCAAAATCTTAAAAGCCTTCAAAACCTTAAAAAGCTTCTACATATGCTAATAAAAAGGGTTTGCACAAAACACATAACTATTTTTTTTGAACACACTGCTATAGGGTATTGCAGAGATCAAAATGGGATTTGCTTATGGAAGTTGGCCACAGTGGTGGCTATTAAGAACAATGGTTAAGTATAGCCCCTGGCTCCTAAAATCACGATTGCTGGAAGCAAGGAGAGTGTGGGAGGTGGAAAACTGCTCTTAAGTTATCCTAGCTTTTGCAACTTGTCTCTCAAAACCAGTTGCTGTCAGAAACAGTCTGGGCTGCATGTTGGCCTGACTCACTGTGATGGTTCTTATGTGAACAAAACCAGTAAGAAGGTGTATCTGCAAATACACAAAATGAAGGAGAAACTAACTGCGTGAAAGAGTGATCTCATTTTGCTGTGTGAGATCCCTTCCTGTGAGGCATCTCTTATGGCTGATGTCAAAGGAAGTATGCTGAATTAATTCAACCTGCTATGCCAGTTTTCCTCCAAATCCTTTAACATACAAGTGGTGTGAACTGGCTGTTTGAAGGCCAATATGCACCGAAACGGAGAACAGGCTGTCAGAACAGGGTTCTGTGAATTTTTGGGCTAGTGGTACACCCATAGAGAAAGCAAAATGAATGACAGACACTACCATTACAGAGAGCGCTTTAATATTTGCTTCAACTAAAGCTGAAGAACATTTGCAACATTGCTGGAAGTTATTTTGTCCCCTTTTAGAAGAAAAGCCATTTTCAACATCTTAAGATGATCTGTTGCTGTTGTTTACTCTTTGTTTGGGGGTCATATAAAGCACTTGCAGAACATAAATAGGTATCTTTATTGGTATTAGTTAAATGCTAAGCTAAAGAGTAAATACAGACGTACAGAAGTCGTCCTCTCAGTAACATCCAAATATGTCATGTTCACTTTAATTCTTCCTCTCTCAGAATGAGCTTTTATCTTTTGGAGTTGTGTTCAGAGTTTTGTTAATACTTGGAAATGACAAAGAGCTCATCCTTTAACAGGCAACCAGGTTCCCTTCCTCATCTTAGAGGCTAATGCACAAGGCCGAAGAAATCAGAGGTTCAGTACAATTATATTTAATTTCTCTGCGCTCTTCTATAGAAAACCATATGGGATAGACATCAAATCGATCATGATTTTACTGTTTGTACATATGATGCAAAACCATTGATCTCTTTAAAAAAAGTACACTTTATTCCTACCTGGCAAAGCTATTCTCTGTAATTGCTTGTAAACCAACACTCTCCTATGAAAGGCCAGAATTCAGCCTTTGTGACAAGAAATTGGTATTAGTGAAATATCACTGCCAGCCAAAACCTTCGCTAGTCTCTGTACAGTTTAACCAAGGGAATACAGTACAACTATGTGAATGTAATACTAAATCTGGTTCAGGATTAGCTGAGATAAACAGTCAACGTTTGTAAAATTTAAACAGACAGCCACGTTAGTGACTGGACTGTTTCTCAAATTAGGGAACAGTAAGGCATGCCAGCAGCAAGAGGCAAAAGTTTTCCAATGTAATCAGCTGTGGCTTGTTGGACTGCCTTTAGAGAGAGACAAGCTATGGAGGTTGGCCTGTCATCATGCCCCAGGACAGATGTGAAGAATGATCAGCAGATCAGGAGAAGTCTACTGCTTGAAGCGGCTGTCTGTTTCACCTTCTGTGGAAACGGGTCTGTGTGTGCTCAGCAGTTGGACAGACATATCCTCAAGCACAACCTACCTCTACCAGCATAAGTACTAGAATACAAAAAATATGCCTCTTCCCAAATATCTCAAGCAATTGTTCCATCTTCAGGATAGTTATTTAGTTCAGGGTCTAGAATTTGGTGAAACACAATCTAAAACCTTGAAATATTTCTGCCTTTTTCCTTAAGCACAGATCAAATGGCTTTGCAGCTTGACACGCTTATACATGCTGTTTTGATGGTTTCCAGTATTAGCTAAAATAAAGGTGAGGTGATGGAACCGTACTTTGCACAAAGGGCTGATCCTCCTTGTCACAACTGAGATGAAAACTCAGTAATGTATTATTTGCCTTAACAGAGCAGGGCATTCATTCACCTCATTCAGAGACAGCCATTGTCTGGTACTTCAAGGAAACCGAGCCTCTGCCTTCCAAAGGGGTAAAAGATACTGCTATTAAAGAAGTTATGCACAGGATTGCTTTCCTGATTCTGCTTAGCTAGTTTACCAACAATCAGCCTCTACAATTTCACATACACTGTGCAGAAACTGCTTCTTTAATGCCACAAGAAAATGGTTGGAGACATCAGTCTCACTCCTTAGTAAGTGCCCTAAGTCATGCACAAGAACACTGCCACTTTTCTGATAACGATGCCATAAACATGGACTAATATAAACCAAAATTAGAGATGAGCTACAACTTACCTGTCAATAGCTATTTGAACAATGCTTTCAAACTGTAATTACTTTATTCTCTTTTTATGATCAATTTTTGGTTTATTATCTAACCATAATACTAGCATAAAACGGAGAAAACACTTTGCATTTGAATTATGTGAACAAGAGTATTTAAATTTAGTTCGGCAATTTACAAATCAACAAAAATGATGGCCTTTAAAAATACTATTTAGCATGACAAATGTCGGTAAATCTTAAATTTTTATTTCCTGCTCTCAGCAGAAGAGTGTCCCAAGGCCAGTTACACTGATGCAGTAAGCAGCAAGCAGAAGGCTGAAGTTTGGGAGGCCTGTTAGGAGTAGAACTGACTGCCTGGGAACCCATGTAAGACAGAAATGGACATACCTTTTCAAGTAAGTAGATACGTAGGTAGTAGGTGCACCAGAATGGGGAGCTTCATTTCCCTTTGATTCATCCCTCCATGGCTGCCGAGTGTAAGAGCCGCTCCGCACTAGGTTAACAGCTGATTCTCTAATGCAGGAGAGAGCACAAGGTTTGTTTAGAAAAACTTTTGGAGTCTGTTTTTGGCTCCTTTACAGTTCCACAACACAAATCCTTCCCTTACACCTATGTGCACTGCTGTTCACAGGTGACACAACTCACTGAAACACCTCTTCTGGCCTTAACATCAGTTTCTGTTATTGCCAGCTGTATTACTTAAGAATCACCAGATGAGGTAATGTTTTACATAAAGAGGAACAAGATCCTTTTTAGTCAGAAAACTTGCAACTAGAATTTAGATTGTCCATAAAAGTAATTTAACATATTAAATAACGTCATTTGATGACGTTACAAGACTCTGCCGTCTTGTATCAAACAACATTGCATAAATGGACAGATATTGCAACTGCAGGGGAAGTTTTTATTCTCCAAGGTATCCAGGCAACGACAGTAAAGCAATTCAGTATGGCAAATCCTTTGCTATACTTAGCAGCAGAAAACAACAAACAAAATATTTGGCAATACCTAAAACTACTTGACAAGTTATCAATGTTACTAGTAGTTCTGTTTATCATAGTTATCTGAAATCAGGGCTCCTTTTCCTAATACACACTTTGGCAGTTTGTCCTTTTCTGGTCTTGGACAGGACCTCAAGCTTGTAATGCAACACAAATCCATTCACTCGTCAGCCTGCATTAATTTTCATTTTTCAGTTGCCGTGTCCATGCTGATGCCCTTTCAGACACCTGTGGGTTCCGTGAAGTGAAACTCAGCTGTTTTGAAAGGAAAGAATATTGGGAAAAATCTGTACTACACAGTACATCTGGGCACCATCTGTTCATGCAAGCCAATTCCCCTCATTCCCTACTTTACCAAGCAAAGGACATTTATCAGCAGTCAGCCGGATATGCCACTCAATACGAGCGACTGCCAAAACTGCTCAAGCTTATCAGCAGACACAAATTGTCTGCTAAACTCCAAATCACAGTGACTGGCTGAGATTAAGCAAGAACACAGCAGGGAGGTTCCAGCAAAAGATCAGCAAAGAATCTCAAACTGTGCTGAAATTCTCTCAGGGTGGTCATCTGCCCTGACTTCTTCACAGCAACTACAATTCACAATGACTTCTCTATGTGTGCCTTTCTACCAGGATTGTGGAAGGGGCTGGAAATGAGGCTAAGCTCAAATTTTACTCCTTCTTGCACAAACTCTGAAGAACCTGTTTGTAGAGGTTAGCTCCTCAATTGTATCTTGAGATACTAGATATTTATTCCATTTATACCGCGGTTCTGTCCAGGGGCAGCTACACACATTCACTGTAAAAACAACCCCTGCAATGGAAACAGTTCCATGCACAAGAGAGTTCACAAACTCAAGTGAATCAAAAAATGACAGATGTGTGAACAAAGGGACTGAAGGTGACTATTGAGCAAGTGACAGAAGTACAAGTGTAGGTGCCAGCTACAAAATGAGGCACTTGCATATAAAAGGAAAAAGTATGCGTAAATCTAGTTTCCTGGATGGAGACCATGTAAGTAGGAACACAGGGGTGGAGAAACCAGCCTGTTGCCCTGCACACCTAAATGAAAAGCAACGTACCAGAACTTTTATAGATCAGAGATAGCTCTCGATATTGTGAATTCCCATGCACTTGGGACTGCTGAGAAAATATATGAAGCATGAATATAGAAAAAAAGGTATTCTGCAGGAACTGTTGACAGGACAGAAGCTGAGCATTAAGTTCAGTCAGTCTCACCTGTTTTCTTTTTCTTCTATATCGCTCGTACTGCTCAGTCTTCTGGGGGCTATTGTGGCAAGATAGCTCTTGTTGTCTTTATCCTGGTGAAGCAAAAGAAGTACTTCAACTGCACATCTGTTAAACTTCCAGCACGTTCAGTGACAACTAAATTCATGTTCAAATTTCTTCAGCTGAGAAAGTATTCTCCTGTCTAAGGACAACTGGTTTAAGGCATTTTATTGGGCAACACATACCACAGCATAAAAGTATCATTTCTGAAAATTATTTCCTGAAGAGCACTCTAGTGAATAAAAGCAGCTTCTAACTAGAACTACTTCTAAATTAGAGACTCATAGAATAGTTTGGGTTGGAAGGGACCTTTAAAGATCATCTAGTCCACCCCCGCTGCAACAAGCAGGGACATCTTCAACTAGATTAGGTTGCTCAGAGTCCCGTTCAACCTGACCTTGAACGTTTCCAGGGATGGGGCATCTACCCACGGGTAGCAAAGTTGCAGCTAGTGAATGGGACGGGATGGGATGGGATTGGGATTCACAAATACAGCTGGTGGATACAGGAGGAATCCATATAGATGACAGTGAAGGAGAACTTCCACTGCAGGTATGTGCTACTGTCTGGATTAGCTATTTTCTGGTAAAGAATGGGCCATGCCAGACCAGCAGCTCTTGTTCACTGGCAGCCCACTCCAAACCGAGCAGGAATTAGGTCAAAGGGGCACCGAACTCCAGTTCTGCCAGAACAACTGATAGGATAGGAATAATTTTCAAAAGAAAAAAAAGAAAGAATGGAAGAGACCTAAGTTTGTTATGGATGCAAAACCCTGCAATAACTCAAAACAAAAGGGAAAGGGTCTTAAACCTGTCAGGTGAAGTCTGCTCAACTGGGATGTGCTAAAACATCTTTGCTGAAAGCCAAACCTTTTCTTTGTTGTCTAATAATGCAGATATCCGAGGACTTGACGAAGAACGATAGATAGAAGAAGTCTTATCTCTCTGCGCCTCACGAGTAGCAGCGACTTCACTCAACATGTTGTGACTACCAGTCTTCCGTAGTCCCAGCCGCCACGATGAAGGTGACTCATCCTTCTGCTCATCTGACTTGCTGAGCCAACTGAACTGTAGAGGAGAAAAAGGGACATTTGGAAGAAGTAAGAGCACTGCAAGGCACAATCTAAGTTCTGAAAGTGTTTCAACAAGCCCCAATTTTTTCTCAGCTACACCTGTAAACGTCAGATGGAGTGACTTTGATTTCCTGCTTAGCTTTAATTACAGGGCATAGCTCAAGATGAACTCACAGGGATGCAAACTGCTGTAGTGCCCTCATCCCCAAGGACAGACGATGAAAGAAATCTTGTGTCATTGTGCAGCTCCCTTTGCCTACACAATGCCCTCCTCCAGCTTTGCAGAAAGAATATAAGGAACAATGAAGCTTTTATTAGCACCCGTTTAGGAAGGGGGAATTATTCAGTAAAGGCAGAAACCCAAAAAAGGTAATCTACTCTTTTGGGACTAGCTGCAAATAAAACCCTTACACAGATCAAACTGGAGAGAGTCCAGGAGAAGCCATTAAGATCATCAGGGAGTTGGAGAACACAACACATAAAGGGAGAGACTGAGGAAACCTGGCTTGTTTAGCATGGAAAAGAGAAGACAAAGAAAGGATTTAATTGCTGTACTAACTTGGGGGGTGGGGTTTACAGAGGACATGGAACCAGACTTCTTCTCAGTCTATGGTGAAAGGAGAAGGAGGAACAGAGACAAGTTCCAACACGAGAAATCCCAACTGACATGAAGGAAGACATACCTCCTGGTAGGAGCGATGCTGCACTGGGACAAGGAGCAAGAGAGCGGGGCATCTCCATCCTCAGAGACTTTTCAGTACTCAGCTGAGCTCAGGTAGTTCAAAGCAACATGACATAGGCTTGAAGTTTTCCTGCTTTGAGCAAGAGGTTGGACTACAGGCTTGCAGAGGCCTGTTCTAGCTTAAACCTTTCTATGGTCAGGTAACTGCATATTCTATACATACCTTCATGCTTTCTGTTACATGAGGTACTTCTGACAAACATATATTATTCCTCAAATATACAACTGCTTAAATGTACAACCTTAGTTATAGTTATCAAGTCTTAAAGATGCCTACTGCCATTCAAGAATGGAGCCTGGGCACCGCAAGAGATACTTCTACAAAGACAGGGGCTCAACACCAAGTTGTATAGGAAATAAAGCAAACAAAACATTAGGAATTTTTGGAAAAGAACAGAATATGAAACACAACACCATTATGCCTCTGTGTTACTGCAGGGTACAATCACACCTTTGATATCACGCACAGCTCAGCTCCACAGCTCAAAAGCAGTATAGAAGAAGGAGAAGAGATTCAGAGAAAGGCAACAAGAATGAGTAGAGCAAGAGAGCTTTTGTATGAGGAGTTATTCAGTGTATCAAGAGTCTCCAGGCTGAGATATGACCAAGGTACACAAAATCCTCAGTGGCACATAGAAGGGTGAATAAGGATCAATGATTCTTTGTTCCTTCCCATAAAGGAACTAGGGGCAGCAAACAAAACCAGCGTGTGGCAGGCTTAAAGAAGCAGGCGCAGGAAGCTCTGTATAATATATAATTAAGCTGAAGAACCCTTTGCCACTGGACATTATAGGATCCCAAACATTACGGGCGCTCAAGAAGTGACTGCATAAATTCATAGAGGAAAAGTCTACTGAATACAAAAAATACCACAGGTTCAGCAAGTCCCTGAAATGCAAATTGCTAGACGGTGGGAGAGAAGTCCAGCTGGACTCTGTCTTCTCTAGTATCTTTTGATGGTCACTGTCAAGGGCAGGATACTGGGGTAGACAAGGCTTTCGGTCAAGCTGATATAAGCATTATTATACCATATTCTACATAACACAAAACATCTGACATTATCTGGAATAAATGAAGCTACTGGGGAGCTCTGCCCTCAAACTCATTGATTCAAGACTGCAAAGATAAAATTATCACTGCAGTATTTTAGCAGTGTTTCTTAGCTAATGTTATTTTAATGCAGATGCACAGAGTTAATCTCCTGTACTCCACTAATTCTAGCACTTCCAGTCTACTGAACTACACAGCTCTAACGCTTTAATGTAGTTTTGACACTTGCCTCAGAGAAAGCTCAAATCCACAGTAAAAGCTGCCTTCTGTAATTTCCGAACAACATTGGAACAGCAAATATTAATAACACCACAAATGGAGGGCAACACAAGCACTCATATTTTCCCATATAAAACCCAATCTGACAAAGAGAGTTACAGAAGAATCAAACATGTAAGACAAGGTAAAGTAGCCAATCTTAAGTGATTGAGGTCAAATTAATAACTGCTTTTCACACATGCCCTCTTCTATACCCTAACAGCCTTATTCTGGGTTAAACAGCTCAAATGAGTGAGAACAATACTTTGCAGCTGGGAAAAGGTTAACTGAAGTGCTCACACTTCCCAGTATCCTTCTACCTTTAATACTTCCCCTGCTAAGTCAGCCTGAGTTGAACAACGCCCAGAGGAGCTCTATTTCATTTGATCTGGACAAGAAGTTAGACTTAGTAGCATGTCAAAAAAAAAAAGTTGTGACTAAGCAATAAACATTCTCCCTCTAACATGTACCTAGTGCTTCAGACTTTGGCAAGATGCCTGCATTGTATAGCTGTCCTCCATATTCTGGTGCAAAAAGAAACCAGAAGCATAAGACACCAGTCCTCAGCAGAACACAAGAGTCTCCTGGTGCCATCTAGCTGACTGACGTGAGAGCTGGAGAATTCAGGTAAGATTTCAGTAACTCTACGTCACCCTCAAAAAGCTTTCGCAGCCTAGCTATCTAGTCAGATGCAAACTTCATCCTCTCTGCTTACTGGGCCGTAACATCACTCCACTGAATCAACTGAGTTTGGCAAGTCAGAGGCACTTTAGATGATGATGCCAAATTCACTGCTGATACATCCAGCTTTGGTGAAAGATCTCCTGCTGGTAAGAGATTGGCATCAACTATCTCAGAACTGACAGCAACACAAAGCACTTGCGGTAAGCAGGGTTCCTCTTGTGAACAGCGGAATTTGCTTCAGAGGGTAAGAGATTCAAGGGGAACCTTATCATACAAACATCCACCCTTGTGCTAGTCCTATACTGTTGTTCCCACAGCATCTTTATCGAAATTGCATACTATCATGCTTTCCTAAATTCATGTCTTACAACTGCTCTGAAAATCGGTTTCAGTGTCCATTTCCCAGAAAAACCTACGGCTTTCAAGCTCTGTTGGAGTCCCCATTGATTCCAAATTCACTTACTCTTCTGGCAGATGCAGTGAAGGAGTTGGGCTCGGGTGGTGGTATTTGCTCAGTGATGCTAGGCCTGGTTTCATGGCTGGAGTGGTTGGCAAAGGGCTCTTCCTTCCTTTCTACAATTTTAAACAAGAAGAGAAACCAAATGTTTCAGTATTGCACTTCCAAGGCCCTTCTTTACAAGCACAATGTGCACTAAACTCAAGTTCAGAGTTGCTGTGACCTCAGTACGCCTTAGATCATAAAGATGATGTCAGTGCCAAGGCTAACCAGGGCTTTCTGCAAGGAGGCTTTCTACTTACTAAGAAGTATTTGCCAGGCAAAGCTTTTGAACTTCATCCCCCCCAGACAAGCAAAATCTTTGCAGAAAGCACCTTAAGGAGAACAAACAGATTTTTTGTTTATTCACAATTTTATTCCCTCTCAGGGATTGTTCTTCCCTTGTAACACTCAGAAAGAAAAGCAGAACATGCCATTCCTATTGCAGTACGTGAGTATGCATTATAGCACACGTCCCCGAGTGGGCCTGGGGGTGGATTTCATTGCACAGTTCTGCTGCAGTTGCTTATGCTGGTGGGCAGAATTTCTGGTCTTCTACAGGAAAAACCATTTTTCTACACGAAGCTACAACTGATTCCCAAGAAAAAAAATTTTTAACAGGGCTCAAAGCAAGCTAAGCAAACGCTATCAAAGCTCACAGCTGGCTCCCTGCTTGTTAGACAAGTGCAATCGTCCAGTATTAAAATTGTTCTGGTATCTATGCGCCATGCATGACATAAGAACATCCACCAGACATTACCAGGGGGAGAGTAAGCAGAAACTATGTCTCAGACAATAGGTTCAATTGACAGGAGTGCACAGGGCTCGAAGACAGACTATTTACCAGACACAGCCACATGCAAGGTGCCTGAGAAATGATGTACCTACGCCAATAAAACAACGTTTTCCTCTCACAGCTATGAGTGCCTCACACAGTCATGGTTTTGAGCAAACAAAGTCATTTTAAGTGTAACCACCCAAACAGTACTAGCAAATGAGGTATGTGCAGTGAATAAAGATCTTGTATTACATATAAAAAGCAGTTTGGTATGGAGTGCCTGTGAGGATGGCACTTTGGAGCACAAAGATCACTTGTTTCAGAAAGAATGTTCTCAATCCTAGAATATAGGATTCAAAGGACATGGAAAACAGAAAAGAGCAAGCCAAGAGAAACATTTAAAAATCACAGGCAGTTAGCAGGACTGACAGATCCAGAATTAAAGAGACAAAGATGCATCTCCCCTAGGAAGGTCTGCATGATATTGAAGCCTCAGCTACCTTTCCCTCTCTTTGTGTTATCTCAGAACTCCCAAAGTCACCTAAACAGAGTATTTCATTTCTTGAGCCTAACACGCAGATGCATTACGCTTTCAAACACCCCTTTTAGGAAGGGGCAGCAGATTACCCATTTCTCCTTGCAGGCCTGACCTGGCATTCAGCAGTCCATGGAAATGCATACAGACAAAAAATTACATGCTTGCCATTTGCTGATTTCTTGAGAGTGAAGCCTGTAAAACACAGGAGAATCCTTGACATTGCAGGAAGGGGAGAACAAACCTGACCTGACAGCCAGCAGGCTTTACAGGCTGGGCTAGATGGTGACTGCTAGCCCATTCTGGAAGTTTATAGTACAGAGGTCAACTTTTAAGGTCAAGCCTAATTACAAGGGCACAAGTTTAAGTGGTAATGACAGGTTGGAAAGAACTCTAACTGTGAGCAGTGTGACCGAAAGGAGTCAATTGCAGAAGAAGGACAGGCAAAAGTACCTTGTACTGGCAGCGTGAGAGACCGCATGACCATAGGCGTCATTGTCTTTAGGGGAGGATCCCACATTTTACTAAAATTTCAGCAGTAAACGTTATGAATTCCAATCAAGGGAAACAGGTCAGGATTAGCTCAATCTCCCAAAAACAAATTTGGTGAGACCAAAAATTTAGTTCTCTAATTTGGCATGAATGTAATTTTTCTTAAGGTTTTTTTGGGGGGTTTCCCTTTTTTGTTTTGTTTTTTTTTTAAAACATTGAAAGCTTCCCTGGCCTGCTTTAATTCACAATAATTACCTATTGTAATAGTTACCAGCACAGATAATGACCATAGAATTTTATACTGATCTTTCTCTTGCTTATATACAACCCAATGCCAAATTGTTAATTGTCCTCACAATGAATAAAATGGCATTACTGCACTTAGCTTTTTTTGTTTGAAGAACACAAATTTCTTACAGATTGTAAGAAACATGGTACTCTGAGGCACTCCAACAATTTCACTGCTCACCTCTTCAAATTTCTTCTCCTTCCACAGTCTCTGCAAATTCCACAAATGTATCACAACCTGAGACCCTTCAAAACATACCTAAAAATAAACTTCTGTATTATACTGCCAGCTTCTGCTTTGTCTCGCCTTATGCTCAGTTACCAGAGGAGTTAAATTTTATTGATTTAACAAGATCACTCATAACAATATTTTGGCTTTTTTTTTTCCCTTCATTTAGACTTTGGACACTTCAGGACAACAGTCATCTTCTATCTGTCCAGCACTGCTTAGAATTACAAAGCTATGTGAATATTAAGTCTCAGAAGAAATGAAGAGGAATAAGGAAATAATTTCCATGTTTTCAAAAACTTGCCTCCTATATCCATCCAAGCATTTCAAATGTCTAGCAGATAATAAAGCATAATTGTTTTTAAGATTGTGTTTGAAACTAGTAATACTGTGACATTTATAATTTTCTGTGAAAAGCTATTTTCATCCCTGCTTCTCTTTGGAGTAACATGTGGGCTGATGATGTTATCTCATGAACCTTGTTTTAAAAAGAGTACCGAAAATGTGCACCCCATGCACATATGCAACAACTGACAACTATGTCTACATCCAGCTGGACAAGGTCATGTTCATTTTAGAGACTTGAGAACTTTACAAGGTAAGGTTTCAATTCTGATTGAAATTTCTCAAAGAAGCCAATTATCTCACTAGGAAAGGAGAGCACAGGTAACAAAGCCTGAAGCTTGATGCTTAATCATTACTTGAATGCTTTTTGTCTTCGATTTGTTTTAGCTTTAGTGGTTTGAAATAGATTAGTATAATGTGCTTTGCTCAGTGAAGTAACCGAATAAAAAGACCTGCTCTGGCTTTACACAAAATTTAATGCCGAGTGCCGTAGCACTTTCCTTGCTGAAGGATCTTATGCTGTTCCTGAATCAGTTAAACACCACGTAGCTCCACTTCTTATAGCTATACATATGTTAGAGGTGTTTTGGTCAAGTTCCTACCACGTTTACAAGAACTGGCACATAGCTATACAGGGCTGCAGCCTAGTAAAACCCTGATTTATGGAGGAAATAAATGTGACTTCTACTGCATGCCTGTTTCTACCACTGACTTCTCCACTACATTTGCTTGATTGAAAAGCCAAAAGATTATTTCACCGTGTTACTGTCATACCCAAATAGCTTTTGTAACTACCAGCTCTGCAAAGACCAGCCAGGATTCTCAACACCTCTCATACCGAGATAAACATCGTAATTGATACAATTAGAACACAGGTGACAATTTTACTGGCACAAGAAGCAGGAAAAAACTTTAAACTACACTTCTCTGCAAGTACTTATTGAGTATAGTGGGATATAGGCCAAGTGAGCTGATATTAAAAGTAGTTTAACCATTAAACACATCATAGTCCAAGATCCATCTCTCTCTGCAGAAATATTAAGTACAAGTAAGTCTTGACTTACTGTAAAATTAAGCATCTTTATTTAAACTTTCTGCGCTGCACATATACACTGTTTAAACTAATTAAGGAAGCCTTAGAAATTATGGAAAAAGAATGAGATTGAAACGAAGGAAGTAGGATGCCAGCAATATGCTATAATGTAAAGGCTAATGTGACTCGGTGTACTTAATCCTTATTTTCCACTATGTTCTGCGATTATTATACATCACAGTCAGAAAAAAGTTCCTCATCTCTATAATTACATAGAACAGCTTCAGCCCTTCATTTCATTTCTCCCATCCAAATACAACACCTTCCTACGTGTTCAATTGCATTTCTACCATCTTGCAGTAACTGAAGTGTTCATCCTGAAATCAGCCAATGAGAAAAAACCTACTGTTTAAGAACGACCTGTGAGCAATGTGTTATCTTGAATTCAAGTGAGCTGGAAGTAGAAATTTAAATACTATCCGCAGCTTTTTTTTTTGGAAAACTTATGCTGACTTGGGAGTCAGCATTTAGATCAGCTTTTTTAGCACACTAGCTACAGAGTTCTCCATATTCTATACATGTACACTGGAAGTAAGCCTTTCAGGATGTCTTTAACAGCTAAGCAAAAAAAAAAAAAAAAAGCAGTTCTCAAACTGATCCCCTAAAATTGCTAGGCTAATTATTAAATCCAAGACTATACTAAGTCTTACCTGTCTCCTTTTCAGCATCTGATTCTGAAACTTCATCTTCTTCAGCTTCTTCCTCTTCTTCAGAACTAGAACTGCTAGAGTCCTTGTTCTCTTCCTCCATTTCCAAGGACTTCAGCATGTCTTCCTCATAAAGAATCTTCTCTTTGCTGCAAGACACGGAAATTTTAAGGACTACCAGGCAAGCGAGTTATTTCTGAATTCTACTTCTCAGGAACAGACATGATTTGCTATATATAGAACAAGCAAAAGGACAAAATCCATCTACAGACTCAACATCCCAGCACTTCCAGCACTGCCCATTTGCTATGGATTCCAATGCCAGTCTCGCATTTCCTAAATTTGCAAGCATTTCTTGGTCCAAAAAAATGTGGTGTGTCTTTTGCTAGTGCAACACAACCCATCAGCTGGGCTGCATGGCTCTGCGCAACTGCAAAGGTGCAGTTCTCAGCCCAAAGGTCAAATTGATACTCAGCAAGAGCAGAAGCTGGGGGACAAAGCACCAGCCCAACTCCTTGGTCTACCATTCAGTGGGTATGTTAAGAAACAGCTAAATTTGTATTTGAGAGCGCTCAAATTTAAAAGAAACCATGAAATGAACATGAACAGCAGTGAACTTTTTTCAACCAGCTGATGCCAGCTGACTGCTAACAGATGAAGCTGGTCTCCCATTACTCTCCGTGCAGCTCCTTTTCAACAAAGAGGAAAGAGACGTACTTGGTGAAGAGTCCGCTTTGAGGCTTGCCGTTCATGTCAGCTTCAATTAGCTTATTCCTCGTCTCCTTCTCACTTCGTAACTGTCAAAAAGTCCAAGAAGATTGGAGAAAGAAAAGAGACATCTTAACAAGCCACTTCAGCACAATCCAATAACTACCACAGCACAAGACCATCCCAACCTCATTAGATGAAAAATACTGTGGACTTGTTTAACAAGCCAATTCAACAGACGCACGTCTGTAAGAGCACTGGATGTCTTGGACTAGAGCTCCATAAGGGCACAGCTACACACCCAGCATGTCCTTAGACTCAAGCTGCAATTTAATAAAACCTTCAGAGAAGTCTGCAGCAGTCCTTGCTGAGACCCAGAGTCGAATACTGACTTCCACAGTACTGCCCTGCATCTGCCCACGCAGACACAGCGCTGGAGGGCTGTCCACATGTGTTTGTATGCCCATGAAATCAGGCTAGATTAAGTTAAAAATTTGCTGCCTTTGTAGCTATTATTTACTTGTTCTCAGAGGAAAGCATTCAAGTATGCCCTGTACAGGCAACCAATGGATCTCCCACGAGGATGGGTCACTTCTTAAATCTCTCAAATGCTAGCATTAAGTCATCGCACAAGAATACCTGTCATCACCATAGCAAGTGAAATATTTTGCCCAGAGAGCAGCAATATTAATTTTGTCACCACTGATGGACAAAACAGTAACCAAAAAGTTTTTTCAGTACCTTCTAGAAGCACAGAGACAGTTGAGGTAGAAAAAGGGATGGCAATTAGAGGCTCGCTTTTAAGGCTGTCTCTCTTTTGTGTCATGTCTAGCCAAGTTATTCTTCCTCTTTTGACAGGAGCTGACACCAGGCACAAGAAGCAAAGGCTCTGCAAATTCTGAATGTGGGAAAAGCTACATGGAGTCCAGCAAAGAGCCAAAATTTTGGGTACAGCATGTTGTTAAATAGAACAAATTGCTGGAGCACAGCAAAGGGAAGTGCAGGAAACAGCCTGCTCCATTCACAGGTAATTCAGAGGTTCAGGAAAAAAATCCAAACCCAAATCAAACTAATTGCTTCCAGCAAACAAAATCCCCTTTTCTCTCCAATAAAAGCAGCAAATCTTTTAGTATGGATGGCATATTGTTCCACTACAAGCTTTAGATTAAAGAAAAAAAAAAATCTGATTTGAGAGCCATTTTGAAAGTCAAACAATGTACTTCGAGGAATGTCGTGGAACTGCCTATTTCATCCTTAACAAATAGAAGTTTTCTATTTTAAGTGAGGAAAAATGGCACATGATAAACACACACGATAAAATGGCATTTCTATTTAAAAAAACATATCTGCTAAAAAAAAAGTATGATAAAATCAGTATTCTTCTCTTCTTCCCAGTTCTACTATAGCTTGCTACACTAATTTACAAATGGAGAAGGCCTTTACATAGTGCTACTATGCAGAGAACAAGGAGGGTTGCTGGCCCCCGCGAAGCAGGCCTAAAAATGGGCTAGCACCCATCCAAAAAAATTCTTGTCGTGGTTTTGCTCTTTCTTTTTCTTTTCTTCTGAGAAGTGCAGTTATCTGCAGAATCCTGGTGTAGTGAGATAGGAGGAAATCCAAAATACAACACTGGTAGTATTTATCAACACCTCATTTAGGGAGAAGATGATTAATTTTTAAAAAGTTTCTGTGAATGTTAAGGATGCTATTTAAGGATGACAGCAGCTGTGTTATGATCAGAGCTTGAATTCTACCACCCACATTGTCAGTTCCTCAAAATACTTTACTGGGTTTTATCAGCAGTGTTCTCATTATGTCTGTTTCTGAATCCAACGTTTTAAATGATACTTACTGATTTTTTAATATTTTTTTAAATTAGGTTGGTATGTTTTTTGGAAGCAACCAAATGAGATAATTGAGTAGACCAGATGAAATAGGAAAAAAATGCAATCCAAAAACAACTTTCTGGCTTGACGACTGGCTTTACTTTGATCAAGATATATTTCTGCTTATAACCCCTTCCAATATCTCCATTGCATTATGAAATGGCAATTTAATATGGTTTTGAAATCACCAGTTATTTTAGTCCAGAATTCCCTGAAGTTTATAATTTCTCCTCACTCAATCAAAAGTCTCCCTGTTGTAAGGAAGGCAGACATGGTAACAGATCTCTTTCTCAACACTGACAGCATATTTCCTTAGATGCAAACATAAAGTTAACTTGGGTAATCACTCATTAGAAAAAGAGCAGTTTGATGCTAGAGAGCTTGCCAGCTAACACAAGCAACTGCAGAATAATAACAGTTCCAAAGATGAACTATACATTCCTTACCAGTTTACATAATTCTGCATGTCAGCACGCTACTGACCTTCTTGATGCAGTCATCCAGTTTTCTAGATTTCTAGCTATTAAAAATATTGGTGTAATTAAAGGTTCCAAATGACTAACATAAAAAAAATAGCTGGGCCTCAGCTTCCTGCGTCTGTTGACGCCATATGTCTTAGAAAACACCCGTGCATGAAAAGGTAATTGGAGAGGTGGAAAATGATCTGCCAGAAACTCACCACAGTCTGTTTCTTCTGCAGCATTTCTAAATGCTCAACTAGTCCCTCATCAGCCACGTCGAATGGCGTCTGGCCCTGGTGCAATAAGAGAAGACAAGAGGATATCCAATATGGCATGGTGTTAATATTAAAAAAACCCACTATTTACCAGTGAAGAACAAAAGTGAACATGCTCCACATCCTCCCTCCCCAAATGCT
>NW_008824402.1:213634-220929 GCF_000699105.1 Pygoscelis adeliae | reverse complement strand
CACACGACAGTGATGATAGTTTTATGACTTAATCCATCATCAGAGCAACCTTAATCATGGAAGTGCAGTTCCCTGGTTGCTGCTGCTCAAATCTAACAGCCAGGACTAACATATTTGAGTTTCCAGGTTTCTAAAAAGGACACTCTTGTACTGAGGAGGAATGCGATCAATCAGTTCTACTGTATCATCATGTATTTGAACCTCCTGAAAGGCTGCCAGTCATCAGCAGGCCAAAAAATTTGGGCATTTACAAAATAAAACAATTTTTTGGGGGGGTTTTTTTGGGCACAAAACAAGAAATCAGTTATATTTTCACAATAACTGAAGCTATAATAACCATAATTAACAACACATAATGAAACCTGATGGCTAGTGATCAAATAAATACGGGTTGCCTTGTCCATCTGACCTAGCAAGGTAACAACTCTTGACTGGAAAGAGCAGGTAATGCAGCAGATACAACTGTGTGTGTTTCTTTTCAAGTCTAGCACAATACAAAACACACACGCATTCTGAACACTTTGGAAAAGCACCTGATGGCACTTAAAAAAGATTTCCTGTGATTTGGATGCCAAAGAGCTCACCATGCTAAAATGGCTCCTTCTCATCGAGTCGTTCCTTTTACATCAGTTTCCAGTACAGACAGATGCACTCAAACCATACAGTGCCACATTTCTCTTACCAAATTATCTTGCCTGCTTTCATCCCCCGGTGCTGTTCCAAGTACATACAACCCCATTTCCTCCCCCAGAAGCAGCCACGGCACAACTGAATCCGCTCCAGCAGGAAGCGGTTCACAGACACTGCCTGGACATCGCAGCAGGGAGGGGAACACAAAGAACAACCCTGGACAAGCACACGTCAGCTCTTGAAAATCCACGGCTCTTCAGGGAAAAACTTCTAACTATTAGGATGGGAGAGGAATCTTTTTTCTCCTTTTCTTTTTTTTCTTCCATCCTATTTTTATTTACTCGTTTCTCATGAATCTGAGTCAATTTTTCAATTTCCCTTTTTACGACCAATATAGTAGAACAGGAAAGATTTAGAGCTGCCAGTTCCTCAAGGGTTCACTAGTTTTCAGTGCCTTATACCTTGATATTGGCATATTATTTTGCACTCCTAGACTGTCTTTTGTTGTTTAGTTTGTCAGGATTACACTAAAACAAGACAACACAGATTAGCGCCCATCCTTTCTTACAATCTTGATCCTAAAGTTTAATCACTGATCTTTTCCAGTAATACTTGAAATCTTTTCTGCCTTCCTCCAGTCAAGATTCTTTATTTTCTGACGCTTTTAAATGCTCCAGTGCACACGCTAGGAGAACTGCTCACCATGTAACTTTGTCATGCCATTGGATCAAGTGGTAGGCAATAAAGTTGATACTCATCTGGCTATAAAATACATTGCATAAGTTGTGCCAACATCTGTGTGTACTAACCAGCTTGTTCCTGATGTCCATATCGCACAGTGCCTCAGCCAGGATGGAGCAAGCTTCCTTCACCCCCCAGTGCGCAGCAGCATGCAGTGGAGTCCAGCCATCATTGTCCTGGACATTCAAATTAAACCCAGCCTGGATCAAGAGCCTGAGGAAAAAAGCAATATTGATTTCTGCCCACCCGAGAATGACTTCTCGTCACGGAAGAGTTCACACCATGAGCCACAGAATAGGTAACATGGTTCACAATAAGCCAGTAGTTTCTTAACTTGTTTATTCACCTAAGCAACATCCCACTTGATGTGCTTGCAACTGTAACAGAAAAGGGCAGTAAACGAAAAGTGACTTCGCTGTAAAACCTGCTGGAATGTGTCTAATTGATAAGGTTCCCTTTCCTCATGTCCTAAACTGGGAGAACACCTTAATTTCTAATCTGGCATCGGTGACCCAGTCTGAAGTCCTGCTCCAATGGACGAGAGACACCAGATTCGCTCAGGCACTAAGCAGACAAACTACATCTCTGCAGACTGCCATCTCCGTAACAAGGAGCCAAGCACAGCACCTGGCATGAAAAGGACATTTGGTAACTGGAGCTCAGTCTTGGTTCTACCAGAGAACAAGGCCACACCGTAGGAATGGTCCATAAGGAGATGATGCCAGCAGGACTGCCAGGTAAGAAGCAGTGACATTACTGCGATTGACAGATGTGAATTTTGTAAGTTAAATAACCCACAATTGGGTTAAACAACCCAAAATGCGTTTTTGCAGACTAGTCCTTGGCACAGTTAAAGCAAATCTTACCCAGGTGAACCTGCCTGGGAACACCCCTGCATCACATTTACTGCTGTGCACCGTCCACCCACTCCCTTCTCTATCAGACCGGAGTGCTAGTGTTGCATAGCATCTGGAGCTTGAATATTTAAAAACAAAACAAACAGAAGAGAGTCAATTGTAGTCTGAAGCTTCAGAGACATATGCACACTGGTACACCAGTGATCAAATGGAAGTACTGAGCGGCTCATGTATCACAACTGACTATTATCCAAGTTGCTTAAATATTGAAGAACATCCCAGGGGAATTCTGCAAGTCTGGTAAAATTGGTACTGAAAATTTCCATCATAGGAAATTCCACCATCTAGAGCCACCTTTCTGCAGCACAAGGGAAAATCCAGCATGACCCCAGCATGGCACCAACAATTTTGAAACTCCTGCAGCTTTACACCGATGTGTTACTGTGCTAAATAAAGCACAGTCATCCTATAGCAGCAGTGTGTTTCTCTGTGAAAGAAATTTTAAATTAGGTGCTGACTTTATGTTGGTTTTCCAGCTGGCAAAAGGGAGGAACATAGCTGCTATGAGACTCAAGGTCACAGACAAATTCCCTGTCTCATTTGAGAGTTAGCTAGCTCCTGGCTTTCAGCCCCTTTGGTTTAAGTCACTGAAGCTTTGTATTTGAACTTACAGGGTGGCCATAAAATACACAAGAGTGAAACAATGTCAGGTCTCCGTGAGATCCGTTTATCATTATAACAATTAATGCCAAGGAGTAGCTGTCCAGAACTAGTCACCCTGCAAACAGTGAATGCAGCCTTCATTGACGAGTACTAGATATAAAACCCTCCACTGAAAGTCCACGGGACCAACACCTCAAATTCAGGAGATACTACATTTCTATTCCACATGAGCCATGTTAGATTAGTGTTCTTGGGCACAGTACAGGCACAGACAACTTACAACTCAATTATAAGCTCTAATGAATGAATACAAATAGGAAACATGGAGAACAACAAAATTACTAGAGCTTGATGAGAAACAGCTCTTACACATTAAGTCATGCCACTTAAAACTGTGACATTAAGGATCAAGATAGACGAACGCTTCCAGAAAGGATTTTAATGTGGGCGATAGAGTAACCTTGCTGATGTTTATGGGCAGCTCCACCCATACATAAAGAGTAGAGAAGAAAGCTTTATTGTTGGAAACCTTAATTTGACTTTACCAGTAAAAATACTAATGCTTTATTGCCAGGAAACACTACATCGGGCAAGTTCATGTTCATAATAAGCTGGTTAGTGCCAGAGCAGTAGAAGCAGAACTGTTAGGTGTTGGAATCCCTCTGTCACTGCAGGAGCAGTAACATTAAGGAGCAGGGGACAGTGAGATGGGGGGGTCACTGCATTTTTCCACTAGACTGGTCATATAAACTGTTGGGGTGTTCGTGATTGTCATGCAGCATTTATTGTCACTTTGTAGGCTGAAATTACACTTTTATCCCAGAATACTGTTTAACTTGCTAGTCCTAAAACTATTACTCTAATAGTGAAAATTAAACCTGCTAATTTATGTCTCACTCTGAAAAGCTTTCATCACTTTGAAGGCCTAGAGGTATGAAAGGGAATCTTCTGGTCCCTATATATTTCTAGGTGAACCACTACTGTTGGGCACATAAATCTACAGAGCCTTTTGAGAAATAGCAGCCTGAAAATCTCAGTATGAAACAAGTTTCTCTCAACTATAAAGCTAGATGTGTTCCTCAGGAAAACCAGCTTTAATTCAGTGCATCAGCCCTGGGAAGGAGCTCCTACCTCATGACTTCAGAATAGCCCTTTGCCGCAGCAACATGAAGAGCTGTGGCACCTGTTCGAGGCTGCTTTATATCTTCAATTCTCCCACTGTTCAGCCACTGTCGGGCATCCTGTAGCATTTGCTGCTCCTCTTCTTTTCTTGCCAGGTCTAGGTCTACACCTAAGAGGGTAAAGCACAGAAGAAGAGATCATCGAGTGAAAGCTCTCATGTACTTGTTAAACTTACCCTAAGTTTCATTTGCCATACAATATTAGTAAACTATTTGTAATCTTCCACAGAAAAAAAAAAAGAAAATCAGCAAAAACATCTTCTAGGAGTTGGGAGAACTGCATCATTAACAGAGACTTCAAAGCTGTCTAACTTAAAAAATCTGAAAGTTGAGCCACTGGTTGCAAATCAGCCCAACTACTAGCTCAGCTGTGAACTATGGGTGGAAGGATTGCATTCTAAATATGCAGTGTCCTACACTGAAATAACAAAGTCATGACCAACAGCTTAACAAACTGAATTAAACTATAGTGAGAGTATAATCTACAGTGAAGATCTAAAGAGATGATCCAGAGAAGTCTCCTGCAACAGCAGCAGGACCCCAACTGTATGTTCACTCAAAATTCTGTACAATCTGCAAGCTGCACATATGGAGATCTGTGCTACACCAGAGCCATTTGTGCCAGGCACGCTGAAAGAAATATTTACTTAATTCCACTGAGCAGCAAACCACCAGATTCTGGCAAAACACAATTCTAAATCATTTTGGGGATAGAAGGCCAAAAAAAAAAATCTACTCTGATGGCTTAAGAGATCTGCTTTAGATGAAGTCAGATCAAGTGAGTTCATCAATGTGCACATCTGGTATAACAGAGACACGGACTATGGGGCTTTCCAATAACAAGAAGGACAAGTTTCCCACCCTAGGAAACAACTGCTACGATGTGAAGAGGCCAGGTGGGTCTGGCTGATGGGCTGTGTCAATTGTCACTAAACCAACAAGAGGCAAAACTGTCTTAGACTTGTTTTCGTAAGTGGAATTTTCATGATAATGAGGTCATGTAAGGACGATATATCAATCAGAAGTACAATACAGCTCCATACAAGATTAATTGTATAAGCTGGCGGCCAAGAAGGCCAACGGCATCCTGGCCTGTATCAGAACTAGTGTGGCCAGCAGGAGTAGGGAAGTGATTGTGCCCCTGTACTCGGCACTGGTGAGGCCACACCTCGAATACTGTGTTCAATTTTGGGCCCCTCACTACAAGAAGGACGTTGAGATGTTGGAACGTGTCCAGAGAAGGGCAACGAGGCTGGTGAGGGGTCTGGAGAACAAGTCTGATGAGGAGCGGCTGAGGGAGCTGGGGTTGTTTAGCCTGGAGAAAAGGAGGCTGAGGGGAGACCTCATCGCTCTCTACAACTCCCTGAAAGGAGGTTGTAGCGAGGTGGGTGTTGGTCTCTTCTCCCAAGTAACTGGCGAAAGGACGAGAGGAAATGGCTTCAAGTTGCGCCAGGGGAGGTTTAGATTGGATGTAAGGAAAAATTTCTTTCCTGAAAGAGTGGTTAAACATTGGAACAGGCTGCCCAGGGAAGGGGTTGAGTCACCCTCCCTGGAAGTATTTAAAAGACATGTAGATGAGGCGCTTAGGGACATGGTTTAGTGGGCATGGTGTTGTTGGGTTGACGGTTGGACTCGATGATCTTGGAGGTCTCTTCCAACCTTAATGATTCTATGATTCTATGATTCTAATCAGACTAGAGCTCGCTGACTCAGGAAAAAATATGAAGGAGAAGATGACAAATCTCAAAAATCAAGAAGGGTGTTGAAGAGAAACTGTCCCTATGGATTTGTTCTTTCAGGATAAGAACGACATGATTCCCAATTAAATTATAGGGCATTAGGTTTAAAACAGAACAAAACACTTATCAACTCAGAGTCTGAAGTGTGAAACCCACTACCGCAGGATGTTGCAAAGATTAGAAATACAACTGGCTTCAGAACAAGGATTAGACAAATTTGTAGTTATTAAACATAATGCTATACATGCCAGGAGTTCCCAAGAAGGACTGCACAAGTTCATGAAACAGAAAGCCATGGGGGATTCATGAGTACACAGAGAGCCCATCTGGCTCAGGAATTCCTTGAGGCACAGTGGCTGGAGGCTGGGAAAACGTTTGGGAGGGGAATCATACATGCTTGTCCTGTTGTTATAGTCTGCAGCAGGCATCTGCTTATAGCTACCGTTGAAGACAGGCTACAGAGCTGGATGGAGGCTTATTTAAAGTTTATACCACATTTACTCTAGCAGTTATGATCTTTTTAAACTGTGTCAATGGGAAGCTTCCCGGTGGAGACAGATGGTTGTTTCAGGGCATCTTAGCAGGATGCCGCTAATGTGGTGAAGCAATGAAAAAGCCCAGCAGAATCCCAAGAAGTGTCACGCAAAATATCTGCGGCTGAGGCAGAATTACTGCCTTAATGTCCTGTAAGGTTTCGACCATGTTATTACCATGTACAGTTCTTGATACCCACTTTAAAGAGAGACAAGTTACACTGACGTAAAGAAAGGATCTCTATCTTTCTGGGCATCCAAGGAAGTCTGACTGCAGAGAGGAGACAGGCATGGTTTGGACCAGTAAAACAAATGCTGACTGTAGACACAATTCTTCTTTTTAAATATGTGAGCAGACTAAATATAAGGGAGAAGGGCTATTTAGGCTTATTTCAAAGTGGAGGGAAAAGGGGAACAAAATAAGAATAACCCTGTCACAAACACCACTAGACTAGAAAGTGAGAAGTTTCTATTTACCAGAAGGAACATGATCCTGCATCATTTTCCAAGAGGAACAGTAACACGAATAACAACTAGCTCTCAGATGGACAGCTACAAACTCACCAGTGGAACAGTAAGACGGTTGACAAAGTAGCAAGAGACTGATCTCTTCCTAACTATACCTGAAAATAGTTTCAAAAATAAAGTAACCATCATGTGCCAAGCAGAATACATCTGTTAGAGAGGACTGGATTCAATCCAGCATGCAAACAACCCCAACACCAACCTGCAGTCATAAAATAATCTAGACTGGAAAGAATCTTTGGGGGTCTCTAGCCCAAATCCCTGCTCAAAGGCGGGTGACTTCAAACCCAGATCAAGTTGCTCAGAGCTGAATGCAGCTGAGTTTTGACTCCCTCCAATGATGGAGATTCCACAAGTTCCTTGGATCCCCGTCCCAGCACTTTCCTGGGAAACATTTTTCCCCATTTATATATATATATTTTTTTT
>NW_008824402.1:188970-213590 GCF_000699105.1 Pygoscelis adeliae | reverse complement strand
TATATATATTTTTATATATATATATATATATAAAAATATAAAAATAAAAATATGCAGTCAGAATGTCCCTTGTTCAAACCTATGACTTCTTCCTCTCATCCTGTCCTGCGCGGCTCTGAGAAGAGTCTGGCTCCATTGCCTCTATAGCCTCCCTCAAGGTAGTGGAAGACAGCAATTAGATCCCCCTGTCAACTTTATCTTCTCAAGGCTAGACACACAGTCCATACATATCCCATGTGGATAGTTTGGTCTGTATCAGCTCAGTTTGCCTCAGTTAATCACTTCCCACATAGGCAAGATAAATGCATCCTTCAAAAACATTCTTGATGAACTTCATAGGTAGGGTTTAAACTTCGTATACATACGTACAGACACCTAACCACTCACAGATCAATTTCAGGAGTATGAAGAAAATTTTACACTGATGAAGCATTTCTTAATTATAACACAAGTTACACTGTCCAAGACGTTTCTTCTACCAGTGATGTTTTTGCAGGGACAGCACAGAGAGCAGTCCCTCAGACAGGCATACCTGATGAGAAAGGAGAAATGGCAGAGCAGATGGGCTGCAGAAGTCGTCTAGGGAAGGATCAGGATAAAGCAGGTCACTCCAGGCCAGGCATACTCATTTCCCAGTCCCTACTCTTGGCAGGGCTGTAAATCTCACCTCTGTATTATCAAGTCTCAGTGAAACGAGACCTTTCATTGATACCAGAGGTCAGAATAAAATCTTACTTCGAAAGCAAACAGATCTAATGAATGAGCTTTCAATACTGTGGTGTCTTGCTTTGAAGAATCCTACTAAGGACAGAGACTGCACACCACAAACCTTCTGCATCTGTTCCACTGTTCTGCTACCAAAGCAAAATTTGTCTGCTGCCTCTTGGGCCAGATTTCAGATCTCTTCACCTATAGACAGTAAGCCAACAGAATTTTCTTACAGAAACTCTTAGAGGTCTAACTCTCACATACTCAATCCCACTACTGATTTACCTTGTTTCTTCACTTGTTCCAGAAGCAGGTCCTTCATGGCTGCTTCCTCTGCGATGTCAGACGGGACTTCACCTTCACTGTTCACAGCAGCCACATTGGCTCCATGACTAATTAAGTACCTACGTGAATGAGACCCATACCAACGTGTTAAACCTTGTGTGCAGGCTTCAGCGCAACTTATACAGTAAATCAAGTAGTGGAACAAAATATTTGGCTTTCTCATTCAAGTTCAATTACCAAATGAGTATCTCATTCTTATCAAATTTCTAGACTAAAAAAGTTCATTGTTAAATGCAAGGTCCCTGGTCAGCGGTTCATAGTTTTTGTTTCTCTGTAGTTATTCAAATACCCCTAGTTCTTGCACTAACCTGAGAGATTATGCTTTTTTTTTTAAAAGGAAATAACGCTTAAAAAAAAGATAAGCCAAGCCATCATCAAGTTTTTAATTTGTCTTTTTATAACTATACCAAAAGTTCATTCAAGACCAATTAGTGCTGTCTTTGGCTTGTACATCTTGTAACCAGTAAAATTCTGGGAAGTAAAAGAAGTATCTGTTTAAACACACAAATCTAGAAGGGTGAGGTAGGACAAGATACTTTTGCTTGGTTTTAAATTTATTTTCAATGCCTTTGAGAAATAGTTATCAGTATTCAAATTTTGGTAACTTTTTGGTAGCTGTGGTGGACCAAATACATAAGCATGGTATGACTGGTAAAGAATAATAATAGTTGAAGAACTCGTCTTTGGAAAGAAGAAAAACCAAACTGACAAAGGATCACCCAAAGAGCTAAGAACTGTTCCAGGAGGAGTACAACACACAGAAGATATTTTTTTGGTTAGAATATATTGCAGAGGACTA
Organism: Pygoscelis adeliae; assembly: GCF_000699105.1. Lineage (NCBI taxonomy): Eukaryota > Metazoa > Chordata > Aves > Sphenisciformes > Spheniscidae > Pygoscelis > Pygoscelis adeliae. The sequence continues at coordinate 211,738 of NW_008824402.1, read as the reverse complement.
TCTTGAGAAATAGTATTGTTTTCCCTTATTCTTCTAACCTATCATGCAGCCTTTATCTCAGAAAAATTATTTCACTTGGGAAACTACCATTTACATTTGCCTATTCTTTGGTTCCAGTTATTCTAGCACTCCAGGTCATATATTTGAGCAATTCTCAAACTCTCAGAGCAACTTGTTGGTGCACAACAAGTAGTCTGGTATCAATATCTTCTCCAGGACAAACAGACTATTAGTCCTTTTCGAGCATAATGAACGCTCAGATCAGATGCGGAACGTTATTTCAAACCCTGGAATCAGAAACTGTGCCAAGAAGAGTCAAATCTTTGTTGGGAGTCACTTATAGCAGGCTACTGCTTGCTTTAAACATCTACTGGACAAAACTCTGTTACATTTACTGTCTCCTTTCATACCTATTTTATGTTTGTACTCACTAGATTATCTAATCTCTCTATGGCAGGCCACAGAATTTCACCTGGTCATGTCCAAACTGAGCCCAGTATCTTGTGTTGTAAACAAAACAAAAAAATAAAAGAAGATAATGCTGCAATTTTAAGTGGGTTAAGCCACAAGCAGTTACTTTTATCTACTTTTCCATCTTTTGTCACACAGTATGGAAGAAACAGAAACTAAGATCTGAATTTGAAGAAAAAGAAACGATACTGTTTGCATATTGGTGACTGCGGAGCCCAGAACATTGCATTTCTCTCTCAGAAGTCTCCACACAACTGCAGTACTGCTCACATAGGCCATATGGTAAGAAAACGTAGTCACTTTGCAAAGCCTCAGAAGAAGGGTAAGCATTGGTGCAGTCCCCCTTTGAATTGTTTTATAGTACACCATGTATCTACTATCTGGGGCTTACACCAGAATAGCTATGTGCATGTAATTACACTAACATACGTTTTGTAGAGAGACAGAATTCTTTTCGTTAGAGGAATAAAATCCCAAATCGCTCTTAGGTAACACTTAAAATTCTACATGGGCTCCCCACTGATGGAAGTGCACAGCAAAGACAGTCAGCAGCAGCAGAGCTGTGCTTCATTACACGTCTCTCTATTAGTGTGCCTGCCTGTCAGCCATCGTGTTTCCCTTTTGCTTGGCATTTTAGCTAAAGTACCTAATGAATCATAAGTAATGGGATCAGCAAAAGGCAACCAGTTGCGGGCTCCACCTTAATCCTCCCAAATTAAAAATTCAGTGAAATGCATCTATTTTCAGCATTGCTTCCCAAGACGTTGTATAAGTCTCAGCGCATCAATCGCCTGTGTACCTGCTTCGAAGAAGACGACATGGAAGGTGTTATAAATACCCAGAATAGCCTGAAACTCACTCACTCTGCTATGTTCAGATAGCCACACGATGCCACTGCATGAAGAGGGGTCCAGCCCTCGTTATCTTGCTGGTTCACATTGGCTCCATTTTCTACAAGGAACTTCACCATGTCCAGGTTCTCATCTATACAGGCCTGAAGGAGAAGGGGAGGGGGGACATCCAGGGGAGGGAAGGATTGAAGAGAAAAGGAAGGGGGGAGGGGGGAGGAGAAAAAAGAAAGGTGTTGGTGTTAAATCAAGTGTACAACCTCCATTTGCAGTTTATTGGCAGCAGGTAATTCCTGGGCTGAATTTCCCACACTGTGAGCTAGCCCACCTTAAAACTTAAGGTAGCATGAACTTGTGACTAAAATAAATTAATTTCATAACTTTCAAAAATTAATTGTAACTCAGACAGTCCCCAGGTGGACAAACTCTAAATTTGCTCAAGCTTTACTTCTCACCAATTGATCTGTTTCCTTCCTCTCTCTCACACTGTTATCTCCCTGGAGCGAGGACACACTGTAAAAATGATATATCTGTATTAGTTTTAGGTATAGCACCAAATTCCTCTCAGCAAGGCAAGCTATGTATTTATTTAGATTACATTGTTCCCTCAAAATGCCAATGAAAACATCGTAACAATGAACTAAACGAGATACCACTAGTAGTAGGGATGAGCAGGGAAAGCGTGAGCTCAAGAAACCTGACTGAAGCAGACCATCTGCATACTGGATGTTGCCCTTTACAGATGTAACCATCGCAAAAGCAGAATTTGAGAGAAGTTAGTAACTTCTTTCTTCAGCAGTATCTATCCATTTTCCTGAGTATAACAAAGTACAACTTTCCCTGCTAGCTCTACAGACCCTGTGAGCTATTAAGAGAACGACAACCCTTTATTAGCCACTGTATTAATTCCAGAGCCTGCATTTACAGAGACCTGCTAGCTTTGAAGTTGCCAGAAGAAAACCTAGCTAGATTTTCAAGTCTCAGCAGTTCTGTTGGGTGGAATTCCACCTTCCTCAAATTCCTGGCTACAGCACGTTCTGCGTTGCATCTACAGTTCACTGGAGACTGCTATTTAAGGATGAGCTGGCAATTTAATACATATGTCCAAATGCACGTGCCTCAGCCGAGAAGCACCAAGCATGACCAGGAGGCAAAAGGACTGGCTTTCACTGCGTGTTCATCTACAGGCAGAAACCTAGTTTCCCTCATTACTAGAGAGGGAATCAACTTGGTCGAAATTCCTCTAAAATCTCAGCACTCTTATCCTTTTGCATAGCTTGATGTGGGCACATCTATCAGTCACGGCACTCAGACGATTTCCAGATGATCGTTCTTCTAAAACAAGCAACACTGACTATCCATTCCTAGCCTAGCAAATAGTGAAAATGAGGAAACTGTCTCTTTTTGGAGGGGTATTGGTCAGAGACAATCCTATATTATCTAACACGTTCATCTATGCTGCATTGCTTATTTCAAAGGAGAGGCATGCCCTACACCAGGACATCCAACTCTTGTTATTTCTACTGCAAGTGCAAATCCCAAATTAGCCTTTTACCCCACAAACACAAGTTACTCCTACATTTGCTTGGTTCACAAGTAGCCATGCAAAAGACTAGCTTTTAAATCTCTAAGGAAGCACGCTCCAGAAAACTAACTCCTACTACAGTTACTTGCCAAACACAAGAAAACACAGGGTACATCTATAGCACTAGGAAAGGATGCCCCAGGAGCAGATCCAAGCACCCAAGTCCCAACTGAGCATATGCTGAAGTGCTAGCATGTTTCCTGGCCCTGTTTTAGACTCATTTACCTTAATCTTTGCCAGAAAAGCACAAGCATGATTCTAGAAATAGTTTACTTCAGGGACTGCTCCAAACCCAGAATGGGTGAGACTGCTCCTGGGTTGGCTCCGTGCACCCTCCTCAGCCCATCAACACTCTCCCACCCTCAGGCACAAAACAGCTTCATCCTGTAAACCCAGCTCTGGGGGACTTCCCTTAGATTATTTCAGGCAGTAGAACTGGAAAAAAAAAAAACCAACAACCCAAAATAAAAGTCCTGGGGACTGAAGAGCATCACACTGAGGTTGGAGGAGTCCCAGGTCCAGGCACGATGAGGTAAGACATGGTTAGGTCTGAGCAAACTGGGTTCTACCACCAGCCTCGGGAGCAAGGTTTGTTCCTTGGTCCTCCTTTATTTAGATCATCTGCTGCAACCCCCTGCTCAAAGCAGGGCTAAATCTGATGTTAGATCAGGTTGCTCAGGGCCTGCTCCAGCCAGTTTTTACTGTCTGCAAGGATGGAGACTCCACGGCCGGTCTGGGTCCCTGTCCCGGTGCTTCACCACCCTCTCGGTGCATAATTTTTCTTACTATCTAATGAAGATTTTTCTTGCTGCAACTTATGCCTCCTGCTGCAGTAGTACAGATGTACCCTCTAAGTCTCAGCAGGTGATGAGAGCAGGAAACACAAGCCAAATATTCCTACTGTACAGGGGAACTAATGTGTGCCCAATATGCACGTGATTAATTCTAAAACATATTCTAGAAGGGATACACTCCTGATTTCCATAATCCTGCAAACTACGCAAACAAATCTGTTAGTGGCTTACGTCCATAACAATGCATTCAAATGCAGTAGGAAGGTAGAGTATGCAATGCACGTAGAGGTGGATAAGGATACACAGAAGAACATAATAATCACTTTTCAGTTCAAGGAGCAATTTTTTTGGGAATTCGAGTCTGAGCCTGCAAAACTTGGAGCTAATCTGTATTTTATTGCCACCCATATTTATTGTGATACATTTCTAGTTTTCCCCTAACACACCTCAAATAAATTACACTTACAATCTTATTGATGAGTTATTTACATTTCGACCTGGGAATACAACCATTATGTACCACTTTTTAAATAAAACTGACTTCATCTAAAAGCGTATTGCTCCGAGAATAGCCAAGAAAAGTTCACCCACGCAGTGGTTTCTTTTGAGCACAATCACTTCTGGCTGACTAAAGAATTATGGCCTCAAAGAAGAATTTTATCAGCGTGGCTCTGACAAAGCAGCGAGGTAGACATTTCATGCCCGTGCATACTTACTGCTCTGCTGTATTTAAGTATTACCTGCAGTTTGCGTGTAAATCTAAACTTAAACTGAAGAATGTCTCTATATTATGAGCTTTGTATGTATTTGATGAAGAATTATATTTATATTGTTTATCAACTAAACCACCCAAATATACCCACCACATCTGCACATGCTGGGAATCGGCCAAGAGAAAAGACCAGTTCTTGCTCAAGCCACTGGTTATACTGGACTCTAAAATTAAATATCTGTTTAGATGCATAAAAGAGCCCACCCTTCTTTTAAATTTCCGCCTGTTATTGGCCTCATTGTTCTGCTGGTCCCTGTCTCGCGTGGTTCCTATGGAACGCATGCCAGAAACAGAAAGGATAATGGGATCAAACCCCACCTGTTCCTACACAGAAATCTGCAGTAATTTGACTCGCCTGGCTTCTGAAGAGATAAAACGATGACAAAGTGACAAAGCTACATGGGTGCTGACAACAGCAGGCATTCGCTTGCTTTCCCAAGGGAACCATAACGCATTTCATGCTTGCTGTTTGCATTTGCCACAAAGAAAAAGTCAAGCGCAAAGGTGTATTAAGTCGTTAATGGAGCAGCAATGTATTCTTTAATATCTAAGAAAAATAACCCTCACTCCACCCTTCTGCAACTACGTATCATGAAAAACTGCTGTTCAAGTTATGCGATCAAGCAATGTGACACTGCTTGGCAAATATTTATTTTTGTATTAGTTAGTGACACATAAGAATAGAAATGAGCAGAGCTGAGTAACATGAAGTTTTTTTAAATGACTTGAGGCTGCGTTACCATCAGCAGGTATGACTCCTTGCCTACCTCAAATATCAAAATGCAAGATTGTTTTGCATTTTTGTAATATTACATAATACTAATTATATTGGCCAAGATTTTAAAAAGTGAGGTGGAGAGGGAGTTTCAGAAAATGACATTCGACAGACAGAGGTACTGAATAACCCCTGTTCAGTTCTGAAAAATCTCATCGTCTCATGTAAGAAACTATCAGGCATAGGATTATTTGCATAATTTTTTAGTCAGACACCCTAAAAGAATACACTGCTTGTATCTTAATATGCTATGACATATTTAACACATCTTAGAGCAATAATTATGAGGCCAACAATTGGGATAATGAGTAAAACCGGTAATTTCTAAAGATCTTCTAAACTTTAAGAACTTTAGAAAACATGTATAAAAGTTATGACAGATTAAATGGCAGCTTTTAGGGGCTGCAATGTATTTCTGTGTATACTTTTAATGTATCAACTGATTAACACTTACATGTTATCACAGAATTCATACTTGCACACACATTAATGGTATTAATAGTTTCATATACGACATCATTTTACCAAGCTATAAATTAAACAAAGAAATTCTCACTGTTTAGAAGTACTCAAGGCACACACTTGCCCACCTAAAATTTTTGAGAGCCCTGACTGCTAATATCCCTCCAGAAAATCTCTGCTGCATGTTTTACTGTGCATATCTGCCAAAATTAAGCACGGCAAAACACCACACAAAAACCCATTCACTGAGATTCAGAGGGTAAAGTTCATCTTCTGGCTAAGCAAAATGGGTTACCTGAGGTTACTGGAGGAAGGAGAAGAGGACAAAGAGGAAATAAAGGAGGACACATCTACTCCTTTTAAGTACTATTAATCCTCCAACCTTAAATTTAGGAGGGTGGATAAGTTTAGTAACCCGAGAGGATCTATCGCTATGCAAAGTTCTCCTCTTTTATTTGATACAGCATTCCTTGGGAGCACTGTAAGAACCACTACATCGGACAGCAATATTACAAAGCAGACGCCTGCCCCTCCAACCCCCAAAGGGAGGAAAGAAAGTCAAAAAAAGTTGATGGAGAAGTAACACTGCCATTTTGGTGGTAGTTATTTAATGTGAGGAAACACTCCCTCTCCTAAATTACCCTTGAAATTTGCTTTGCATAAAGAAAAATATATACACAGATAGGCTTACTTCTTTCAATTCTAGGCACTGCTAACCCTCAGCTGCTTGGTTACCCATGTAGAAGAGGCTAAAAGCAAGGTTAACTACAGAGCACAGCATTTTTGTCTCTAAATTTTTAATTCCTTCTTTATCTTCTTTCTCTGTAAAAGATATAATACAACCTTCAAGACGATGTGATAGGGTGGGAGTATGCGGTGACTATCTTCCCCTCTAATCGGAGATCTTCAGCAGGCTAATCTCTTGCCATCCTTGTATTTTTCTTGGCAGCTGGTTAGCTCCAAGTGCTTCTGGAACAGCACTAATGTATTACAGTTTTAGCAGTCTTTGATGCAAACTGCAGCCAGTGCCCAGAATTACCCACTAACCGCTCAAAGAAAGTTGGCTTATACGATTGAAATCCCGGGCATCGCTGGGCAAGTCTCCATCCACAGCTCACGGTGTTCCTTCAGCTCCTGGCAGGGGACCAGCATTTAGCAGTTTTTCCATAGGGAGGAAGTGCTCACTTTCTAAAATTTGCAGATACGGCATATTAGCTTCCCCCTCTTAGATAACAGGTGTAGCCCTTTACAGCCAGGGACACTCACTGCATTATTTTTTTTTGCCAGTAGCTATTGCCAAGGCATTCTTCTTTCAAGCATGAAGTTTACATTACAATAATGAAACGGGGGACACCAGGAAACGTTACAGAACAACTCTGCAAAACTCCGCTCATCTGGCAAGGCTTGTTCAACAACCAGACAAAATCTGATCTTTATCTTGAATGAAGCCTCATTATTATAATAGCATTGTTAGTGTTTGCTCCTTCCTCAGAGCATACAGAACACACAAGTGTCGTCGAACTTCTGATGAGTATCAGCAATGCAACAGCTCCAACTGCCTGCCAAGGTTTTTGGTTTGCCTGTCTCCTGGGCATCCCCCGCCGGACAGAGATAGGAAGACCAGGGAGTAAAAGGAGCCAGATGGGATGAGACTGAAGGGTTCAGAGGACCAAGAATCGAGCTCCAACAAGGTGTATACAGCATAATACTGCTCACTTTCTAGGGGGGGTAGATCACTTTTAGCAAACCCCCAGCCTATGACTGGCGTTACATTCCCACTATATACAGGATAGCAGGGAGGAGAGCAAGTAAGCCACCTGACAAATTCCAAAGAACTTGCTTGGGATCAGCTGAGTGAGAAGGAAAAAAAAGCAGCACCTTTTTTGCCTCTACATGGAGAAAGGGGGATGGTTAGAAACCCAGAATAACACAGAAGCTGTAGCAATAATTGCACATCAGCGGTGCTGTCACAGGCACCCACATTAAGGCAACTGTTTTCTCCACAACCTACCCAGTATTATGGTAGTTTAACATAAATACATGAACAACATTCAGTGCAACTCTTTTCAGGCGGAACAGTTCTTGTCAGCATTTCAGCATTACAGCTCCTCAGCAGCACGGGCACTTCAGCTGCCGTCTACCTGCACAATTTGGTAGCCCCGTGTACAGTAGCGCATCTAACAATGGTGAACTTGGCTGAGAGCATAGTGCATTTCTAAATGCAGCCCCTTTGAGTAAATATTTAGTTTACAAACAGTATGTCACATCATCCAGTGTCATACGATCATGTAATAAAATAGCAGCAGTGTGCATAGAAGAGCTTGAAATCAAAGTCAGCCAGGAAACCTGTAATAACTGCTGTGGTTTTTATATTGGCTATATTTAATTCCCTGATGCTCCCTCCTTGGTCCGTCAGAATTGAAGAGAGAGAACTTATGCACCTTCTTGAGACAGAGGAAAGACGCAGGAAGGGAAAAGAAGAAAGGGCTACTGGCTTGGATCCTGTGTTACGTGTTTCTACTATGAATACATCAGTCTTGTGACAGAACCCTATCTCGGTGACTTCTGCTGTGCAGAATAGCGAAAATCTCGTAATCCTACCGTGTCAGATTCTTAGGTAGCAACCCTCATGGTTCCCACATAGAAATCATACTTGGCAGCTCCACTTATCACACATCAATACAATATGTAAACTAGCTAGTGGGACACATGCCGGCTTTTTTAATCAAGTATTAAGAGATGTCAGGCCAGCAGAGGCCATGCTTCATCTCTTCTTAATTACTTCAGTACTTACCTTTTAAGCCTCCCAGGAGTACAGTACCTCTTGGCCTGTGCAAAATGCTGCTGTTAAATCAGATTGCTCATGAAACCCTCATTATTAATTCTTTTACCAGATTCTCCTCCAATTCAGAAATCAAGTGTTGATACCATCTTCAAAACTCTTTATTCATCCAGCCCTCCCCTGACATGGTTTATCTCCCTCTGTTCTGTCACTGACCCCAATTTCTGTAACTCTTAAGTCAAAGTATTAACAGACACCTCTGAGATTCTTCCATACAACACTACATCCATGGTATGGCATTCTTGCACTGATCTTCAGGACCCTTCTCCATATATCAGTTTGCCCAGAAAGCCACTCCGTTCTTCCATATGGTGAAACAGTTTATATTTTAGACAATGAGATCCTCAGAGCAGGGACCATCTACAATTGTTTAAAGAGCACCCAGCTCTCAACACACAACAGTGCCAGTCAGGTAAAGAACAGCAGTGTATATACCTTTGAATCATTGCAGTTGGAAAGGACCCCAAGAGACTTCTAGTCTAACGACTCCTGCTCAAGGCAGGGTCTACAGTGAATTCTCACCAGCTTTACAGGCTGTGGATGTGTGTGTCTATGATATGTATGCGTGTGCATATATCTACATATTTACAAACACAGACACTCATTCTTTGTAAATCCAGGGAACTTTACAATGGTGGGGAAGGACTAGTATACACAGATTTGTGTCATGTGTCCGCAGCCATTCTGACCCAGAACTGACTCACCTCCATTGTTCAGATGCTTTATTTGCCCAAGCCTCTAGTTTTCTCCTCCCAAATGATGTTCTCATGCTAGAAACCTGACCTAGACTCATTTGGGTGGCAGAAGCTGCACCACCCATGAGCTACAAAAGATTCTGCACTAGATATGGGGCGACAAAAGTGGGTTTTGTTCGTACAAACCAAGCACACCCTTTTCTAACACTACCAGTGGGACTGTTTTGACAAGATCAGACAGATCCACATCACACTCAAACTGATTAAAAGGTTTTCTTTGGGCTAAATGAAGAGCCAGAGAGTTACTGCAGTGAATACAGGCCATAAAAAGCACTAAATTAAAAGCAGAACATTCTCTGTGTGCATGCAAATGCAGTCTTGAATTCAACCCGAGATCCCCACAACAGCTTAAGCAGGTTTAAGTCCAGGTTGCCAGGGTCCCTCCTGCCCCAGCCATATGTTCCCACACCTTGCCTTGCACAAGATTTATTTCATCCACATTTTCAAAGTGTAAAGAAACAGATGTACGCAGACGGTGTTGCCTGTCTAAACTAGGTGGGGATGCATTACCCTCACAGTACCTGTCCTTTCCCACTGCCTGCAGACCAGCATAAACCCACTCACAAAAGGATGAGATGAATCCCACCCTCAATGACTTACCAGCAGTCACGTGAGAAACCTCCAAGAGCCAAGATTTACCAGGTCACTCCTTAACCTGAGGCTTGAGATGGTTTTCTTTACCACAACCTTATGCTATATGATCAGTGCAACGAGAGCTTTTTGAGGAGTTTTAGAAATGGTTAAAGAGTTACTGCAAACCAGAGGATGACAGTGATACCAGCAGCAACATTAACTGTTAATACACTGGGCTGGAAGAATTAGTAGGCCAGTTAAGTCATGCTGTCACAACACATAGCTCACAGTCAAAGGGATTAAATGACAAGACTTACTTCTCTACTGTTCTCCTGTCATAAGTCTAAAATATATGGAACAAGGTTAGCCGGGAGATGAATGGAGTCAATCTTCCACTGAATGCAAAGTAAGAGTAAATATATGATGTCAACATATACTGCAAACCAGCCAGTGCTCCACAAATGAAGGCAAGCCTGATGACAGCTGAACAGCATCAGGGTTAAATCTGGGAACACAGAGAGAGGAGTTCACAGAAAACAAAGAGAAAAGCACTCCCAAAATAGCCTTGCAACTGTCACCACTAGCGATTGTCAGCACTGGAAGGTATGACCTTGCCATTGTGTCTCATGATCACAGCTCTACTCTTAAGGGGGCATTTGTCAGAACCGGCACTACCAAAAATTCCACTTCCAAGTGATCCTGTATCACCAGCAGCACAGATTACACTCACTAGTAATTTTGGGAACAACAAACAGCTCTTACTGTTGCTCCTGAAAAAGCACAGAGCGTCCGTACCTTCCCTTCTCTCTTCTCAGCCCTGGCTTTAGGGTGTCCTTATGGCTACAATATCCTGCACAGGCACTGCTGTACCACAAACTTAGTTTTAAAATCTTTATGCTTTAAAATCCTTGTGCAAATCTAATTCTGACACAATCATATTAGAACCAGCAGAAAGAGGTAAATTCTGTTTTAAAGAAAGCGGGGGAAAGGGAGGGAAATTAAATAAAAAGGGTATTATTCATTTTCTTGTCTGATTAATTAGCTATGTTGCTTCATTTTTTAACAGCAGTTGAGTCATACTTCTCATGTAAGCAGGAGAAGAGATATGGATTATGTCAGATTTTTCAGTTGGAAAAAAACCCCACAACAACTAGAAGTACTCAGCAGTATCCATGCCAGTCATCGAAAGAAACCAACAACAAATCTCTTAGAATGATTAGCACAACAAAAAAACCCAGTAGAGCACAAGGGAAGAGAGGAATACGTGCAAAGGCATAATTATTTCATGAATGTAGCATTTTCAAGATGAAATAGCAGCACGGAATGTCAGGTGGAGAACTGCTTTGAACGGAAGCCACATTTTGAAACTCTCCACGCCTTCATATATGCACTGGGGACATCAACTTATTTAAAAGGAGGTAGATGTAAATATCTACTGCACTGGAGTATAGACGGCTTAGCTAAATGTCTGCAAAATTCTTTATAATTATCAGGACTTCCCCTTTAGCTATGCAGCCATGGTATTGCCAGTGAACGCTGAAGCACCACGCTTCGCTTCACCAATGGCTGGTACATTATCTGCTTCCACCGAGGTAGCCCTCAGCACGCCACAGCTTCCAGCTCTGCTTCTTTAGGATAAACAGGAACCACCACTGTAAAGAAAGAGAAGGTCGGTTGGACACTCACGCGCTCCCAAAGTGAAATGGGAAGAAAGTTAAATTGCCCTGCTTTTACTTCTGCTGGGACGATAGGCATAGGCATGCAGGATTGCCATCTTTTTGCCCCTCATTTAACGTTTCTAATCAAATAGCATTTTGGCAAATCTAGGAAGATCAGCAAGAACCACAGTTTTTCACTATGCAAAGAGCCACAGGGATCAACCCCTTATGCCAACCCCTCCAGCCTCGTGTTATTTGTGCTCCCATGTGTCCAGCAACCTACACTTAAGTCACCTCTCATTCAAACAGGACCCAACACAGTGATTTTCCACTTCCATAGTGCTTTCCCTCTGCAGTCAATGGAGTGGTTTGTCATTTGCATTCACAGACGAGAACACAGCTCTAAACCAGAGACAGGCCATGTGGGACTGACTTTAAAATCCAATCCAGATTACCATTTTACTCCCTTCCTTTTCATCATCTTCATCCCCCTAATTCCAACATGATTTTTAATACCCATTATTTCAACAGCAGTTGGAGGCTAGTATTTTGTACCATCTGAGAAGAGCTTGAAATGAGTCCAGTACTTGATCAACCGCCAACACTAAAAATAAAGTCCTTCTGTCACTAAAAAGCAGAGACTGCCAGTTTTCTAATGGTGTAGACCAGCATTAGCTTTTCAACTCTCACCAGTTTAGTCATTCTGACCACTAAGTATGTAATTTCTCTCCCACTCGGCCAGTGCTCTCTGGCACTGGATCAAGACAGTATATATAAAAACCTGCCCTTAAATTACTGAAATTTTAGTTCCTGCCTGAAATAACTCTCCATTTCATAATTAGAAAGCTCACAAGCATTTCACTCCTGTGTGGAAAATGGAAATTTAGCTACTGCAGGTTTGCTTAACAAAGAAGTGTTCTGCTAACAGCACCCTTGTTCTTCAGCTCTACAGGTGCTACGCCAGTGGTAATACTGTACCTATTTAACACAGTTCCTAAGGGCACTTTCACAATGCAAGCAAAATATATATGCGGTTTCTGCCATCAGCTATAATACATAAACATATTCTAAATTTCCAAGATGCAACCTTAGATCAGCGTCAGCCAAACTAACGTGGTCTCCTGCAGCCCCGGGCTGGCACTTGCCCTGTTGTCTTGAATGGCCACTGGAGGTTGCAGAGCAGCATGGCCAACACCAAATGAAGACTAACCTTGTCAATAATGGGGGGCAGAAATCACTTTTCAGCCCACTTGGCAAGGTTGCTCCACTCGCACCATACCTGCTAGAAGAGCGAGATGGGGTATGAAGGCATGGCAGGGCCACTCCGTGTTCCAGCAAACAATCCTCTACGGGAAGAGTCTCTCTAGGTCTTCTCCTAACTGGTCAGAGACATGGAAAAAGAGCTGCAAATTATTTTAGCTCCAACTTCGCAAACTAAAGATGAGATTTGTGTTACCTAACTACGGACCTCAAAGACAGAGAAATCTCTGCTGGTCACTTCAGGCTTTCTTTAGTCCCCTGGTAGGATTTTGCAGCAGGCTCTGCTGGCTGAAGCCAGGGCTGCCTTCATCCTGCCCTGTCTTACACCTGGCCAGCAGACTCTCTCCCCTAGCCAGAGGCATTGATACTCATTTGATACCCCACTAAACAGGTCCAGGAGCTAAACTGTCTCACAGTGGGACCAGACAAGCACTTACAGTGGTATGAAAAGCATATGACAAGAGCAGCAGGAAGGGCAGGACTTGAGATAGTCTTAAGCTGCCACATAACCATTCACTTGGACATCTTTCTTATGTCAAGACAGACAGCTGACACCGCATATGGCCCAGGGAAAAACTGTTTTTTCAACAGAGAAAGCAACAAAGTCACTCCAGGGCTAGCATTGCTTTCACAGAAACCAGCTCTTCCTTACAGACGCCAAAGCTCATGTAGGGGAAGCACCATGAGCTCCTACAAACACCAAGAAGTGCCAATTAGGACTAAGTAAGGGCAAAGATTCTGAAAACAGTGGCTATATGCAGAAGCACCGCAACACAACTGCAAATGAAGAGAAAGAGGAGATTCCTTTGGTGGATTCATAGACAGTTCATTCAGAAGCAGAATATTAGGCTCTTGGTTTCCGTGTACATCAGTGTCTTGCAGCCACATCAGGTTTTGTTTCAAGATCTGAATCTCACCTTTGTGGCCAGAAAAAAAAAGTTGGTTTATAAAAAGAAAAACATACACTCAATAATTCTACTTATTCATTCTCATTGCCAACCCTGTAGTGCCTGAGGAAATTTAAATTTTCTTCTTTGCAGTTAAAGATTCAGGTGGCTAAATACTCTCTCAGTATCAGTCCCATGTGCTCCTAGGGGCTCAGCAAAAACCACCACTAGACAGACATGTAGCAGCTTGCTCAGTCATTTTCCAGTCCTGTGCAACTCAGAGCCTTCACATTCAAGTAAACAAGTGGTTTTTCTGAGTTTTGCCATTCTTCCTGCCTGCTACCTGAACAAGAGACTGGTATCCACCATGGCTCAACTGCCATGAAGTGTCGTCCTTCGCAGCAGGATAAGGCACCACGTCATCACAGGACACGTAATTTTCTTTGAAGTGTAACAAACAACGGAGCAGACAAAGAGGGTGCTGGATAAAGAAATCTTTTGAAAAAAACAAAGTGATTCCACATTTCTTCCTGACAGGACCATAGCTAAGATTTTGCAAGCATTTCTGTTTCCAGTGCAATCACTTGGATTTGCAACATCACTTAACATGGTGCAGCTTTAAGGAAATGTTTTCTTTTAGATGCTAGTGAAACCTTAATATAATTTCCTATTACAGCAGAAGCTAAGCTATATATTTTCTTAAAACATAGCAAAAAATCCTACCTGAACACAGCAATTTAAGGTCTGGACTATGGCTGGCATTTCTAGAATGGTACGTGAAGGAGAACATAGGAGTTCATAGTCAGTCCTACAACAGAGTCTTTTCAGTAACAAACTTCTCAAGAACTCTCAATACTGGAAGAAGATGCGTGCTAGTTTGAGAATCTGATTCGCATGAGTTTTCAGATGTCAACTACACTTTCAGGAACAGTTCATTTGAACTTGCCTTTATTCACAGGAAAAAGAGAAGGAAAAAAAATAAACCAAATCGATGCTATTAGGGCTGTTCAATCCATAAGAAAGTGTCTTTCTTGTTTGGGTTGGTTTGTTTTTTTTTAATCCTGTGGGCAAAAACCTAAAGAAAATCTCAGCATGGCCACCAGTAACAAAACCATTCACTGATGGGCTGGCTTCTGAGCATATCACCCTCATGCTGCCATCAGCAGTCCAAACAGAGGTCAGGGACTCTGTTCTGGTGATGCCCATGGAAAGAGAGGTGGTGGCAAATATGGCACTGAGAACAAGTCTTCTATTAAAGAAAATGACTTGTCAAAAAAGTCACTGAAGAGGGACAAGTGCTGCTTGAATGATAGTTCTTTGCTAGACCCTTGCACAGATGCTTTCATAGAGTAGCTGAGCACTGTAAGCTTACAAAGGATGCTGCCACGCACTGAACTCTTGTCAAAGCATGACACAGGTATCTTGCTAGTTTGAGAGATGGACACAACTATGCTGTCAACTTTCCCCCGTGACATTAATGATGTTTTGAGTCTAATCAAGAACTGTGATCTCTGTGATCAAAGAAATACAGACCTGATACAAACTTCTATGTTTTCATAAGAGTAACGTAAACCCAGTTACTTGCTCCAACGCCGTGTACATGCCCTGCATGGTTTAGATACTGGCAGCCCAGTGTGAACTCCTGCTTGAGTGCTCTGTCAGGACTTCTAAAGCATCACACAGCCCTGGCTAGTGGATGCCAAAAAAAGGACTTAGCCAGAAATGGATAAAGCAATGAACGTACACAGCAAAGGGAGGAGTGGTGGGGGAGAGCAAGCTCTCCACCTCTGTAACTACCATTTACAGAGCAGCAGCCAGGCAGACTGACCAGGCTTACAGGTGAACTACAGCAATTACCCATCCTTAAAGTAAAACAAAACCCAGTGGAAGTGCAGCTAGAGGATGGTGATTTCCATGTTTATTGCACTGTGTCACCTGTGCATTAGCCTACCTTGCAGGTGGGAGGCACAGGCAATCCTCAGAAACAAAGTACCATAACCTGGATGGTGAACAGGAGAAATTTAGGAGAGTGCAAAGTTTGTTGACAAAGCCCAGCTGCCAGAGCCATGAAACAGTCTCACTTCTGAGTGGATCACCCCATTTCTGCTGAAGAGGGAAGAGAAGCAAAGACCATCATGCAGGAGGACTGTCAGAGGTATCACAATGCAGCCCCATCTCCATGCCAGCTGCAAAAAGGAATAGCTCACAGGAGGAAGCAGTGAGCTGATGGCTGGGAGAACAATCCTGCAGATGGGTCTGTCTCACTGGGAACATGACTGCATGTCCCCAAGACCATGGACGCACCCCTGGTTGCGGGCTGGGTTCCCCAAGCTTGAAGCAAGCGCTAGGCCATGAGCAAGTGATTTCGTGATACAGACAGATGGATGGTGATAACCATGGACTGTGTGGTAGCTTGCCTGCTGGAGGCATGACAGACACACAGCCAGGAGAGGCTCTAGAAACAAAATGGCTTGTGTTAGAAAGTTGGACAGTAGTACTTCTTGGGTATCACTCTTGGAAATCACGTCATGGCTACGTGTAGGACCAGACAAATGGACAAGCAGCAAGTGTCTCAATGTATGGCTGAGAAGATGGAAAGGAGGAGTCACTGGGAAGTGAGGAAACTCCTGGAAGAGAGAAAGGTAGAGATCTTATCAAACCCAAAAAGAACCATGCTGCTGGCGCTTATATTAGCAGATGGTGTAATACAGAATAGCAGATGCATGGGAAATTGTGATATTTGGGAAGACAGCCACCAAGGCTTTTACAGAGGGAAGTCATATGACAGAAAGCCACTGGAATCCTTCGAAGGGTAAATAAGCACGAAGGCAAGGGAGATCCAGGTGATACAATCCATAGAGACTTCCTAAAGGCTTCTCACCAGGCCCCTCACCAAGGCTCCTAAAGACACTGAATTGCATGGGTAAGAGGGAAGATCCTTGCATGATTTTCATGATGGGGAGACCAGAATACAAGACAGACTTTCTTCCTGGAGATCTCTGCAGAAATCTTTCCTGAGGTCTGTGCCACCAAATGTATTAAATAAAGGATCTGGAAGAGGAGGTGACTAGTGAGGTGATAAAGTTTGCTGATGAAACTATTCAAGAAGGTAAAGAAAAGGATGAACTTGCAGAAGAATCCTACAATACTGAGCAACTGGTGATAAAATGGCAGATGAAATTCAATGCAGATAACTGTAGAGTGAATCACAGGCAAAAAATACACCTAACGTCATGTAACAAAATGAAAGGCTCTGAGCTTATTATTGCCATTCAGGAAAAAGGTCTTAGGATTATAACAAATAGCTGTAGGAAAACAAAACAGAAAATATCATTAGGCCCCTATGTAATGGTGCACTATATTTTCAGTGTCATGAGAAATTCTAGTCTCCACAACTAAAAAAGTTGTGGCAGACTTGAATGGGACATGAATTAGAAAAAGCTTAACTTAAAAAAAAAAAAGGAAGGAAAAAACCCAACCAAACAACTTTCCCCATTTTCGAAAAGCATTTCTTATGGATTTCTGTGGCATCACAAATATGGTTTATACTATTTGTAAGGCACCACAGAAATAAACAATGCTTTGGGAAAAAAACATGGCTAAAGAAGAATTCAGAAAGATAAGAAGAGAACAAGTTGTAAAAGGCTTGGGGAAAACAGGACGCTCGCTCTACATCCGCTCAGCACTCTGCTGTAACCTCGACCCACTGCAGCTGTACCAGCAGGGACTCGGTCTACGTAGGAAGGCACAGGATTCAGCACAGACTGCCAAACCTTGAGCCCGCATAAACACTCATCTGAAAGTCTCATCAGCACAGACTAACAAGGCCCAGCTCTGTTCCTCCTGTTGAACAAAAACTGAAATGTTGAACATTCTGAAACAGAGATCACGCTTTACCAGTGTGAGATGAAACCAAAACAGAGAAGGTGGAGAGCTCCGCGGAACAGAACCCAGACTCAAAGTGTTCCTGACAAATGTTCTTACAACAAAGCGAAACGGTAAAATTCCTATACTGAGGTGGGAGACATCTAAAAGCAAAACAAGGGCAAAAAGGAGACAGCACTAGAGTGGATCACTGACTAGATATCCACTCAGGACAGGCTGGGCTGAAAGCAGCCCAACCACCGCACCGCTGTGCAGCAGGTCTCATTCGTGTGAGGGCTTGACCTCTGCTCCTGCCAGGTCTCAGCCACTATGGCCAACGCACCACGCCAGCTCCGACAGCTCCCACGCCGCAGGGAGCACGCTGCTTGCTTAGGGTCTTAATCTTTCAAAACAACATTTACTAAATATATTGTTATAGCATTAATGATTTATACCATTACTTCTAATTTTGCTTTACCATCCCCACTGCGTAATTAAGGCTTGGCTGAATGACTCGGTGGGGTGCTGCTGAAGAAGAAAGCAAATCTCATTCTGGAATACATTATGGACAACTGCTGTTAGCAAGGCCCTGAAGAAAATTATTCTTGGGCTGGAGAGATCTCCACTTAAATATCACATTCAATTTGAAAGCAACATACTTCTAAGAAGCCCAGAGGAGAACAACAAGGCTCACTACAAGTTTAGAAGACATCAACTAGTTGGAAAGGTTAAATAAAAAACAGCTTTACTGTATCTAGGTAAAAGAAAAGAAAAAAAAGTGTGAGGAGAACAGAGTCATCCAGTAGTGGGAAGGCTGTTATGAAAGGGAAGGCAATTGCAACCAGAGGAAAACAAAGAATTCAGTTTCATTTGGAAGAAAGCGGAATTGGGTCAAACACTGAGAAATGCTTCCTAACTGCTCAGTTTGCCAGGCGCTGGAGGAGGCTTCCAGGGAGGTGCAGACGAGCTCTTCACGAAGATATTTAGGAACAGATTAGTTAAATGTCTTTTGGAAAAAGCTCTGAAAAACCTGGTCATACCTTAGCGCAGAGGACTGGACCAGAAGGTCTTCTGTGATCTCTTCCAGCCATGCATCTAACTCTACAACTGCAGCAGACTGCCCTCACCACTGAGACAGCACAGACTGGTCCTTCTCAGACAGGTCTGAGAAAGAACAAATGACAAGAAGTCGAACAATGGTGAAGGAAGAGACGCAGCTTTCAGCATCATACAACAGAAGGAGAACTATCAAAGCACTGCTCAAAGAAGCCAAAGGATTAGGAAAGCTTAGATAGACTGGAGAAGGGGTGAGTGGTTAGAGTAACTGAGACTGGGTCATAGCAACAAATTAAAAAAAAAAAAAAAAAGAGCTGGTAGCTTTGTCAACACAGCTATCCCCAAATCTCCAAGACTCTGAGGGTTTCATCACCATAACACTGTATTTTAAAAGATAACCCTGGAATCAGATTACATTAAAATGTCTTATTTTTCCTAATGCAGCAGTTCTAGTTTTGGACGGGGCTTGAATTTTTAAGTCACTAGCACAATTTGCAGGAAGCTGGGCATAATGTCAGCACATGGATTCCCTCCCAATGACTACAATCAATTCTTTGTTCCTTATTCACTTTCTGCAACGTTGAACAAGTTTCTTAAAGATTAACAGCACCTAAACTAAATGGAAAAGAATGGATTTTGTGGACCGACTGAGTTGTAGATGGTAGACAAGCCAATACTTGACATAGCTATAAGACAATATTTGGCCATCAGCATAGGGCTCCTTCTATAGCAGCTATTAATAAGGGATCAAAAATAACTCATGCAATATGCTCTGAAGTTTAAACCTTGGCTCTGCTGGCATACCGGTTGGCACAGTCCTGAAGTCTCTCGTCAAGAGACAGACAAATTTACCACTTATCTTTTTCAGCATGAGGGAATGCTTGTTCAGAATAACTCAAGTGATATCAATTTAAAAGACAAACCATTTAGGGCTGCGAAGGTCAAATTCCATTTGTCAGTCATCCAAGAAAGAAAAGAAAAGCTAGTGCAAACTGCAAAGTAAAGATGAAATCCATCCGTTGCAAGAATACCTAGATACTGTGTTCAGTCCGATATATTACTTCAGGCTACTGCAAGCCAAGAATAGAAAAAGGCTCAAAACCTTGTGGATTAGCAAGGTGATATCCCATACATATACATAATCTTTCTTCTAGGTTAGCGGACGCTATGAAATACAATCTTCATGCCACTGCAGCAAGTTACCCAAAAATTCAATAAAATTGCCTATTAAATATAAAGCAGAATTGCCCACCACTTATGCAATATAGTATATTACTTAGCCTTCAAAAAATCACTGGGCTTAAATGTTAAAGCAATAGTTTTAAAATTAGAGAAGGTATTTGCTTTATTAATTCTCTCCTATCTTATTTCTCTTCTTGACTCTAATCTGTAATAAAAAATGCCTTTTTAATTATTCATTTTATCATAAAGGGAATCTTCCTGCCACACCATCCTAGAGCCTGGCAATCTGTAGCTTAACTCAGAGTTAGAATTTATACCCATCAAGCAGTTTCTGACCATATCTAAGCTTTTGGTATGAACTATGTCCTAAAGCAATTAGTTCCACAGCTGAATTTTACACTGGATGAAAAAATATTTGTTTTAAAATTCTGATGTCCTTTAATTCTTCCTTGTGGGAAAAAGCAAACGTTCCTAATCACATCTTACATATAATTTTGGATACCTCTATCATATCTGTGCTTGTGGCTTTCCACCAGTTAGAAAGTATCGCAGACAGTTTTGGTCTTTCCTTGTACAGAAACCACTCCATGACTTTGATCACCTTGCTGTTATTTCCCGTATCTTCCCACTGACTAAATTTTTTTTTGAGATGGTAGGAAGAGGACTGCACAAACTAATCTATAGATGGGCACAACATGGACTTATACTGGCTTTATGACTTCTACTTTATTTATTCCTTTCTTAATAATCCCTAATGTCTGATTTGCTTTTTACCCACTGCAGTACTTCCATGCCATCACATTAAATCCCCAGAAAACCTTTTCCAGCCTGTAACAGCTGGATTAGAAGCCACTGTTTCCCCATAAACGTTACTTCCCATTTACTGACCAAATTTTGCCAGCCATTTTGTCAGCAAATTAGCCAGTACTGAGAAACCCTTCACTGCCAGCTTTCATTTCATTATCCTGAATATGCAGCACCATCAACAAACTGTTACCTCACTCTTTATTCCCTTTTCCATCTCACATATGGATGTGCAGAGCAGCACAGACTCCAGGGAAGATGTACAGGATAACTCCCCTTCCTCCTGTAAACTGATCTTTTATTCCTAGCCTTCGTTTTGTCTCTTTCAGACAGTAATTAATCAATGATAAAATCTCTTTTTATTTCACAACAGCTTGGTTTCTTAGAGGGACCTTGTCAAAAGCATTTTGGAAATCCAAACATACCACCTCAACCAGATTTCTCCTCCCCACATGCTTGTTGACTCCTTTCGGTTCATCATTTCCCAGGTTCTTCTTGGAGTCCTGTTTGGAAACCAGCACTGCATAGAGAACTGTCACTTCCCATTGACATGGTCCTGCTGCAGGGATGGTCCTCTGGTAGGTGGGTTGTTTTATGTGATATGTTATACACAACGGATAAGAGCTTAGCAACTTCATATGCCAGTTCCTCCTGAATAAATAGCAGCTGGTCCTGAAGACCCGACACTTTTCATTTGTCTGAGCGGTTCTGGAACCTCTTCTGTCAATACTGCAGCTTGGTAAGGCTCAGAAAGCTGAATTTTTATTTTCTATTTTAAGA
This sequence comes from Pygoscelis adeliae, assembly GCF_000699105.1. Classification (NCBI taxonomy): domain Eukaryota; kingdom Metazoa; phylum Chordata; class Aves; order Sphenisciformes; family Spheniscidae; genus Pygoscelis; species Pygoscelis adeliae. The sequence continues at coordinate 190,370 of NW_008824402.1, read as the reverse complement.
GATCTTTGTACAGGAAAGACTGAAGGCGTGCAGACACAGTATTGCTGAAAAGCAATACAAAACTGTTCAGCACACAATGGCAAAACTGGGACAGATCTGTCATTTGAAACTATTTAGTTGAGCTGTATCCAAGACTCAGACTCTCCCAATACTCCCCAGAAAAAAAACAATACTGTGTGTTCCCTGAATACAGCATATATCTATTACAGTGATTTAAGATAGGAGAAAGTACGCAGGCCACCCCATGTAAAAGATATGTCACAAGGAACAATGTGTCATTCTTTCAATTTTGAAATAATTAGGATTTAAATTCTCCTAAATCATCACTTTTCCATTTTCTTTGTTGAAAGTCCCCCTGTTCCATAGATACAATATGCAGAAGTTTGCAGAAGTTCTGTATGTCTGCAGCAAATTCACTTGCCCTCATGCACCCATCTCTCTAAATATATTCCACCTTCCAGTTCCACGTGTAAGAGGAGAAACTGAGGAACACGTGGGTGAAGAGGGAAGGGATGCAACCTCTAGGAGGAGAGGTGCGGATAACCTTACCTGAAAGTTGGAAGGCTCATGTATTGAGCCTTTGCACAGAGCTCTAACACACCTGGTATCCAAGACGCAGCTCACCTCGCTCTGGGGACGGTACTTGGATGAAAAGTACAGACTGAGGAGCCGCAGGGGACTCTTATTGCCTTTCAGCTTTCCCCCCAAAATTAATTAGACTGGGAGTAGCTATGTGACAGAGGGTCTGGGAAACAAATGGCAGTGGGTAGGCAAGTGACATGGGGACTGGAGACAAGCTCAATAGCTCCAAGGCAGTCCAAACCCCTGGAGTGGCACTTTGGTCCAGAAAGCATCCGGGCCGCCCTGGAGCAGCACACACACCTAGGGGATGCAGGAGCAGCCAGCACACGGTGGAACTGCCCAGGAACAGCAAACAAACAGGAGTGAGATCCCAACCAGGACTATCAAAAGGAATACAGAGCAACAAGTTGTCAAACAGTGCTATGTTCCTCACCGGTTCCTTCTCCTCCTAGCCAGAGGCTATTCAGCTTGGTCCAAGGGAGGGACTTAAGCTGCCAAAACTCGCTCTCCCCTCACTGCCCTGCCTGCAGAAAGGCTAGTTTACAAATCATGGGAGCTGCTTAGTCCTACCTACCAGCCAGGTTTCCTCACCTGCTGGCAGCAGTGCTTTGCCTGCATGAAGGTTTGACACTCAAAGCTACTTCTTAAACCCAGCTCCCCAGGGTAGCATGTTTGTCTGCTGGGCACAGGCTGGGCATACGGTGCCAAACAGCCCTGTCTGACTCTTCACAAGTTTGTGTGGGTGCCAAGGTTAAGCAAAGCTGGACCCTAAGACATGCTTTTTGCAAGGACACCAGCTAAGCCCTGCGCTTATGGCT
>NW_008824402.1:178068-188929 GCF_000699105.1 Pygoscelis adeliae | reverse complement strand
AGCCGCCATCACTCACGGGCTGGCTACAACAGCTACAGCTACTCATCCCCCTCCCACAGAGCCCAATCCAAACCCCAGTGCCTCCTGCACCCCCTTTCCATACTCAGATGGCACTGAGCAACAGTTAATATGCGAAGTGCAGCAGTGATTGAATTGGTAGCTGGACTGAAAGTAAATAGGGCTCCACTAAAATGGACTCACAAGCCAAAAATGACAGTTCAGCTTCCTTTATAGCATTTCCTACAGTGTCAGCCATTCTGCACATGGGAGCAGCAAGAAGCATTCTTCAGCAACTGGAAGACAATTGCTAAGCCCTTTAATAAAATTAAGGCAGCCAAGAAAGATAAGAGAATACCCCTAGCCTTAAGAGCCACTGATGTCTGTACTGCAAGATGGTAAGAAGCAAACAAAGTGGTAGTAAGAAACAGGAATCCACAACCATCATCTCCCTTGGGAGATACTACCTGGCAGTACTTCTCATTGCGTGTTTACTCCTGAAGAAAAGAGGTCATGACATGCCTTAAAACTGAACTAGTCCTGACAGATAAGCAGTTCTGAATCGTTGGTTAAGTCATTGTGCAAGTTTGCACCAAAAAGCAGGGAAGGCATCGCAGGTATGAGACAAATTGCTCAGCCGTGTTCCTGCAAGACTGAACTCTGAAGAAGTTAAGAGACAAGTCAACTAGAAAGAACCTCTCCTATTTCCCTCCCAGAAGGGACCTCACTAAGGTGAGTTAAGAAACTTAAATATTTTAAAAGGAAAAAAAAATCAGGGAGATAAGGAAATCAGGAAAAACCCTAGAAACATTTAGTTTGCTGTGCATACGAGTGTCTGACAGTCGCTGCAAAGAGCTACAGGCAAGTAAGACTGAAGTTTCATGCAGCACACGCTACAGAAGCGCTGCAGCTGAGAAGCCTGCTGTGACCAGACGGGCACACATTGTAGAAGGAATGGACTAAGGACAGCTCCCAGGAAAAGCAGACTGGTCCTGCTAGCTACACTGTGCAGCACCAGAGCCCCAACCCAGGGAATAAAGGGGAAGGAATGGCCATGGATCACTTTCGGGACCAGGTGGGATGCAGACACAGCTGAGGAGGGAGCTGGCTGATGTCACTGCAAAGTCACTGTCATCTTTCAAAGGTCATGGTGACAAAGGGAGGTTCCTGATGACATGCAAACACCACCCACCACGTAAGAAGGATCCAGGGAACTATGGGCCTTGTCAGTCCCACCTTAGTCCCTGGAAAGGCTATGTAGTAAATCTTCCTGAAAGCTATTTCCAGCCGTATGCAGGAGGTGGTGGTGACTGGGAACAGCCAGCATGGATTTACCAGTGGCAAATCTTGCCTAACTTGATTGCCCTCCACAATGACAAGCTGGCTGGGTAGATGATGGGAGAGTGAGTGTGGTACACCTTTGACACTGTCTCTGATAGTATTCTTAATAGGCAGATTGGCGAGAGCTGGACTACGGAAGCAGATGATAAGGCAAAGGAAAATTGTCTAGAATATCAGGCTCAAAAGGTGATCAGCCGTACAAAGTCCAGCTGGCAGCTGATTACCAGTGGCATCCCTCAGGGTTGATACTGGGGCCAGTACAATTCAATGCCTTCATTAACAAACTTGATTAACACCAGTTACGGGACAGAGAGCACTCTCAACAAGTTTGCAAATGATATCAAACTGGTTGGCATGGCTGGGGCAGGAGATCCTTCTCAGAGGGACCTACACAGGCTGGAGAAGTGGCCTGACGGAGAGCTTGTGAAGGTCGACCAAGGCGAACGGAAAGTCCTGCCCCTGGGACAGAGTAACTCCTTGCAACAACACAGACTGGAGCAACTGGCTGTAAAGCAACTCTGCAGAAAAAGACCTGCCAAGTTCTCAGGGAGGCAGAGCAGACAGATGAGAGGCAGTCAAGATCACTGCTTTTATGGACTATCAATATAACTGTCTGGAAGAGACTGACACACCACATTGACTTTCTGCTTCTCAAAAGTCTTTGAAACAGTAATTTTGAACACAACTTCTACCTTTCAAAGCTTGCGCGTGGTACACAGATTCCCCTAAAGGCTAGCAAGACTGATGAGAATATCAGCACGCAGTAAGTTGAGCTGGCTGGAGCATGGTGTAGTTCAGTCGGCCTCTTAAGAACATCGTGAAGAACCACAAAGCAAGACAAGAACTGAAAGCCAGCATCAAATGATGAAACCAGCTTTGACGGTTTAACCTAGATGCTACCTCCTTTGGAAGCAAGTCAGCAGCACTTTCTAACCTTCTCTAGAGAGAGCTATTTCAGCTCAGTATTCATAATTCTGCTTGAAATACTTGCTGTAGACTGCTTAAAAACCACTTCCTGCATCAAAAAGGAAGATGTTGTGGTAATAGGCTAGAACATTTTGCATGTGCCATCAAGTTGCTTTGAAAGCATTTTTACCAAAAAAGACTACATTGGCAACTGAAATGGTTATATTAATGCAACGTGTAGATCGTACCAACAGTACAAACGTCACTTGCGATGTTCATTAAAAGACTCAAGCAAGGGCATGTGGTTTGCTAGCACAGGAACTTCTGCTGGCATGATCGCATCACTTTAAAAAAAAATTAAGTCAGACACTTGGCAAGTCTGTAGTGTTTGTATGACTGTCACGGGTGCAGATAAACCCCTACCTGGGCTCAGGATATGCACCTCTTCCCGGACAGGTGTAGGCTGTTCTAATGCAACCAGTTAGCTCAGATTTGGTCGTTATCCACAAAAACACCAAACCCGTCTACACTGGAGAGCATGTCATCTCGCTTACAGAAACCAGAGAGCAAATGGGGTAGAAAAATGGCTTGTTAGATAAAAATTTAGAATATTTCATCCTCCAAAACCACAACAGTATTTAAGGTAAATATTCTGATGATTTCTGTCGGCAGAGGCAGGGTTTCTGTTAATGATGTAACTCATAGCAGAGTCCTGGCTATACCAAAACAATTAAAGCAAGACCCATTACTCACAGCCTGCTGGGTCAGAGTTCACCTGCCCCAGCAACCTTCCAAGGGAGAAATCCCTATTAACATGTCTCGCATGAAGTATCAAGTTGTCACACCAGATCAATCCATAATTAATAATTGTTTTGTGTAAGGCTGACAATTCATATGAATTCAAATCCTGGAAGAGGAAGAGAAACCCTGCTTCATACTTTGACGTCAGAATGAAACCATTGCAGCAGTACTTCAGGATGCATCAATTCGAGCGCAAAAACAGTATGGTTAATTCAGCGCAGCTCCATGTGCGGGCCCTACCAGCTTCAATCTCGTTTACATCCGTTCGGGTTATGGCATTATATTTACAAGTCCAAACTAAACAGACGTAAGCCAGGTTAGGCCAGCAGAGCCCACACACAAAGTTGCACCAGTTCACTAAATCACTGTTAGTCACCTCTTGCTAAACCAGCAGTTGTGTTTAGACAAGGCCTGATACTACGAGTTGTTGCTATCGCATGATTTCAGATGTAAAAAAGCATAAAGCTTTGTAACAAAATCACATTAACTGCCTAAGACAGCGAGGAATGACAAATTATAAATAGGAGGTGGCTTCAGACAGATTCCAGAAATGGATGGTGAGCAATCACTGTGGCAAATCAATGCTCCGGCTCAGAGTATCAGAGAGGGGCCGGGTTTAGTTTTACCCTGAAAAGGCAGTGACACATAAAAGGCTAATGGCAGGTGGTCATTCTGCATTCTGTACATTTCACAAAGATTTATGAGCAAGGCTGAATGCTGGAAAAGCAATGCTGAAACTGCTTGTGTCCCTCTGCAAGGTCAGCTTATTGTATTATGGAAACATTTCTAGTGAGACTCTTAAAAGTTAAGACTATTCTATTTTTTTCAGCTACTGGAAACAAGCTACTAAGAAAAAACAGCATAAAAAATTCACACCATTTACTCTTAAAGAGTGAATTTTCAGTTATTTTCAGTTGTTTTCAGATGAGTAAAGACTATATTTAAGCTGAGAGCTTAAAGCTGGAAGGAGACTGATCTTTCAAATATTTAACGTGAAAATATTTAACAAGAGTGCACATAGATGTATTTTCTAAAATACTAGTCATTTGTAAGTACTGTACATTGTAATTATTACAAATGAATACTGTCATGAGAAATTGTGTAGATGTCTGAATCAAGAATTTTGATGTTCATGATTGTCAACAGCTCGGTGAGGAAAGAGAAGCCTTGACTCTTGGGATTCAGCTGTCAGCAGAGCGGGATATCATTCTCACTAGCCTGGGAATCTACAAAAGCAGATTTCCTCTGAAAAACATGTTGTAAGAATTAAGTATTTAAGAATGATCCTGTTCCACCACAGTAAGAGATGCATCTCTGGAGTGAAGGGAGGAAATAAAATTTGGCACCTATAAGCTGTGCAGGTTGGAGCTCCATCACACAGTCATGCTCTGAAAAGCTCCAACAGCGCAGGCAGATCACATCACCCTCGATTTTCAAGAAGTTGACAGCAGCTTGAAACATTTCTCTGCACAGGCCTGTATGGACTCTACTCACCACGAAGTTGTTCTTAAATCCATTCATGCTGAAGTGAGCCCCATAAAAATAGGTGCCTAAATCCCCACCAAATCGTTCCCTCAAAGTTCTTATGAACTGAAATTTTCCTGCTAAGGCATACTGAACATCTCCTCCTGCGAGCTGCACCTTTCATCCCCATGCAGATCAGTTTGCTGCAGCCCAATAAAGGAGATTGCAGGGACAGCTGTTGCGCCTCCCTTCAGAAGGACAGCTGAAAATAAACTGCAGACTCAGATCCCAGGATTTATACTGGGCACCTCCATGCTGGGGCCATACCACTATCACTAGGTCAAACAGTTCACTCATTTGGAGAGCTTGCAAGTGGAGGGTGGGGGCTGCTATTTCCCTGAAAGGGTCTGGGTTTCTCTTTCATTCATTTTTTTTATCCCAGTCCCACGCACAAACACGATTTTTTAAAAAGCAGAGCAGACATTTCAGAGTATTTAATGCTCCCCCTGCCCTCATTTGTATTCAAAAGTTAGAAAGAAAATCTCAATTTATACAACCACTTATATAATATTCCCCTCTCCCAACCTTCTTAAAGATTGCTCTAATATGCACAGTCTGACAGGCCTTTTTGACTTATGGTATATAATAATCCTGAATTGAGAGCTAGCATACCAACTCAGAAGTCTTATATTTTAATATTAGTCAGTTATTATCTCAGTATATTACAACACACAGCACTTAAAATGTCTCACAAGCCCCACAGTACCTATTCTGAATTCTAAGTCTCTAAACCTGTTTGTAATAGAAACACCTCCCAGCCCCTAACACTCACTGTTAAAATAAGCAAGAGGCATTATAAATTGCAAAAATAATACCAGGATGACGGTAGTTTCATCTAGGTTACAGCTGAGAGAGCTCTGCACATAAACGTTGCCTTTAATGTTTCAGCAGGTTTCAGCCATGCCAACAGGAGCTGCAAGACACCGCTCTGGAACAGCAATCGTTCCAGGCACTGCACTCATTGCTCATTCCTGCATTTTTTGCTGAGCTGGCTTTCAATCTTATCAAACAATGTTGATTCAGACAAGTATGTAGCATTAAAGACTTGTCTCCATCTTTAATGCAGGCTCAAGAATTTTATTTGCGGAAGTCAGAAAGCTTTCAGCATATATTAAGTATAACAAGCTTTCCCTAAAATACCTTCGCTTCCCAAAGGAGATTTCCACGTGGGGCCGGAGCTCTGGACTGCCCAGCAGCACTGCTGTAGAGATGAGAACTTTTCCACAGGACAGCACTAAGGGACCAGGGTCATCACTTCTAGCTGCTGCCATAAAGGAAGTTGTAGCTGAAAATCCTATCGGTTCACTTGCTTACTGTTTATGGGGAGCAACAGAGCTTGACTCATCTAATCACTAGATAGGATAAGCAGAGGCTGAGGAAGGAAACAATGAAGATGCACATTTCCCATCCCAAATATCCATCTACTTACTAAAACAGAGTAAGTTTCCTCCCAGCATCCAGTAGCTGAGTGAATGCTGTGGTTGGCTTCAGTTTCCAGAAGCCTAACTAACCAGTTGAGAAACTGCCCCGACCAAAACAAAGGTAGACTTCCTCCAACGGCTGCAAGGAGCAGCAATTCTCCAAGGCTCTAACTCATTTTGGTTCAAGGTTAGTTTGTTTAGTCTAGAGTTAATTCTGCCCACTTAGGAGATTGTTTTGAAACAGAGATGCAAGGGACAGACAATTGAACTAACCCACAGGGACAAAACATCAAGCCAAAAAAGGGACTGAGTAAGCCAAAAGCAAGAAAATAAAAGCATTAGGTTGGTAAAAGAGCACTTCAGATTTTAACCAGCTTTGTCTAAATTCCTGGTGTATCGTAGGTAGCTTCCAAGCTTTCTCACTTTATTCAGAGTACATACTATTGTACTCCCATTTATAAGTGAAATCCAAACAAAAGTATTTAAGTTACCCTAGTGCTAAAGCCTATTTTTGACAGTGTCGTATTTCAGTTTGATGAGCAGCGTTAAATACAGTACAAACAGCTTGCAACTTCTATTTTCATTGGCAGAAGCATACCTTCGGAAAGAAACTTCGCAGAGTGTGATGGAAAAAGGTATGAGTCTCCCTAGATAACCTTTCCTTCCAAGGATTAATGTATTTTTAGGCAATGCAGCCACCCAATCTTAAAAAATGCAGCCTGATGTATGACACTATCATTACCGATTAAAAGATCAGAAGCTAAACTACCTTAAAGTACAGCTGTGATGCCCCAAACATACGTGTATGTAGTACCCGAGTACTTCATTCAAGAGTTTTCATGCCACTGTACATCGTGTTATATCCTCACATTTCAAGGCACAAGCTAGCTTTTACTTTTTGGTGATTAAGAAACTTCTAGAAGCTGTTGCCATATGAGCACTCTGTGTGGGTAATGACTGTCGGATCTACCTCAGTTATCCTGTAAAACAAATCCAGGCTGCTTCAGCCACTACACTGCAGTTCCAACCCTTTGCTCCACGCTCTCTAGCCACGATGTCCTAGCTAGAAAAAACACCAACCCACATAGGAATCCTCTCTTCCTTCCCCTCAGTCTCCCAGATTTTGTTCCAGTGTTAGCACCTTGATGATTCTTCCAACAATCTCCAGACTGCTGTGATTAGGAAGAGTGGTTGTAACGCATTACCCCTGGCTGTGTTTTTGGACTGTCCAAAAATTCTGCTGCCTTCCGCTTTGCTAGGACTGCACACAACATTTGGAAGCGAGTAAAGGGCCAAATTTGCTAAGCAGCAACCAAAAATTGACCAGCCTTAGTTTGATATGGATGCTGCTTTATAAAGCTCTGAAGAGCAACTAGACATGCCTGCAGTTTTACAGCTCTGGCTCAGAAGCAGGAATAACTTAAACTGGGACTGCCAGAGAGGTTACAGCCTCCACTACCTAACCCAGAATCACTGCGCAAAGTACCTGACTTTTCACGAAGCAGCTTTTGAATAACCACAGGTGCCCAGCACCTGAAAAATAAGTCAAAAGCAAGTGCCAAGCTACTTTAAGAGTACTGTAAATGACAGAAACTCAGGAGTTATTTCATGAGCAACTCACTTCTCCATGGAACAGGCAAAAGGGAAAAAGCGGGTAAATCAGCAAAGGGCAGACAAAGGACAATCTTTCTGTTGTCATCCTTTGTGAACCAGTCCTTAAAGACAAACAAGATTCCCTATTACATTTGGAGATGCCTTCCCAACTAGAGGCATGAGAATTTTTTTCCCTTAAGACTCAATTTTCGTAAAAGTTTACTCTTTGGTTCCATCTGTCACTCAGGAGGAAGAGAGCACATTTCATGCCCACTTCCCACCATCTGCAAACACTAAAGAAGTTCAACTGCAACCAATAGTTCGTTTCACCTACTGGTAGTGGTTTTCTTGATGATTTCTAAATGTTCACTCACATTTAGCTAATACCTCCCTTTCCATTCAGCATTAGACACAAAACCATTGCCAAAAATACACTATATTCAATGAATTAAAGTCAATCACTGAAAATATGGGACTGATGTTCATCCAGAAGAATTTTGCAGGCACTGAGGTAAAGATACACGTATAACTGAAGCCACAATACAGGTAACAGACACCAGCCTGTGGTGTAGGTTTATGCTGCACCTGATGCCTCCAAAGAGGAGGACGATGCAAGCTGGAGACTCAGAAACACCACTTGTAATTTAAAAGGTTATTTTCAAAATACAGCTTCATAGCTATAAATAGCAGACAGCTTCTCACCCAGCAAGTACACAATGGTTCTTAGTCATAGTGGCCCAGATACTAGAGAAAGTGTAATTTTACCTTTGTTGAGCGCCACGCAACATTTGGGGCCACTGTGCACTTCAAACAAACTAACCCGATTTGTAAGATTGGTCTTAGGTTTTGTAGAAGCAGATGCCGACTCTGACAAATTAAGCCAATTGACTTCATTAACCCTTCCATTATCTAAACAGACATTTGCTTGTACAGAGCAAGTCTCACTTAATATTAAGTTCTTTAACCAAAGAAAAAGATTTTTACCCAATCTTTCCTTCAACAAAGCAAACTCTTCTCAATGTGTAGGATTTCCTTCCTCACTGCATGGCCGCTTGGTTTTACAGGTATTAAACGAGAGAGGATGGTCACTACCATCTGCCCTATATCTCATAACGTTACGTTTCTAATACGAAGGGCAGTTATTAAAGAAATCCTCACGTGTGCTACATTCATTTCATTTGTCAGCCAGCGCTCTGGGACCCTCAACCTAACTGGACCTCAGCTGACACTTTACTATAGACAGTATCATTCCCCAAGTAATATGAAAACAAACATGTTTTGGACATGTTCAGTGATAAGAAACTCATAACAACCGCTTCAACCACGATAATAAACATCTTCATCTGATACAGATTTATAGACTCAAGATACACATGTACAACAAAACCTCTAACAAATCAGCGTTTGTTCTTGCACACCCAAATGGAACATCTCAGCACTCTTCGGCAGTGTCTGAGATATGCAGATGAGAAAACGTTAATCCATCAACGGGACATTGGAACAAAGCTTTTATTAAATTCAAAGTAAGGTCAGCCTCCCTTCCTGTAACGTTTCTGAAGAAAGACTTCATGTAAGAGACTTGCTTGTACAGCCAGCATCTGCTTGACTACTCACTCATCTAAAAGCTCATCCCAGTATCAAGCCTTAGGTCTTACCGTTCAGTATGTTACCTGACACTTAGCTCCTAAGACACAATTCTTTACGTACACAGAATTATATCTGCAGCCTGCTTGTCAGTATATGGCTTGTCATATATTCAAGAAGTTTGACCTTGCAGAGATAATCGCCCATTGTCTGATGAGTCTAATGCACTTCACTTTTGGCCAAGCGTCACATTACGTACATCAGAAAGATACCCGGACACTTCTGAAGAGATCATGATCAATCCTGGCTGGAAAGCCCTCAGGTAGTCATCCCAACTCTACCATACTTCTACCCACCTTAGATTCAGCCTGTCAAAATGCTTTCAATAACCAGCTCTTCAGTAACTGGCTCTTACCAGTGTCTATACGATTACTTATTTGTCTGATAATAAATGGATACATGCTGTATTGGAGATTACTTAAACAGCGTAACTTATTTGCTATTGCTATACGAAAAGAAAAAAAAAGAGCTGAGCCATTACAAAGTTCACTGCTTTGGCAACTGAAGTCTTATTCAACCTGACGGTCCGTAAGCTCCTATGCGCTTTGCTTCATAACTTATTTTTGGAACTCCAGAATAAAATGAATAAGTATCACTGCCCCTTGTTCACTGACAGCCACGAGCAATTGAGCTTGTAAACCAAGCTTTTAAATGTCCCACATGCTTCACTTCAATAATACCAGCCCAGCAAAGAAGAAAGCCTAATCAACTCAATTACTGTCCTGCTATTTGTGCTATTAAAGCATTATTCTTTACAAACACATTATTTCCAGATGTTATTCCTGGACTGTGCTTCTCTTCCCGGTCCCGTTGCTACACTACATGCTTAATCTACAAGATCTTGAGCTAAGAAAATTTTCTTCCTGAGGCTGGCCCGGATTCAATCAGATTCATTTCACTGACCAGATGCAACAATCTGGGACGCTGATTTCACATGCCCTGCTAAATTCTGCATCAGTCTTAGATAGCAACAGGTTTCCCAGTATTAAAGGGTAGCAATTTCACATGCTTTCTTACATTCCTGTTCATTTACACGACGACAGCAAAAGCTACAGATGAAACGCAGCACATGTTTCTAGACAGGCAAAGCTTTACCACTCTGAAGCTAACTTCTGCGACCACTTTTGTATGATCTTCAGCACATTTAGATGAATATTAATAGAATCTACGTCGCTTATCTGAGATGCGGGCACTCTCTGGTCTCTGCAAAGGTTGCCAAAGAGCAGTTTGGGGAGTTTCAAGGCAACTTGGATATAACACAAACACAGAAGCTGACGAGACACTTCTGACCTTGCAAAAACCGCACCCTCCCCGGGAAATTCTCCTGGTCCTGCTGCTATTTCAGCAGACCCCAAGCACAAAGTCAGAAGTTTTCCAAAGATTAATAAATTGGCCACCTAGCCAGGCTTGCAGCTCTGCCAGCCCAACGCTTTATTTTGCTAATTAAGCTACTTAATATCCCTGTGAGAACTCGGTACATCAAGCTGCTCGACTGGAATATGCCACCATGCTCCCCTCCAAACTAGGTCTCTGCTTCAGACACACGCTAAATATGCAGGACGAGGCTCAGATCAAAGCTTTCTGTCATCGCTTTGTTTATAAACGACCCGCTGCTGCTGCTGCAGGTACCGCTC
>NW_008824402.1:175608-176661 GCF_000699105.1 Pygoscelis adeliae | reverse complement strand
GCCCCCCCCCAGCCGTACCTGCTGTAGCCCAACCAAACTGCGAACGTTTTCGGATGCGATGTTCGGGTTGGGTCCGTTGCGCCTTCTCCGAGCCCCCTCTCGTGGCTGGAGTGTCCCGCTCACGGCACCCTGCGGTGCCTGCCTGGCTCTGCTTTGTGAAGGCGCTGAGGATCAGTCTCTCCTGGCAGGCAGCTGAGCGCGGTTTTCATTCTGAGTGGAGGGGCTTCCCCTCTTCTTAAGGTTATTTTGCGGTAGCAAGCTGCCAAACAGAGGATTTGCCTCAAATTGTTCATTAGAGGAATCGCAGAATGAGCATGCTGCTAAATGATCAGTGACAAATCCCCCAGACCAGATGGCATTTGCTCATTAGCCTTAAAAAAAACCCAGCAGTTTTCAACAGAGTTCCAGGGAAAACCCCAGGAACTGCAGTGCAGCGTGTCTGGTATCCCCAGCATGCAAATTATTAGGAACCACTCTAATGAACAGAGTTAGGGACCACCTTAAGGGCTATTAAATATTCATAGAAATGCCAAATCACAGTTCATTAGCAGTGGAGTTAGGAGTGACTAGTATAGAAATGGTTCGGAGAAGAGCAACAAGGAAAAGGGCTTCACACAACGTTTAGTATGGAGCTCCTGACAGCAGGGCAGTAAGGGTACTAGCTGTTGAGGTGGGTTTAAAAGCAACAGGACAAATTAACGGCAATAAATCAATCAAGACTCATAAATAGAAAGTCGCTGTTCTTGGCTGAGAAAGGCCTTTGGCTGCCTTGGGTTGCTGGAGACTGCAATCCCTCAGCACACACTCCTGGTGCCTGCAAGAGATGGGGTGCGTGCTGGGTCATGTTCAGCGTGACCAGCTATCACCTTCCCATGCTTTATATTGCATTCTTCCCAGCGGGATCAGTTATTCATGATGACGAGCATGCGGGGTCCATGCCGGACCAGGCCTGGAGCTCCTTAACTTTGCACCTATTGCTTCAAGAATTTAATTACTGCTGGCTGCATGCCAGGCTGACGTGAGCCTTAGGTCTTGCACAGAGTGACAGGCACA
>NW_008824402.1:171201-175591 GCF_000699105.1 Pygoscelis adeliae | reverse complement strand
TTATGGTTTTGTGAGCACTTTCCCTATCTGCAACGTGCTAACGGGGTGGGATTTATCAGCCATTTATGTTTTTAAAACATGCCTTTTATTTTCCTGACAGGAATTTTACCCAGGCATATTTGGAGAGATTTCTGCATTTGTCTAGGATTCCTGGAAATCTGACTAAGCTTCTGGATGCCGAGAAGTCCTGCACAGCCACATCTCATGAGGACTGGCTGTGAATCACATGAACAGTGATCCCAAAACTTCTGGCATACATACTGTTGGTTCTGGGAGGCAGAGCTGCTTTGCACGAGCACAGGTTTGCACGTGTCCCCAACCTGCGGGATTCCAGCTGCACGCTGGTAGGTCAGTACAGTGCCTTCCTGGAAACGTCGCCTGTCGTGTGCTTTCTGCAAACTGCCTCCACTCTGTAGCGATGGCAGCCCTATTCCAGATCTGACTTCTCTTGAAAATGGAGTATATCCCCAGACAAAAAAAAAACTTGGCTGGAAGAGGAGACTTGTCTGTTGCCTCTTGCCATCCTTCCATCATCTCAGACGCCCATGATCCCTGACACGTGTGACTCCAGTCCCATCTCTGCTTTCCTGTGATCTATTCCTTCAAATTCAGTCCAGCTCTGGCCTTCCTCCTATTTCAGCAGCAAGTTTCTGAACAGAAATTCATTATTCCAGGTCTGCTCCCAGGATGATCAACATGAGAACGCATGGCGCGGCAATGCATCTCCTGGATCCTGAGCAAAAACCACGTTTGTGTGCTCCCAGCAGCTTTAAGTACCAGTTTCCTTCTTTTCAGTCCCTCTCTGAATTTCCTTTAACTGCTCTATTACAAATAACTGCTTTATTTATAAAACAAAATCACTTTCTGGAATGGTCTAGATTTGTTCTTCTTACCTCTGCCAGCAGCCTGTTTGAAGTTAAAAAAAAAAAAAATTCCTTGGTCCCTTTATGTTCACTGAAAAATAATTTTACCCCCCCAGCCGTGAGAGCCGTGGTAGATCCACGCAGGAATCGGACAGCTTGTGAACTCCGCTCTCTTTGAAGCTTTTGATTGCCCTGACATTATCCTGTGAATACTACTGGTTTTGTTTCAAGCTCTTAACAGCATTTTTGATGCCTTGATTGTTTTTGGTCACTCCTTTTGGCACCTCTGGTCCCAGTCCACTGACCCAGGATGCTGGCTCAATCCTCTGGTGGGACCGTTCCCAAACGCCCAGCCGTGTGAGACCCTGGCACGTTTAAACCGCGCCCTTGTGTGCAGATTACGCTGTGTGAAGCCGAGCAGGCGCTGAAGTCTTTTTGGAAGTAAAACCGGAGCGGGTAAAACTCCCAGTTAGAGATTGCACACCGACCTGGCTTGGGAAGCTGGGAGACCTGCGGAAAGAGGGGGTAGTCTCACAGCCTTTCCCACTCCCGCGTCCCGCTGCCGGTGTAACACTAGATGGCGTGGGGACCCACGGCACCCGCCCGGCTCCGGGCACAGCTCAGCCTCCGTCCCTGCGCTAACAGAGGAGTCCATGAAGTGAAAACTTCTGGTCTCCTGCATCCCCCGGGTCTGCTGAATACTCTTGGGTAGATGGGGAGGCTGCAGCGAGCGAAAGGGAAAGGACAGCCAAAGCCAGCCCCGTGGTGCACAGTCCGAGAGAGGCACGTCTGCTGGTTGGGGAAGACACTGGGAGGTGAGATGTGACGAACTTTGGGCTCTCTACCCTCCCAGAAAGGGTAGAGAGTGTCCCTCCTCAGACGGCAAGGCATCCCGCCGTCCATGCTGGGGACAGAGCAAACAGCCTCAGAGCAAAGACCAGAGCCGGGGTTTGCAGCAGTGGACCCTGAATTTTGGGATGCGGGGACCCTTTCTGAAGCTGACAGCCAGCTTTTAATACACCCACTCCACCTCCTCTGGAGAAAAGAAATAGGGGTATGTGAGCCTCCGAAACCTGACAGCCCCTGCCTCACAGCGGTGGGAAGCCAGCTGGAGGGGGGCAGGTCTGTCCAAATCTGCTGGAGGCTGGCATCTGCAGCACCATCTCAAGCACCATGTGTTAGATACATCCTCTGAGTCATCTGGCAGAGGTTTCCCAACCTCCAGGGGAAAGGATTCTCATCCCCGCATGCTGTGGCGATGTGAGCTCTGGGGTATGTCTCTAACTCTCTACAAGGCCTCGGGGAATCCTGTGGAAGGTCTGTGGCCACCATGATCAACTGCAGTGGGGGATGTCAAGGTGCTCATGTCACCGCCCTCTTCACAGTGTGCCAATGTGCATCGTGGCAACTGGTAATGCCCCACTCAGTAATATGGCTGTACCCTGTTAACTAAGACCCACACATTGCCTTCGGTGGGGCCCTGAACGCCCGGTTAATATGTTCCTAGTGCCACCTGTTCCTCATGTCCCCAGCTGATGAGGTGACCTGCTGTGCTCCGAGCTGTGGGATGGGCCATGCCCAGCAAGACGGGGTCCTTCAGGTCACCTCTGCTCTGCTTGTCCGTGCTTGGTCAGGGGCTGGGTTCCCCAAGCAAGCAATGGCCATTGGTGCACGTTGCGCACACCCGGCATGGCAGCACGGCTCCTCTCCCACTTGCAAGACAAAAGGCATCCTGGTCCTCTGTGACAAAAGCCTTCCCTGCACAGAGGACGTGAGCAGCACATTCCTCTCATGATCCTCATCCCCTTCCTGTGTTTCAGGCCTTGGTTCAGGACCAGGAATTTCTTACCCAAAGTTCAGGGCAAAATTACTATCAAATCTAATGCCAGAGTTTTCCAGGTCCAAAGGAAGCATCTCCCTGCTGCTGCCCTCCCAGCCCTCCACCCTTCCTCCCAATTTCAGCAGCCGGAGCAGCCTGGGCTCCTCAGCCATCCTGCAAACAGGCTGCCTTGCCCTAGGCGAGCTGCTGTGGCTCAGAAGAGGAGAATGAGTGGGAAGGGTCCTGTGAGCCCCAGAGAACAGTAGACAGCCTCTTCATGCCAGCTGCCTTTTTTCTTTAATGCCTACTTACATTTTTCAAGTAGAAAAAGGCCGGCCAGGCAAGAGAAATTAAATAGAAGCTTTTGCTAACTGCATCTTGGCCTGGGTTGACAATCCTGTCCATGGCCACAGCAATTAGGAGCACTGGAGCATCCAACTTCTCTCCATTCTCACCTACTACAGGGGCTGGAAGATCCTCATGGAGCACAAATGCCTCAGGGACTCCCGGGGCAGAGGCTCAGGGTGAGAAGCAGCATAGACACCAGCAAAACCATTCCCTTCTCCTGGCTTCCCCTCCCGGAGCTCCCTGTGGAGCTGCTGCTCGAAGGGGCTGCCTTTTGCTGGCCTCCAAGTCCAGGTGACGGAGCACTGATGGCCTGAATCTTCTTTGAATCTTCCAGGACACCAAAAATGCCTAAGAAAGGGAAGATCCTTTCTCTGTCTAGTGCCACCTGGTTCCTGTCCCTGTGTGGGGTTTGCTGGGGATCGGGGAGGGTGTCCCGCTCCCCTCCCTGCCCTCCTGTTGCAGCCAGCTTCCACGGGCAGAGGGGGAGTGCTGGTGGGGGCTGGATCTGGGTGGATGTTTCCCAGGGGGATGGAGAGTGGAAATTTGTACCCCAGCAAGCTGAGAATCAGGCAGGGACGAGCACGCAAGGGAACGCCCAAAGGCAAACTGGGACTGCAGAGTCCTGCCAGGGGGTCTGAGCACGCAGCAGCAACCAGTGTCTGACAGACAATTTGGTTGCTGGGTCACACTGCAGGGCTTGCCCTCGGCTTGTCACAGTGGAAACAGCATTACCTGGAGCCTTAGCGTGTTTTTTACGAGGTCGTGGGCCTTCTTGGGCTCCTGTGTTGTCCTGGCATAGAAACACACAGAAAAAAATGGAAATAGCGGCTTTGTAGCCCCACAGCCACACTTTCTGTAGGCTGCTCCCAGGATGTTTGGGCACGGAGGGCGCTAACGTGTGGTGTGAGGGTGCGGCGGGGTCTGTGGGACATCAGGGAGGTGGAGGCAGTATCTGCTCCTGCAGACACCGAGGTTGCACGGTGCCCGTAGTGCTCGGAACTTTTCACTGCTCAGAGCCCTCCCTTCGCAGCTCCGTGACTTGCCATCCAGCTGTGCTGGAAGTGTGTTCCCGACGCCCCTGCAGCAGCCTTTCCCTCGCAGTTTCGTGCTGTGCTTATTTCTTATCCCCACGTCCCTGCACCCACAATAGCACTGTTGTGGCGGGTTCCCATGCGAAGCCGTTGCCAGAGTCGCTCCTTACTCCCCCGTTCTCTACACCTTCTCTTGCAACTTTTATTTTAGGGGAAAACTTGCAGCATTACAAATACAGACCTAAATATCTGACAGGTATTGCCGATGGCACGGACGCCTGGCAACCAGCCTGCGGGTTTTAGGGAGCCGCCGCGGCTGGGCCCCGAGG
>NW_008824402.1:160774-170706 GCF_000699105.1 Pygoscelis adeliae | reverse complement strand
TCTCCATCCCTCCGAGCTGCTGCATCCCCGCTTGCTCTGCCCCGGGCAGACCCCGGGCCCTCCGGCTGCACCCCCCGGGCACCTCACCTGGGGTGAGATGAGGGGCTGGGGGCTGGAGCAGGGGCACAGACCCCGCCAGGCGCCCGTGGGGTGGGGCCCACCGAGGCACGAAATGGCATGGGCATCCGTGCACATGACGCCAGATGCGGAAGCCAAAGCTCTTGCATCAGATGGGGTGAACTTTCCTAAGCCGGCGGAGAGCGGGCATCAACGCAGCGCGGTCACTTCCCACCAGGACGCCAAACTTTCTGTTGGCGTTCATCTTAACCCTGCGCTAAGCGTTCCTGTTCCCTTTTTGCAAAGGGAAATCTCAGGGTTGTGGTCTCGGGCTGGGCTGTGCGCGGACTCCTTGCACCCTGTCCCCTCGCCAAAACGCGGGCTCTGCTGTCACTTCGCTTTGCAGCCTGAATAAAGCTTACACCCGGGGAGACTGAGCCGGCTCGATCCTCTCCACTGGTGTGGACTGATGTCGCTTTACAGAGGAGATTTGCATCGCCGAGGACCTGGCTGGGCACACGCTTGAGCACAGCTTCAGGTGCCGCTTTCCAAACCTCAGAGCCGGCAGCGGGGCCAGTGCGTAGGAGGGGGTGTTAATTAGCGCTTGGCAAAAATACTGGGTGTTGCCAAATCGCAATATTAGATATAGGGAGGGATGGACTGAGTGAGCAGGCACAAGCGCTAAAATAGTATTAAGTGTGAGATCGGCTTTGGATGCTGCACCTCCTGGCTCTTTTGGTGGTGAGGCAGGAAAGGTGCGGTAGTGTCTGTGACCACTGCTAGCCCTGGGGAGGACTCGCCACTTAACAAGTAGCTCAGTGCTTGGTGCTGCTGCTGCTCGACAGCTGACGCGGTGCCTTCCCTGCTCCCGCGGGTCGGTGGACACCGTCTGTCCAGCTTCGGGCTCGCAGCCGGCCTCTCCTATCTCCTGGATCGGGGCCTCTCCGGCCGGGATGTCAGTGCCTGAGCCCTCTGGAGCGGCTGAGCTTGGCTCCCTGCTCCTGTAAGGCAGCAGAAAATGACCAGGATGTGTCCGATTGGAAAAAAGGCCTTTGCAAAAGCTACAGTGAGCTTGGTCAGATTTTGATTCCTGCAGGAGTCAGTAGCTTTTCTTGGCATATCTGAAAATGCTTTTGGCTTTTGTTCTGGATAAAATAGGGATTTTCTTTGAGGAACACAGTTGTGGTAGGAAACTTTCAAGTTGCCTTTTTAACCAAAGCTGGGGAGCAGTGTGGTCAGCAGGCAATGGTGTATTGGTCCGCAGGCACGTTGCGGCTGGTGAGTGCTCGCTGGTAGCCACGTCTGGCAGACGGCTCAGTGCGGTGCTGGCCTCGCGCTGACCCCTTCCCTGGCACAGCAAACCTGAAGGCTGCCCTAGCGGTGGCAGCAGAAGTAATGCCTGCCTGTGTTGCTTTGGGAACTGTAGAGTAGATGAGCTGTGTGTGAGGATCACTCTGGACCTCAGACCCTCCTGACTTTCTCCCCTCCTCTTGTGGCAAAGCCCTCAGAGATGTCTGATCTTATATAGCTGCATCTCCTGGGTCAGTTTTTTGGTTTCTCCATGGTGATGCCCAGTGTTTTGCCATGTCCCAGTGCTCACCAGCCTTAGGACCCCATCCTCTTGCTCACCGGTTCGACATCACTGTATCACAAATGACCTTCATTTATCCTCATTTACACCGTTGGCAGCCCAGAGTCTCCTCGCATCACTGCTCCACCCAGCTGATGACATGTCAGGGCGACAGGGGGGACAGTTCTAACTTGCCTTTTGTAGGGCACTTAGGCCCAGGTGATGTGAAAGCTGCTCCGTGACAGATGCCACTTGTCTGGGGCAGAGAGTCCCCCATGGGCCTGATTGCAGTTATGGGTGCTGAACTCCTGATGCTCTGTCCCGGTGATTTCCCACGTGGTGTTACGTGTGTCTCCATGAGCTGGTCCCTTTCTGCTCTGCCCACACGCCTCATCTGTCTAGGTGCCTCCTTCTTCAAATTTCTGCTCATTTCATGGCTATGCCAGCTGCTCTCTAAACAGGAAGGTGGTAATCAGACCCCAGGGCTTGGGGCTCCTACGATGGTTTCCTCCCCTTTGACTTGTCCCTTTGCCAGGCCATGTAATAATCCTGCGTGGACTGTTGTGAACATCGTTAGGAGTGAATTTTGTGCAGCACTCATCATGCTTTTCTGCCATCCACTTGGATTAATACTCTCATTGGCAAAAAAAAAAAGAACCTTTTACATGGGCCAGCATGAGTCTCCTGTTCCTCAGTGAGCTCCTCCAAGCACAAAGTTATTGCTCTGCAATTAATTGCTGTAGGATTTTAGTAGAACATCTGGGCACATATGTGGGAAATGTTTTCCAGCTATTGCAGAAGCTCGAATGGTTGCGCTGGCATCCTGGTGGCTGCAGGTAAAGTTCATTAGAGGGTGAAGGGGGAGAACCTGCGCTGCTCTGAGTGCTCCTGTAGTAGTGAAGCTGTGTTCACACGGCAGTGGGTGCTGCTTTAGCTCTAGCAGTTACAAACCAGCTGCTCTCAGGCAGGTAAAACGGTGGTTGTCAGCTTTGGTGTGAGTGACATGAGCATGCTGAGCTCTCAGCCCACTGTAGGGAGAGGGTGACTGTGTGTTCCTGCCGCCTGATGGCTTGGCTTCACCTGCTCACTGCTTTTTCCCTTACAGCTCAGGTTTAGATGACATCCCAAAGCACTAGAATGTACTGGTTCCATACTGGTTTATGCCTCGTTGTTTAGTGTAGCTTAGACTGCCTCCCAAACTGGTGCAACACAAGCCCATCTGAAACGTGAGTGAGTCTGTAGCTTACATTTGACCCGTCGAACTGTACTGCCGCAAAGTTAGGCATCAGACACTGAAATTAGAATTAATCTCCAAGACCTGTCAGACTTGTGTGGTTCTGCACAAGCCTCACTTGTGTCTATGCTTCCCAGCAATACAGCTGTTGATAAAAGGATGGTATCTTGTTTTTTGAGGCCCCTTGCCTTATCCAGAGCGGATGATGGACCATCTCCGGGGCTGAGCCATGCTTGGCACAGAGGATGCTGTCTGTAGGGCTCTGGTTGTGTTTGCTGCAAAGTTGTGGTACATGGGATGTGGAGCTGCAGGAGGGAGAAAAATCATCTCAGTTTTTGGCAGCCCTGGGTGTCTCTCTTGCCTGTGCTCAGTGAGGTCTTTGGCTGCAGGACTGTCACCTCTTGTTCCTCATTCTGCATGGGTCTCATAGTGATTTGGAGAAGTGCGACTGCGGTCAGTAAGTGTCGCAATTGGACAGAGTATGGTGCTCAGCTCCATGGTGCAAAGTACTCTGAAAAATGTTGAAAGGGCTGCAAACCCTCCGGCATATCTTAAAGTAGTCATTAATTAGGGAATTGGGATGATGGGTCTGTCTAGATGGCTATTGTAAGGGTTTTCCTTCTGAGATGGCTGGTGCAGGTCCCAGCCTCCGTGAGCAGGATGCTCCTATTCTTTTTTTCCCTGCTGATGCTGACCTGTAGCATAAACTGCTTTTTGGTCTCTTGTGTGGCCTGCCGGGCTCTCAGCATGTGCCTGTGTATGTTGTGGACTAAGAAGGAATTCCCTGCAACTTAAATCTTATCTCAGGCTTTCTCTGTGCCCAGCTGTGAGCTATCACAAGCCCATGTATCCCCAGGACAGACTCATTTTTATGGTCCCTCCCCATGAAAAATCCATCCTGCCGTGTGCCAGGAGGTCTTGCTGGGATGTGGCTTTGCTGCGGCTGCATCTGTGCTGCTGGGTGCTTCATGGTGGGAGTCACCTGCCAAAATCACTGTGAAGTTGTTTTAACTGCGTGGAGGCACCTGCAACCTTCCCATGGTGGATGGGGGAAAATAAGCACCAAAAGGTCTTGATCTCCTCCTGTGGCAAACGTCAGATGAGCTTCACCCGGAGGCACCTTTTCTCCCCTGTAGGCTTACAGGCAGCTCAGAGGAAGGTGTCCCCATGGCTGATGTCTCGCTTTGGGCAGATGAACCCTGCTGTTCGGGACAAACAGAGCCTCTTCCTTTGCTGCTGCTATAAAGGGGAAAAAATGTGCCATGGAGGCAAAGGGGAGCAGCTGGCTCCAAACCACCGGGCAGTTTGTCCCTGAGCGTGCTTGCAGATGCCCTGGCTGTGGAGCAGGGAGCGGTGGCAGGAGTAATGAGGCAGGAGTACTGAGGCAGGGGGCTGCCTGCACGAGGCTACCCACCAAAATCAAGGCTGGTGGGTCCCAGAGATGGGCTCTGCCAGCTGTCGTGTTTGGAAGGGGATGGGGGACCCAGACAAACTGTATCCAGCGTTGTGTTATTCCTGACGAGGGGTCTGACACAGGTGGGCACGGGTGGAAAAGGGACCAGTGGGCTCCCACGCTGTGCGGGCGCGGGCATCTGCTGCCTGGGCTGGCAGGGGGATGCTGCTGGATGTTTCTGCCCTCCAAGGAAACTCCTGAACCAGGTCGGGCCCTCCTCCTGGTGCAGGGGGAAAAAACAGGCTCTGGAGAGAAACAGTTTGTGTCCTTTTAAGGCAATGCAAAGGCTGGGACTGGAACGATCAAGCTGGAAGGGAGGGATTTGGCACGCAGGGCTGCACAGTGGTGGGAAGCCCAGCCTGCAGGGCGTGCAGAAAAGAGACTTCCTGGCTGCTGCGATCACACCCCAAACACAGCTTCTTGGATCCCTGGAGCCAGCACAGCCTCCCCTCCAGCCCCTGCTCCCGGCACCCTCTGCAGCTCCGTCTGTCTGTCCTGGGCTGAGACCACTCTGTCCATCCAAGAGCCGGTGGGGCGGGGGCGGGCCCGCCCCCCCGGCCCTGCCCTGCCAGCACGTCAGCTCTGACCCGCACCCTGCCTGCCCTGCCTGCTGTTATAATCAGGTTGAGATCAATTTCCCTTTTCTATTGCCTGACCAAATACTCTTACACAGGGAAGAGCTCGACTTTCCCGTATACTGGCAGGTACAGAGATCTCGCTGTGCCTGTGAGCAGAGGGTTTGCAGCGCTTCGTCCTCCCTCATCCCTCCGTATGATGTTTATACAGCCCCCAGTCCTGTTGTATTTAGCATCCATCTCCTCGACTGCCTGCCAGGCAGGGCAGTGCCGCTGGCTCGGCCGTTGGGTGGGGGATTGGAGACCCAGTGACGGGGCTTCAGCTGCCCACGGTGACCCCGGGATTTGGAGCTGCTGCAAGGAGTGGGCTCAAAGGCTGTTCCCCCGGTGTGCCCCGGCGGACCCAGATCCCCTTCCTCGTAGCCATGCAGCCGAGCCGAGGGAGGTGATGAGCTCCTGCACATGCTGTGGGGCGGCACACAGTATAGTATGAAAATGGTGTTTGGTTTTGGGGACCTTGTCCTGCTGCTTTAGCTGCTCAGGAGTCTGGAAGCATACGGCTGTGCCTGCAAAGGGGAGGGTGACTTTCTGCCGCCTGTTCCCATGTGGGACAGGATGGAGAATTACAGAAGTGTTTATGGAGAGAGGCCTCTGGAGACCTCCCAAGCTGCAGCTTGTGCCCATTGACCCTTCTTATATCACTGGGCACCACCAAAAAGTGTTTTGTTTTGTTGTCTTTGTAGCAATCCTAGGTTGCTGTTAGATCCTCCTTAGCCTCCTCTGGGCCACACTCAACCAGCCTGCCTCCCTCAGCACCTCCTTATAGGACTTTGTTGTTTGAATGTCTTGAGGTTTATGTTGGCCCCATCTTCAAAAGTATCAAGGCCCTCTGTGTTGGAGCTCTGCCACTTGTGTTAGCTGCTCACAGTATTTTGGGGTTATCTGAAAATTTCCAGATCAAGGGGCCTCTTGATCATGTCTCATCAGATACATTCAGGAAAGAGGAGAGAGAAATAGAAGCATTTATGTCCTGCCAAGGAGCTGCATGGTAGCTTAGGTTGGTGCTCAGGTGTTTGCCCTGCACCTGAGCCTGTGTCCCTGGGGCTGCTGATTTCCCAGCCTCCATGACTGTACCTGCAGTCCTGGATGAGACTGAGATGCCTGAATACAGGTGGAACCTGTGAGCACTTGGCCAGTCAAGGCACAGGCTAATGATGCTATGGGGGACACGGTGGCAGAGCCCGCTGTGTTTGGTGGTATCAAGGGTCAGCTCCCGCCCTTTGGGCAACCCTGACTATACCCCTGCCCTGCAGTGGCAGAAGTGGAAGAGATGTTCGGGGAGGAGAAGCTGGAACTGTTTCCAGCAGGGGTGACAACCCGTACACTCTCAGTCACCCTGGCCATTGATGCGTTGCCTTGTCAAGAGGTAATAGCGGGGTTGTGATCTAACGAGGTGCCGGCACTGTGGGTACCTCTGCGAGTGCTGCCTCCCGTCATTGGCCTGCTTCCTCCCTTTTCCTGGCACAGAAAGGGGCTGTGAGGTCCCACAGCTTCCAGGACAGGGGGATTGCTGCTGCTCCTGGCTGGCAGGACCAGTGGTCCCTAGGAGGCAGCTGATACTGCTGGGTGCTGTAACGATGGGTCCCGTGGGCATCCTGAGTTCTGCTAATTCTGCTAATTACCAGCCCTGTGAATCTGTGCAAACAGCAAACATCCGTGGGTGGTCTCCGCATGCGCGGATGTGGAAGGGCTGCTGGTGGGTGCCCGCTCCGGCTGCCTCGCTCCGCCCCATCCCTGCCTCCTGCCCGGCCAGCGCCCTGCCTGGCCTCCCGCCCTGACGCTGTTTCTGCCTGTGCTTTTTCTACAGTATGCCGAACTGGGGAGGAGGAAAGAAGTGTGGCGTGTGTCAGAAGGCGGTGTACTTCGCTGAGGAGGTGCAATGTGAAGGCAGCAGCTTCCACAAGTCCTGCTTCTTGTGCAGTGAGTGCTAGCCCTTCCCTCACCCCTCCCGCCCTGCTTCCTGGCCCTCCGCCGGCTGGGCGCCCCGTCATGTCCTGTTTATGGGCCGTGTAAACGCTCATTAGGATTCCTCTACAAACAGCCTGGCTGTGGGAGCCGTATGGCAGGCTTTCTGCTTTTCTCCAGACTTGGAAGTTAGTTCTGCTGAAGGAACACAGATCATCCCAGGACACCAGGGGCCATCCAAGCTGTCAGGGCTGACCTCAGCCAGCACCCACTCAAAGACTTAGTCTGTCCCTACACCAGGGAAAGGCTAGGCTGAGTCCTCTAGACTATCTCCAGATGTTCAAGATTGGAGCATAAGGCAGGGACTCTCCAAACAGTGGAGGCAGGAGGTGGTACATCCCATGCACTGCTCTGGGGTGATGCTAGCTTTAGTCTTCTAAGTGGCTTTGCCGCTTTGGGAACTGGCATGGGATCTGCCCCTGTTTCTCAGGAGATGATGGGAAGAAGATGTGGTCCTGTCCTGGCCCTTCTGCTGATGGAAGGCCTACTGTCAAGTGCTAAAGCGTCACCTCCAGCCTGCCTGGAAGTCTGCTATTGTGGAGGGTGTCTCTGTTGTATGTTTGGACCCAAGTGTCACCTCCAGGGAAGGGCAGCACAACAGGATCTGGCTGTGGATTAACTCAGTGTAGAGGTCCCTTCCTCTGCCTGCTCTGCAGGAACCTACAAATCCTCTTGGGTTCATGCTGCAGGAAGAAACCCTTCCTGTCCCTTTGGGGATACCAGGGCAGCGGTGCAGGGACAGGCAAGTAGTGTTACAGTGCTGAGAGCAGCTCCTTAAACCTGGGGCATCCACATCCAGGGGGGCTGCAGGACCTTTGAACAAAAAGATGACCACTGTCCTCAGCCTGTGTTTTACCAGATTTCTGTCCCCTCCCCTTGAAGACTGTCACATAACAGAACTGGTGATTCTCATGTGTTGACAGGAGCGTGCATGTTGCTTGTGTCCACTGATGGCTCATCAAGACACTACTCCTGCTGCTCTGTGACAGATGCAGAAGTGCATCTTCAGAGCTGTCCTTGCAGCAGGGTCCCACTGAGGTTTAACATTTTCTCAGCTGGTCCCTGTACCCTGTTCCCAGTGTCACCATCCCATTGCAGCAGGGAGCACAGATGTGATCTTTTCCATACAGGCAACAAGCAGAGCTAGGGTCTATAAACAGGCACACAGCTAGAACTAATCTCAGTAGACCTATTCCGGCTGGGAAATACCAGTGGCCTCATGGGGCCGATCCCTGTCGTGCTCCTGTGTCCACCTGGCACGGATACTGGATACTTCTTGGCCAGCCTGCCTGGGACGCGGCATGCACAGATGGATGCAGATGTGAGAGAGGGAGGCTGTTGCTGCGTCTCTGCTCCCTGTGCAGCGTGAAGAGTGGCCAGCGTGGGAGTTTCCAGGCTGGAAACCTTGCTTTGGCTTGAAAGGACTAGGAAGGGGAGTTGCAGAGAGGCTTTCCCCGGGCGGGCAGGGGGGTGGCAAGGCTGTGTTCTTATTGTGGCCGCTCTCTGCAGCAGGAAGTCGTGTTTCTTCTGCAGCCTCAGATAAGGAGGGTGGGGAATGTTACCCTCATCTCCCCCCCACCACTGGCTTTTACCATCTGAGTCCACGTCCATGAAGGACCTTAGTATGGAGACTAAGACCCCGTTGCACTGCATCTGCCCTTCCCCATGACCCCTGTGCACACAGCTGGATTGCTTAGCATTCTGCTGTGCAATGCTGGCACCCAGGGCGTGGGGCAGGCCTCCAGGAGCCATGAAATCAGGCAAAAGGCATTGCTTTGAGAAGGGAATACCTGGCCAAAGCGGGGAAGAAGGTCATCCCATGTCTGCTCATGGAAGCAAGTCACCAGGGAGTGGTCCAGAGCCGACTACAGCCAGGGCTCCCGTCCCTGTGCTTTGCAGACATACATAATCACACTCCACATGTACCCCAGCAGTTCTGCCCGTCCCGGCTGCGGGCTCCCCGGTTCAGGCCGTGGCTTGCATGCCAGCCCACAGTGCTGCCTGCTGTTCCCAGTCCTGTGCCACAGGCTGAGGGTGATGCTGAGCTGCACCGAACTCCTGCATTCCCAGCCTATTCCCCAGTGCTGCATTTGGGCCTCATCAGGGAACTTGAAGCCATTATCTTTAGGGGAGAAAAACAAATACTTTGACCTGATCTGCCAAAAAAATAATCAAAAAGGAGCCAAACCTACCACAGTGCATTAGAACTGGAGATCGGCTCAGGGAGCAACTTGGTGATTGACTCAGTGGCATCGATCCAACTGAGTCAATAGTACATAGCAGAAATGTACTATAATGAGGCCATTTGGCCTCTGAAAGTAGCAGCAGCTCTTGTCTAATTGTTTTGTGGAGCAACTCCGCTGCTCTTAGAAAAACAAAGGGTCCTTAACTCGATGAGTACAGCGCACTGGAATTTCTGCAATGCAGAAACCCGGGACCTGGGGGCTGATTTCTAGGAAGCAGACTGGGAAAGAATTTTTCTGCTGCCTCTCGAAGTGTCTGTGGCTCCTGCAGATGAGGGACTGTGAAAGCTTAGGTTAGAGCTCTAAATCCACCCAGCACTGTGGGAGAGAAAGACAGATGCCATTGAGATTGTTCACTCCCACCCCTAGGAAAAAGCTCTTTAAACCTGCCAGTAAAAGTGCTCAAATTCCCCTCTTGGGGGGTCTGTCTGAATGCAACGTTGCTCCTGATGAGCTCCAGGGTAATGCAGAGACAACCCCAACACCAGCCCATTAGCTTGGCAGCTACGGGACCAGTTTACCAGAGCTGGTCTTTCTCAACAGGGATGTGTGCTCCATCCCCAGCTCCTGCTGTGGTGGGACAGGGGAGCCCGTAGCCAGGAGAGGACCCTGCCAGATCCTCCTTAGATGGCAGGAGACGTTTCCCTTTCCACCTCCTTCTCCCAGCAGCAGCACACGGGGTTCTCCGTGGCCCCGGAGGAAAAGCACCATATTTAGTAATCGGGCTGAGGAAGGCTGCCTCTCGCCCCCACGTTTAGTGCCGCGGTTTGCGCTG
>NW_008824402.1:159956-160740 GCF_000699105.1 Pygoscelis adeliae | reverse complement strand
GGTAAAGGCCAAGAAACTTTTCTGCTGGCGAAGAGGCTAACGGGCTGCTGGGAGCCTTGACATTTAAGGCATGTAAGCGGGATGGGGGAAGGCTGTGTCGCAGCTGTAACAGGATCTGTTTCGGGGCTGGCTGCCAACGCTGTGGACTCTGCCCCAGGCATCTGGATCCTGCACCGGGGCAGGTAAATACTGGAGATCACTGTGGGCCCCATTTGGGTGCTGCTCCCCTCTTGTTCCGGCTTGCTGGGCAGCGTGTTCCAGGAAGGGTTTGGAAGCCGACGTGGAGGCTGAGATCAGAGCTGGGACACGAGTCAGGAAAACCTAAAAGTTGGGAGAAGAGTCTGTGTGGCCTGATCCCAGCACCAGGCTCAAGCACTGGATGAGCTCAGCTGGGACCCCAAGCCTGGCTGCTGCCTCCTCCTGTCCCATCTTACATCTCATGTTGATCCCCAAGGCTTGAACACCCAGCTGAGGTAGCGGTCCTCAGCTGAGACCACCCTATGCACACACCATAATCATGTCACAGACCAGGGGTGACACAGCATGAACATCTTCCATCGTGGTCTCGGGGTCTGGAGAGTCAACTGTGCACAAAAGCATAATGTGCCAAAAAACTTACAGCGCATCAGCTGTGGAAGTGGCTGCAGGTCTGCTTTTAGTCTGCCTAAACACGAGGAAAAATAGATTTGCTTTCATTACTTTCCCCCAAGTCCCTATCTCTGCGTATTTGCAGCGGACTAGGAGTGTGGCAGAGCTGCAGCTGCAGTGGGGCAGGGATGTCCAT
>NW_008824402.1:153221-159859 GCF_000699105.1 Pygoscelis adeliae | reverse complement strand
ATCTCCAGGATACCAGCATCAAGAGGGTTAACAGAGCTTTTTCTTAGTATCAACCTTGTAGCTTTGGTGGTTGCTTCCTTTTAAAGCCAGACAATGTTCTTGTTGTGATCCTTATCTCTGGCTGTTTTGCATGCACTCCGTTTAACCAGGATCTTGTCTAGGGTTTCCTTGCTCCTTGAAAGCTAAGCTGTACCATCCCTTGTGAGGACTTGTTTTCTCCAGCTAATTAGTGAGCTCTGGATGTGCAGGCTAATGGCACGGCCTTCCCCTCTTTTCTAGTGGTCTGTAAGAAGAACTTGGACAGCACCACTGTTGCTGTGCACGGAGAGGAGATCTACTGCAAGTCCTGCTATGGCAAGAAGTACGGCCCCAAGGGCTATGGATACGGGCAGGGAGCAGGGACCCTGAGCACTGACAAGGGCGAGTCCCTGGGAATCAAATATGAAGAGTGAGTTTAACTCTTGTTTTCAAAACTGGGGCTGTTGTGGGCACCTTCTCCCCCACATCCGTCTGCTTGCAATGCTTGGCTGTGTAGCCCATGCTGAACTTCCAGCAGTTCCTAATCTGGAGAGTGCCATGGGCTGCCCTGCCTTTCTGCTCCTTGGGGGAAACCCGCTGAACTCTGTTTGCAGGGTGGGATGGGGCTTGATGGGACATGTCCCCATTGCCTGAGCATGCTGCCCATTGCCTCCTAGTATGCAGCCGTGAGGCTGAAGTTTCCATGGGGCTCAACATATTGTGCCTAAAGCTCCGGGCCCTTCAAAACTAGGCTGGGATTTGTGATCCCATAGCATTTACCTCCTCCATGCTGCTTGTGCAGCCCTGGTAACAAACTCCCTCCCATCCACAGGGGCCAGCCCCACCGACCCACCAACCCTAATGCAGCCAGAATGGCCCAGAAAGTCGGAGGTGCTGATGGGTGCCCTCGCTGTGGTCAAGCAGTATATGCAGCCGAGAAAGTGATTGGAGCTGGAAAGGTAAGAAGGGGGATGGAGTGGACGGGCACGCACATGCCACAAGATGCTGTGTGGCAGGGAGACCTTCAGAGAAGGTCTTGACCTGACCCACAGGCTGCTGCAGGCTGGGCTGCCAGCGCCTCCAGCCAGGGCTGGGCTTGGGGTCCGGTGGCCATGCTCACCTGGAAGCCTGGCACCAAAAGGAGAGCTGGGCATGTCTGGAAACCAGGTTCTCCAGGCTGCGTCCCTCTTACAGACTTGCAGATGGGAGAGAAATACATTTTATACTAAATACTCGGAGCGCTGCTCAGCAGAGGTCACAGTGGATGTCCCTGCTGCTAGATGTGTTGGGAGGATGAGCAGTGATGTGGGCCATGGCCACTGCCACCGCTAACTGAACAAGTGCAACATCCAGCGAGCCTTCCCCACCCTCTGCCGCAGGCTGGGATGCCACAGCTCGAATTCGGGACAGGGAACGAATTCCAGTGGTCAGCGCTGCCCATAGGCAGGGCAAGGTGGTTGGAGGTGTGGGCACAGGCTCGGTGCATCTCTCTTGGGCTGTTCTGCTGGTGGACTGGGTCTGCTCAGGGTCAGATGTAAAGGACACTCTGCAACGGCCCTGGTGCTTCCTATGTCAAGTTCATCACTTCACCAGGGTCCTTTGCGTCCCGAGCTGTGGCCTCATCCTAGCCCAGCTCTGGGAAGCCCTCTGTAAGGCATAGTGACACCTCCTGCTCTGTCAGCCCTGGGACCCCGGGTGAGGTCCCTGCCTTGAAGCAGCCTTCTCTCCAAGGTCGGGTACATGGGTAGAGCTTGCCAAGGCAGCTGGGTCAGGCTGCTTGGCTTTGTGCCGCGGGGGATGGGATGGCCGTGCTGGGAAAGCCTCACCGCCTCGCTGGTGACATTGGGTCACCCCTGTTGTGCTCCGTCCTCCCTGGGGTTTCTGTGTTTGTCCTCTGTCCCCAGAGCAAGGAAAGGAGGCATCTAGTCAATGGAAAAAGCCTTCCAGCATCATCATACCCTAGCTGGCAGTGCAGGGATTTGTGATGGACACATTGAGAGTCAGCCCAGGGTCAGAAGACAAACTTACCCTTAAAATCATGATCTGAGCTTCCTGGTAGGCTTCTGGGGTCGATGTTTACGGGGAACCGAAGCTGGCAAAACAATTACACTCAAGCAAACCTGGGTAGGATTCCAGAGCATGTATTTCATGTCCTAATGTTTGCTGGATGACTCTGTCTGCTACCTCCTCCTCCAGCCCCCTAATTTCACATTTTCTTCCAAAAAAGGTTTCATGTTTTCCAAAGTGTTTATTTAAATTAGTCCATGAGCAGCTCTGGCTACTCTAGGTCTGCTCAAAGGCTGTGAGCTCACTTATCCCCAGAGGACTGGCAGAGTCGTGGGGGGAGTTTTATTTTTAAACACTGGCTGATTTCTGCATTCTTACTATCTGTTTGCTGCCTTCCTTGGAGCTGTAGTGGTGGAGGGGCAGGTGTCCCAACCCTGCTGCCACCCTCCAGGCTAACGGCGGCAGTGGATCTCAGCTGGATAACTCGGGGGATTTATCATGGTGCTTCAGAGAGGACAATCTCCAAGGAGGGGGGTGATTGCTCCTTACAAGTTATTGTACAAATCATTGTACAAATGACTGCTGCGAGTGGGGGTGAAAGCTCTCTAAATCCAGATCAACAAGGGAGCAGTGACCACACCTGATGTTTCCTCTCTCTATCTTCCCCCTGGGGCTGGGAGGACTGCTCTTTCCAGGGAAAAGCTTTCACCCCGTTCAGACCTCTTTGCCAACCGCTTTGGGTCAGAAACAGAAAAGTCACCCCATTTGGTAGCCAAAGCACTGCTGCCCTGTCCCCGGGTGTTGTCTGACCAGGCTCTGCTCCTGTCCCACAGTCCTGGCACAAGTCCTGCTTCCGCTGCGCCAAGTGTGGCAAAAGCCTGGAGTCCACCACCCTGGCAGACAAAGACGGGGAGATCTACTGCAAAGGTGGGTGCCACCTTCCCCGCTGGCTTGTCCTGGACTCTGAAGGGTGGAGGCAGAGGGTGAAAACCCCTGTGCAGGGAACCAGGATGGGACTGAGGTTTGGGGAGGTGGTGGCCCCAGCAGCTGCATATGGGGGCTGGCGCTGCCGGCTGGCTGCGGAGCTGGGGGATTTCCTGCTGCGCCTGGGGCCTCTCTGTTTCCCCAACAAATACAGCAAACCCTGTTGTGTTTAGGCAGTGCCTGCTTCGAGAGGAGGACCTGCTCGTGTTCAGCTGCCAGACTTACCCGTCTCTCCCTTCCCATCCTCTGCAGGTTGCTACGCCAAGAACTTTGGTCCCAAGGGCTTTGGTTTTGGGCAAGGCGCTGGCGCACTCGTCCACTCGCAGTGAGGCACCAGGAGCCGGGCTCTCCGCTCGCTCAGGGCTTGTCCAGACCAGCCTGTGCTGCCCGACCCTTCCCGCACCCGCAGTGAGCATCCTCACCATCATCAATAACCACCCGCTGCTTCACAGCACGAGCCCCTTCCTCCCCGCCCTGACCCAGCGCACCCTGAAGCTGTGGGAGTCCCAGCATCATCCCCATCGGGTACTGCTGGTGCGGGTGCCGGCGGGGAGAGTGCTCACACCCACCTGCAGCAAGGCCTGTGTGCCCAAAACGTTCTGCTCCGCGTTGCCCATCCTGCCAGGATGCAAGCTCAGCCGTGCCATGCCGTGTCACCGAGAAAGCAATAAACATCAAAGCTGACCCATGCCTGGCCCTTTCTGGAGAGTTTATTCCCCATCTGGGGCTGAGGAGGTGCACTGGGTGACCAGAGCTGGAGGTCAGGAGGTAGAGGGAGGATGGGAGATGTTTGCAATCATGGCTTGCAAGTAAAGCACAAGGGCAGGAACTGCTCGGTGCAATTTGACATGGCCCAGCTGTGGCCAGCTGAGCTCTGTGGGTCGCGGGGCAGGGCTCCCCCCCCGCTCCCGCGGCGGATAACCATTTCAAAAGCAGCGGTTGATGCTGGGAGGCCCAGGACAGACCTTCATGGGTGTGTCAGTAGCCCAACACGTGCGCGCGCCCTATCGAAACCCCTATCAGTGCTTTTACGTGGCACCTCTCCAAACAGGCGCGCCCAGCAGTGCTGAATAATTAACAACTTTTCACCTACTCCCTGGGTTTTTAGCAGTACCATGGATCATTAAGCCGTCAGTTTGGCAGCCTCCCAGATTTAATTCGTTTTCATCTAAACTTTACTTCCTTTCTGCGATTCTCTCATTTGACCTGTGTGACATACCACAAGGTCAGCCTCACTGCAGCTTACAGTTGTGAAGCCAACAGGGAATTTAGTTTGGGGTTTTTTTTAATGTTATAAACTTTGTGGTTGAGTAAATGAGATGGGTAGTGTTTTGAGAAGCACAACAGAGGCAGAAATCCTTTCGTGGGGCAGGATTTGGGTTCCTTTATCAACTTAAGCACTTTCTCCCGTTCATCACACCCTCGGTTTTTACATGACATTTTGGAAGCTGAGATGGGGAATGTGCTCTTTAAACATCTCCAAAAATCCTCCCCCCAGGTTTCCCAGCCTAGGACCCAAATTCTAGCTGGCCCCATTGCTCTGGGGTGTGTGGTTGGGGTTTGGTGAGGCGATAGGAAGATGACACTTTGTGTGTGGAGCTGACAGCCCAGGCTCAGGGATGCAGTAGTGGGTCAGGAGCTGTAGCGCAGCGGGCTCACGTACCACCCTCAGCGTGGAGTCAGGGGGTGATAGGGACCAACATCCACAGTGTCAGCATGGGGAGACCAGGATGGGCATCGCTGGGGCTGCACATCCAGACAGAGGGCATGAGGTGGGCTGGAGGAGGTGGTGGGGCAAGGCCCAGGAGAAGTGGGGTGGGATGAGGGGAGCTTTCTGGGCATCCCCTGTCCAAACTGCAGCGGGATGGCTGTGACCATCTGCTACCCTCTGCTGGTTACTGCTCCCCGTGCACAGGCACGGCCTCGCCTGGTCAGCCAGACGTGTCTGGACACCTGCACCCAAGTGTTGTCCAACTCCCTTTAGAGGCAGCGGAGCCGCATTGCACCCAGCAGCACCCATCCCTCCCTGCTGCCGGCGTGGGGGGGCTGCCAGCCCTTGGGAAGGGGGCTGTGGGACCCAAACCTGCCTCCGAAGAGATGAACGAGGGGGTCGGCTCATGATCGAGCACCCTGCAGCCCCGAGGGTGGTGGTGATGGTACTGCTCTGAGCGGTCAGACTGGAGCCCTCTGAGCCCCAGGGCCGGTGGTGCCGGGGCATCTTGCGGCAGGGGATGCCACACCACCGCCGCCCCATCCCGGCTGTGAGCGCTTTGTGGGAATGAGCCAGCCTGGGGCAGGACTTTGCCCCACCTGAGCCCCGAGCCCTGGCAGCCCCCTCTACCCGCCCACAAGAGCTCTGTGTGGATGGGATGGGCGCGGGGACCGCAGGCAGCCCACGGAGCAAAGCCTTTCGCTTGCCAGCAGCCTGACGCAGTGCGTCCTGTTGGATTTGCTGGAGGGCAGGAGCTGCGGCGTCGGCCTCCCGGGCAGCCTCCGGCCCTCCAGGTCTGGGAACGGCCGGCTGGGGAGAGAGGAGCGGAGAAAGACTTTGTCAAAGCTCCTTTACATCCACAGCTATGGGAAAATGACCTTCCCTTGGTGGCTGGAGCCCAGAGAGGCAGTGAGCAGCGGAGCTGAGGCCTCAGCGGGGAGGGGTTTGGCAGCCCTTGGCTCTCCCCAGGGTGGTGAGGAAGGAGGCCGGGCTGGCTGGTGAACCAAAAGTGCCCACGGACATCCCAGCTCACCAGAGCAGAGCTGGGACTGACAGTCCCGAAACTACTCACCCCCAAATTTCCAGGGCTCAGCATCCCTGGAGCTGAGCTTTACCCATGTGTGGGAAAACAGCCTTAGGTGCTCCGTTGGGGCGGGGAACCCACACATCTGCTCTGCTCCTCCTGAAGGTGCTGGGGTGCTTGGGGTGACCTCCAGGGCTGCACTGGCCCCCCCCGGCTGTGTCCGGCCCCACGCTGCCTTTGGCTGCGGGGGTGGCGAGGGCCACAGGGGAGCTGGGGCCACCTGGCATCGTGAAACTGGGTCTCCTGGGACGCCCGGGATCTCCGCCAGCGTGGTGAGGTTGGCCCCGGGGAGCACGAACCAGTTCCTGGCTCCGGCAGCCGCTGCCCTGCCCTCTTAATGAGGGATAATTAGGTGCATCTCATTGGCACTGCAGACTTGCCCCCCGGCCACGCCGGCTGCAGGCAATGCCCTCGGCAGGGACCGGGGACGATGGAGGGGCTGGGGCAAGAGGGGCTCCAGCTGGGGGGCACCGGGGGAGTGGTTGGGGTCTGTGGGGACACGAGCGGGGTAATTCGGGACGTGAGCGCTGGGGCAGCAGCTGCATGCCAGGGAGCTGCAGGCCGACCTGTGGGCTGCCAGCCCCAGATGGTGACCCCAGCGTGTCCCCGGGGGGATTTTTTCCCCTTCCAGACCTCTCCTGGGCGAACGGACCCGCACACTCAGCACCTCTGGGGGCACATCCAGCCGCCCAGCAGGCTGTGACCATCACCCCCTTTGGCAGTCCACGGCCAGCATGAAGGCCCCAGATATCCCCACCGGCAGCCTGGCACGGCATGGTGAACCTCTCTGTGCCAAGCGCTGGCACAGGAACAGACGAAGCTGCAGTGGCTGGG
>NW_008824402.1:151694-152895 GCF_000699105.1 Pygoscelis adeliae | reverse complement strand
GACCCCCCACAGCCCCTGCCGGCCTGGTGCTGCCCCCGCAGCCCCCTGCCCCTGGTGGCACTGCACCCCACAACCCTCTGCCCTGGCTGCAACTGCACCCCATCGTGCCTTCCTGGCTGGCACTGCACCCCACAGCCCCCCACCCCAGCCAGCACTGCACCCTATAGCCCCTTCCTGGCTGGTATTGCACCCAGAGCCCCCTGCCCCAGCTGGCACTGCTCCCCACTGCAAGTGAGACTGCGCCCCATAACCCTGTGCCTGGCTGGCACGGCACCCCACAGCCCCCTGTCCCCACCGGCACTGCACCCTATAGCCCTGTGCCAGCTGGCGCTGCACCCCATGCCCAGGCTGCCGTGCAGAAGTCTCCAAGCCCTGCCCCGGCACCGCTGCCGTGCAGACCCATGCCCACACCCTGCCTGTTCACACGAGGACCCCGGGGGCAGCGCCTGCCTGTGAGCACCCCAAAAGCGCCTCCTGGGTGAAGAGGGGCTGTGCCGGGCCTGGCCGGGCTTCGCCTGGGCGTGAAGGGTGCCTGCACGGCAGGAGGGGCCAGGCGAGGCGGGGAGGAATGCGAGTGGGAGAGCGGCCGGGCATGTAGCGACAGCTCCTAGGGCGCGCAGCGCCGGGGATCCCAAACGCTGCACGGGGCAGGGAGCAGAGCCCCAGCAACAGGGCTGGCGGCTGTCATGGGGCACCCCATTGCTCACCCCCTCTGAGAGCCAGGGAGCAGAGGGCAGTGAGTCCCCCGGGGGCAGCACGGCTGCCGTGGGGGTTCTGGCCCCGGGGAGCTCAGCTCCGACGTGGAGGGGCTGGAAATCCCCCGGCGGGTAATGCCTGGCTGCACCGACGCGAGGTGCTGAGGATTCTGGGGGGCCGAGGAGCCGCTATGACCCCCGAGAAGGTGCTGAGAGAGGGGGTGCTGGAGAAGCGGAGCGGGGGGCTGCTGCAGCTCTGGAAGAAGAAGCGGTGCCTGCTGACAGAGAAGGGGCTGCAGCTCTTCAAACCCAAGGGCTCGCGGCGCAAGGAGCTGAGCTTCGCCCGCATGAAGGCGGTGGAGTGCGTGGAGTGGAAGGAGCGGCACATCTACTTCACAGTGGTGATGGACGACAGCCACGAGATCGACTTCCGCTGCGCCCAGGAGGACCCGGGCTGGAACGCCGAGATCACCATGGGCCTCGTCCGCTTTAAGAACCAGCAGGCG
>NW_008824402.1:127207-151593 GCF_000699105.1 Pygoscelis adeliae | reverse complement strand
CCGGACCCCCCGCCGCGCTGTGGATCATGGTGCAGGACCCGCCGGAGGATGAGGTCCCCGGCCGCTGGGTCCTATCTCTGAGTGGTTCGGCTTCCCCCTGGGAATCACAAGGGGGGTCCCATGGATGGGGACGGGTCTGCAGGGTGGCAGTCCCCTGTCTCCCCACACTGGCTGGGCTCTGCCCTTTGCATCCCCCACTGGGTTACACCTCCCCGCATTCCTGGAGAGGGACTTTCTAACACCCTCCCTCTGTCTGGGGTGGCCCCGAGGGGTATGGGGCTCTTTGCCATCTTGCATGTGGGATGGCGGTGAGGACCGTGGCTGGCTCCTCTCCCCAGCTCCCCTTGGGGCTGGATCCTGCCCCACGTCCCAGCACTGGCCAGGTGGGTAACAAGCGCCTTCTCTCCGCAGCGGTGCAGTTCGATGCAGCCCCAGTGGGACAGCCCACGGACGTGCAGCATCCGAAGAGCAGGATGGAGATGACCCTCGGCTCGACGGGCAGTGCGGAGAATGGGATCCCAGCAGGCAAGTGAGGCCACCACTGTCTGCGGCCTGGGGGCGGGGGCGGTGGCCCCAAGGAGGCCAGTGCGGGCGCTGGCTCCCCCCATCCTGGGGCAGGACAGAGGCACTGCAGGAGCCGGGCTGGCACAGCTTCAGGGGTTGAGCCACATCCCCTTGGCACGACGGGGCAAAGGAAAGAGTCAGGGCCATCACCTGGGGCTCCGGACATGACAGGAGGCATCATCCTTGACTGGGGGCCCACCATCCTTCAGCTGACACGGCCAGGACCTTCGTGGACTGGTGGGGACCCTGGGGCCTCTCCTACAGGACAGGGGATGGGATGGACAAGGTTGAGCCTGAAGGAAGCAGTGCAACAGTGAGCTCTGCCTGAATGCCAGTGACATTGGGACAGATGGGTATGGCCGGGGAAACGGCTCCCCCTGAGCCCCCACGTTGAGAAGGGGTTGGAGAGCTGCTGCTGCAGCAGGGACCCGTCCTGGCACCATATCTGGATGGCGCGGTGACATGGCCATGCTGCTGGACACTGTCCTGCCCTGGACTGTCCTTGGGCTAATGGGGGACACTGGGGAAGGCAAGGGGGACCCCGACTCCCTGTACCAAAAGTGTCCCCAAACAGGACCTTCTGCTGCTTACTCTGGTGTTGCTTTGATTTGTGGGACCCTGCAGGGTGTGGGAGAGCACAAATCCCACACAGAGCTTCGCTGGTCATTGGCATCCCCCTAAATCTGCCAGCATCCCACAGTCGGGCTCCAAAGCCCCCCTGCTGCCACCCCGAGCCCCTCCGGTCACCCATCCTGCTGCGCCCTTGTCCCCAGGGATTCCCACGGTGGTTTGTGGGCAGGCGACCTGGGAGCAGCGCTGCCCGGCTTTGCAGGCGGGGACGGCAGGCAGGGGACGGGATGGCTCTGCCCCGACAGGCAGCGCAGACGCGAGTGCCTGGAGCCACCATGCTCCGCAAGCCGGAGCCTGAGCCCCAGCCCTGCGGCCGGAGGCGCTGCAGATCCTCCCGGAGATTGCCTGGCTGCGTGGGAATCGGGGAGCGCGGCACCCCATTGCCCCGGGCTGCGGCAGCCGGCCCCAGCCTGCGCATCTCCGTCAGCCTCCGCCCGACCCCACTGGGGCCCGTGGGGTCCCGTCCCTGTGCCAGAGCAGCTCCGGGGTGGTGGTGGGGAGGGATGGTGGCATGGCCGGAGCCCACTCACCGTGCAGGGCCAGGCTCATGCTGGCTCTTTCTGAGCAGCCTGGGAATAATCATTTTGCTGTTTTTCCACCCAAGGAAGCCTTCCTGGCTGTCCCTGGGCCTCAGAGCTTCATTTGCTGAGAAACCCCCCTGCTTGTGAGCGGAGACAAGTGGGGGGTCCAAGCTGGGGGCATGCAGATGAAGCCGGATCCAAACCCCGCACAGACGGAGCTCTGCACCGTCCCTGCGCCACAGCAGGGACAGAGGGACCAAACCACGGTGGGCTCCAGGGATGGTGGGACCTGGTCCCCTGCCCACGGGGAGATGCTCTGGGCATGGAGCCCTGTGTGGACCAGACCCCCAGACTGAGTCCCCACAAACATTTCGGGAGGGAATGGGGTTGTCAGCGGTTGGAGGAAGGTGCTGGCGCTCACATGGCATTTCCATGGCAAGGATCTCTGTCCCAGGGTTTCTCGTAAATCCCCAGCTCCCAGAGTCAGGGGATTCAGTGAGGCTCATTCAAAGTCCTGTGAGCATCCTGAGCCCATGCTGCGGCAGGGCAGCGCCCAGGGGTGGGAGCACCCAGTGCCAGGGGTTTTCCAAAGTATTCTGAATTTCGAGCCAGTTTTGGGGGGCCTGAATCACCATTTTCAGCTTTCCAACTCTCTCACTCACTGTAAATAGGTATTTTCTGTTTTGCAAGTGCCAGCAAGGAGCTGGGGAAGAAAATGGTCAAGATGGGTGTGTGTAAGTGCCAGCCCTGGCCGTGTACGTGTCCATCACGCACTGACAGATGAGGCGGCAGAGAGGCCGCAGTACCCATGAGCTGGGGAGAAATTTAGGCAGTTAATAGAGGGAGAGGGACAGAAAGAGCAAGGCAAATCGCTGTGTTGGTGTTTCAGGTCCAGTCATGGGGAAGGTCAAGGTTTTCCATCCCCATCCCAAGCTGCTCATCACCGTGCGGGAGCCCCTGTCTGTACCACGTATCCCCCAGGTCTGGGAGTTTCTCCTGCGCAGACACCCAAATCTGCCAGATCCACCCTCGGCGGGTGCATTCACAGCCTGACCCTGGGAGCAAGGGCGGGGGGGGGAGAGCCGAGCCAGCGGCGTGCGGGTGGGAGGCAGGATGGCTTCACCCGCCACCTGTGAGGGCTGAATTTGTCCTGCAGAGGAAAAGATCACCCAGAGACTGGAAAGCAAATAAACAGCCAAAAGACTCGGCCAGACAGCGGAGCAGGGACGGGGCCAGCGGCTGGTGCATCCTCCATCACCAGTAACATGGTGCCAGCACGCTGCTGGCCCGGATGGGGCTCAGTGTTGGTGCGTGAAGTTGGGTAAATGGGGTGATTTTACCCGAGGGAAAATCTCCTGCAGGCAGGGGCTCAGGGAGCAACCGGGTTTGCAGGGGAAAGCAAGCGTGGGGAGAAAAGGGCCCTCGGAGCCTTGCAGGAGGCCAAGCCTGTGAAAGTATTTTTAACTGACTATTTGCACAGAGTTAGGGATGCAGGGGAACGCTCAGGGCTCTTCCAGCCAGCCCGAAAAGCAGGGAGAGGACACACGGGAAGTGTTTCTAATGACCCTGGGGGTGGGGAAACTGAGGCACGGCAGGTGGTTGGGAGGCATGTGGCCTCGCAGCCCCCCCACAGCACACTGGGTCCTGCTGCGAGGAGGGGCTGGCTCCTGGGGACCACTGTGCCGGGGACACCAAGCAGAGCTGGGGCTGCACGTTGAGCCCCAAAATGGAGTGAGGTGCCCTGGAGCTGCCTGAGTTCAAAGGCAGGAGCCTGAAAAGCCGGCTCTGCTGCTCCCAGTCCTGAAGTGCCCCTGCTCCATCAGCCCTCCTGGTGCTGGGGCTCCTCTGTGCAGGATGGGGGCTGTCCTGTGCCTCCACCCCTGGGCCAGGGACTCTGCCAGCACCCATGGGTGCTGAGGCTAGCACCCTTCATGCAACACTGCGAGGGTGAGGTCGGGTGCAGGGGATGTGGCAGGGGGAGCTTCAGGGCCCTTTTTTCCACCTGACGAAATTCCAGTGCCCAGCCCTGGCTTTGGGATCAATTTGGGGTTGGCTGGACCCCCCAGCAGCCGGTGAAGGCAGTGGGGGTCACGCTGCCAAGACGGGGGGTTGCAGCATGATGGTGCCAATGCTTTTTGGCAGGTGAGACCGTGTGTACCTCCTCCACCATTGTGTGCCCTGTGGGGAGACTGGCAGTGCCTCGCTTCTCCTGTGAACATTGGTGTAGTTTGGGGGTGGTTTTTCCTCAGATAAAAATGAAAAGAAAACAAAGTCACAGTTGCAGCAAGCAGTATTTTTTTTTTTAGCTTTGGGTCAAGTTTCTGGCTTCCTTCAGATGCTCCTAAAATTATTGCATTGCTGACCATCCTTATTTATAATTCCTAAATCACTGGATTTCGTTCTGGAAACCAGAATGTGTCCCAAGCAGTGCCAGGCTGGGGAGCTGCCCTGTGCCCTGCCAGGTCTGCACGCCCATGCTCTGGGGGGGCAAACAGCCGGGACATCCACGCCACTGCTGCAGTGGGTTTGGCCACCTCCAATAAAGTCCTCTTGAGTTTGAGCATAGGAAGAAATGCTGTCGTCCGTAACACAGAGCTTGGGATGCTGAGGGGGGTCCAGGCATGGACTGCAGGGATTGCACGTGTATTAATTCCCCACCTCCAATGTCTTGACGTTGTCTCTTGACGAGGGTGTCCCAGGGAGGTAGAGGAGGCGGTGGGTGATGAATGTGGTTGTGAGCATCACCCACCAGTGGAGCTGGGGCTGCGGGAGCTGGTGGGAGGGAAGGGGCCCACCGCCCCTCCTGGCACCGCATGAAGAAACAAAAATAGCGGCCAGGCGTTGCTGGAGCTGCAGAGGGCAGCAACGGAGCTGAATACACACCAGCGCCCGTCCGTCACCCACTGTCCCTGATCCTGAGTCGCCAGGCTGCCCTGGTGATGGGGGTGGCTCAGCCCAGCCTTGCGGCAAAAGGGGATGCTGAGATGCGTGTCTCAGAGACAGATGGGAGGGCCTGGAAATACCCTGAAAACGTCTAAAAAGTGTGTCAGGGTCCCTGCCTGGGCCTGGAATTTTGCATTATTGGGAATAGTCTTTTTTTTTCCTGTGAAATATTTTGCCTTAGGCTGAAAACCAGGCTGGTTTTTAGGATATTTAAACTGACATTGCTGTTGAACCATGTCAGCCCGTTAACGCAGACAGAACAGCTAATATCCTCCTCTTGTTTATAAGAGTCGACAAGATCAACATTGGGAAGGTTTCATGTGTCAGTTGGCAAAACCACGGAAAGCTTAAAGTCTTCAGTGGGTGGCTCAGCTCCATTTTAATAATGTCTTTCCACTATCCCAAAGTAGATAATTCCTCCTTATTTAATAAAAACTTTCCTACATGCCAATGGCACGAGGCAGGGAGCATGTGCTATTCGTAAAGAACTACTTAGCTTTGAGAGACCCCTCCTCAGCTTTGGCACTTTCTGCAAACATTTCAAGTCTTCCCAAAGCATTCAAGCTGAGAAAAACAACTTGTCCCACAATATTTCTAGAAGTGGAAGGTATTTCTCCCATTTTGTGAAAATTGTCCTGATTTTGGATCCAGCTCCACAGCTGCTTCCACACGGATTTACTGCCTGCAGCCGTGCAAAGTGGGAAGAGCAAGTCTCATGCCCATGGATGAAGAGGCTGAACACAGGCACTGTCCC
Organism: Pygoscelis adeliae; assembly: GCF_000699105.1. Taxonomy (NCBI): domain Eukaryota; kingdom Metazoa; phylum Chordata; class Aves; order Sphenisciformes; family Spheniscidae; genus Pygoscelis; species Pygoscelis adeliae. The sequence continues at coordinate 146,181 of NW_008824402.1, read as the reverse complement.
CAGCTGCCCCACGTGCAAGATGGTGTCCAGCCAGGTAGAGGTTCCCAGAGCAGGAGGCCATGGCTGGAGAAGACGGGGCTCTCCAGCTGCAGGAGCAGCTATGCTTGCCCTGGGAGCCCAGGACATGGAGCAGCACATCCCAAATGGATGAGGAGCCTCTGCCCCGCCGAGCGGTGGGAGACATGGGTGCCCTGGTGGGGCTGATGCAATGGGGTGAAGACCAGCAGGGCAGAGACCTGAGCTGGGAGAGGTCTCTCAGCCTCATGGGGCACGTTCGGGGTCTGGCCTGGGGCCTTGCTGGTTCCCAGATTGGGCTGTGATGATCATCCAAATTCTGGTCCACTTTCTGTCTCCATGGCTGTCCCCACTGCCAGCTCTGCTTTGATGCCTCGGGGCATCACCCAAGTTTGGTAAGACTCACAGATGCAGCAGGATGAGGAAATCCTTTGCAGGGCTACAAAAAGCATCGATTGTTGGAGGGCATCCCCCAGGAGGCTGTCACCCTCTGCTGTCACAAATTGACGCAGCAGTTGGGACTAGCTGGATCCCTTCTGGCAGCTCATGAGGGGTGAGAGCTGCTGGATGATCTGCAGGAGAAACACCCAGGCAGGGACCATTTCATCGGGACAAGTCACACGGACCCTCACAACTTCATTGCAACGTGACACTGCAGTCCTGCAACCTTGCAATCACCTTGCTTGTAGGAGGTGACCTCAATGTCCCCGTGTCCCTGAGCTGTTCAACAGAGGGAAAACCTTCTCCCACCCATGGTGAGTCTGTGGGGATCCTCTGTCCCAGCCTGGTGAGAAACCTGAGGCAGCTGGTGGGCTCCTGCCGTCCGCCCCAGCATTTGGGGCTGGCTCTGAGCATGGCAGCTAAGGGGTGGGATGGACGTGTTTGGAGGATGAGGTCCCAGAGGACAATAGAGGCTCAGCTGTTGTTTCTAAGTCTGTCCTGGATGCCCTAGGAAGCCCGTTGTCTTTGTGAATGCCATCGGGGTTGACGAAACGAAGATGGTGCTTGGAAAAGGGCAAGGACAGGATGGGTGGGATGGCTCCAGGGCCTTGAGGAGGGAAAGGGATCCCTCCAGCACTGCTGCAAGTCTGCTTCTTCAGGGAAATAGGCTTCACGTGGGGCAACCAAACTGCTCACAGGGGTCAGATACCTTTGAATTTGGAGGCTCAACATCTTAAGGAGCCAGGGATCATTGTGGCCCCAGTGCAGTTCTCCCGAAGCCGGAGGGCAGCCGTGGTAGCCCCTGCCATGCTTGTGGGGCTGATGCCCAATGATGAGGGAGCACCAACACCCTCCAGGGACTCAGCATGTCCAGAGGGAGAGAGAAACTGCCCACTAACTGTCCATCTAAACACATGCAAGGTTACCCACTCGTAAGAGACCGAGCACAGGTGACCTGTAGGACCACTGGGACGTTTAGGGACAAGCGGGCTGTCCCTGGGGACTTGGTCCTGGGTGGGTCTGGCCTCTCCTTACAGCTCTCTGGGAATTTTCTGTTGGCATCCATCCCCTTGGTGGCAGCCCATGGGGAAACCTTCACTTGAATCCGTGGCTCCCAGGAATGGGGGGATATTATATTGCTTGGAATTTGGCCTCAGCACAAGTCTGCCCCATAGATTTCCAGCCTGTCCCCTTCCTACCTGCCAGCAGCTCAGAGGGGTACCCACAACCTCAGGTGGTACCTAATAAAACAACCCTTCCTCTTGAGGCAGCTCATTGCTGTTGCGAGGCAAGGATGGAGACCCAAAATGTCCTCATCATGTCAGCTGGAGAGGAGGGATGGGGAGATCCTGGGCTCCTGACAGTCCTGCTGCCAGCCCCTCATGGCAGCACCGGGGCTTTGAAACCAATGCTGAAGCCCCAAATCAAGGGGTCCCGCTACCCCATCCCTCACCTGCCCTTTCCTCCTCCTCACTCCAGGTCCCAGCAGAGGACGAAACCTGAGACTGGAGCAAATGGCATCCGAAGCAGCCCCCGTCCCCCAGGCAGTGGGAGCTGGTCCGGTCACCGGGGCACGCTGCGGGGAATGCAACGCCTTTGTCACGGGCTAATTTTGGCTCCTCTGTGCTCCGAAAACAATCCCAAGGCAGCCGGGAGGAAAGATGCTGGAGGCATGGCCCCGCGGGGGCTTTTGCCTTATAAAGGTCTGACGGGGCTGGTATAAAGCCTCCTCCTCGGTGGCTGGGAGCAGATCCACTGCACCGGCGCTTGGAGCCGGGGAAAGGGAAACGTCCTTGGAGGGGTCCTCAAGGAGGGTGGGCGCAGGGGGGGTTTCTCCTGTGCTTGCTGGGACTTGACTAGTGCAGGTCAAACAAGGATGGGACTGCCAGCAAAACAAGCACAGGGCGGCCCCTGCCCCCGCCGCCGCCCCCCACCAGGGCACAGCTCCCCCGTTGGTGTCCAGGCAGCGGGGAAGGAGCTGGGGAAGGCAGCCATGTGTCCCCTGCTCTGCAGGACGGGGGGCTGTCTTTGCTCCCCACCATGGGAGCTGCCCCGCGCATGCAGCTGTGTGTCCCTCTGCGACCATAATAGCCTCAGGATTAAAATACCGGGCATTGTCCCTGCTGGGCTGCACGCTGGGAATTGTTTGCTCCTAAACTTGCCCCTAAAAATATCCCAGGGAACAGGTGTGACCTGCCCCTGCAGTCCTCTGCTGCGCAAAGCCTCCCTCTGCGGGGACACTGGGCAAGGGGCTTTGCAAGGGACTTTGCGGAGTGCAGGGGGGGCAAGACAGCAGCTTTTTTGCTGCTTTTCCAGAATTTCATGGGGAAAACATCAGGGCTTGTGAGGGGCTGAAAGTTGCTCAAGCATCCCAACCTGCTGTGCTGTGCTGGGTGAGTCTGGACGGTCCTGCTCCCCAAAGAGGGGACTGCCCCATCCTTGGTCCCAACCGATTATCTGGCTTGATGCCATAACCCCACCTTTTCTGTTTTACCCCACCACCCCTTGGCAATGATGTGCCCTGTCCTGGCCCGGGGTGGTTTTGCCCTCCTGCTCTGGCAGCTCCGGTGGCTCCAGGGAAGCCCCTCAGCCAGCGCTCCCATGGGGACATCACTCTGTGCTTGCAGCGTTGCAGGGCATGTGTGCACCTTCGTGCATGGGGGTCAGCACTACATCAGCTCTCCAGGCTGCTCACAACCCCCCCCTCCCCTTCAGAGACTTTCAGAAAGAAAAAAAGAAAAGGAATAAAAGAAAAAAAAAAGTGAAGAGAATTCAGGAAATTTTCTGCAAAGAAAAAGCACTGCAGTGTTTCGGCTCATGGTTCTCGCCTCCTTGCAGACTCAGGGCTTTTCCAGCATCTCTGATGCTGGTTGACATCGGAGAGGAGCAAGGCAGATGTGCCATGAATACACCCCGTCTGCATGGGCATTGCCATTGCACCACGGTCAGCCTGACCCGGCCATGTCTGCGTGCTCACACGCAACACGCATGTGAGTAAGGCGTCGGGCAGCGAGTGCCAGCCAAGCTGGGGTGATTCACATGCAAACAGCACAAGAATTCACCGAATCGCATGGGGGTCACGGGTGCAATAAAACATGGGTGCACTAACGTGCACGGGCGATGTGCACGTGTCGCCCTGTGTTCGAGATGGTGCCCCAGGTGTGTGCAGCATGTCATGGGGCGCCGGGGCTCGTGGCAAATGTGTGCACACAAGAGGGGATTTGTGCTATTTTTACTGACCACTTGCAGGCAGGCTGCGATTTAATACTCCCCCTCCACTGCCGGTCCCTGGCAGTGTGCAGCTCTCCGGAGGCCAGGCATCACCTCCCTCCTGCACAGCCCTGAGGTAAGGTGCTGCCCCGGGGGTCCCCCCACCCGTGACTCCCCGGGGGTGCTAGAGGCAACACGGGCGCGAGCATGAGACCACCGGTATTGCACGTGGCGGCGTGGCAGAGAGGAGCCCCCAGCACATGAATTTGTCTGAATTTCTCCCCCTGACTGAGGTTGCTCAGACATTTTCTCTGCTCTTGGAGAGAGGACTGGTGAGACCACGATGGGAAGAAATGCCGCTAAAATCCCCAGCCTGGCATTGGAGCTGAGATTTGCTCGATTTTGCTGAAAACTGGCAAACAAACAGAACCGTTTTGGGGAGCATGTGCCCGCGTGTCCTAGCCTGACTGCTCACGCTCACTTGTGTGACCAGGGAGGTGAGGTCTGGGGTTGCGAGCAGTGTGTGTGGGGCATCGCCTTGTCCGGGCGTGTGTTTGTGGTATGTGTCCGGTCCCCTGGGATGGGAGAGGATGTCAGGATTGGCTTGGGGTTATTTCTTTTAAGGATTTCTGTGATTTAATGGTTTAATAAGCTTTTTAAGCTTTTCACAGCTGGGGGCATGCAAACAGTGCAGAATTAGCTTGTCCAGATCCTCTCATCCCCATCAGAGAACAAAGTCTCTTGTGGATGCTCCAGATCAGGCTGGAGCCCAAAAGTCCCTGCACGAGATTGCTGGGGACGTCCTACCAGCCTAGATGAGCCCTGGCTGTCCTCTGGGAAGCCAATTTAGAAATATCTGGCCCTAAAAATTGATTGACCTTGGTAGAGGTCATCAGCCCGAGGTGCGGTGTGTGTCCCACCTTCTAAGGGACGCCGGGCTTTGCTCCAACAGGGAAGGCGGGAGACGCTGAGAGGCTTCGCCCAGCCCTTCCTCGCCTCCAGACAGCCAAAGGCTTTTCTGCCTCCCCCAGACTAAATCAGGGACCCAACCTGCCCAGTGCACAGTGTCAGGCAAGAGGAGCTGCCTTCCCTGCATGTCCTCTGGGACATTTGTCGTATCACTAAAAACCTCCAAAAAGGCAGCTCTGGCTGGGTCTGACTGATGTGGCTTTTGAGAGAAAAAAAATTCCTGTTCTTGGGGTTTTTCTTTGTAAATCCAGGGATCTGGCAGGCTCCAGGGGAGATGATTCCTGCTAGGATGATATGGCATTTCCCCCATAAACTCATTCCTTCAGGCCATGGCTCTGGCCAGGCAGCGGGGGACACGGGGAGGGCACAGGGACAAGCAGACGGAGCTGGGAGGTGAGCTGCTCCCAAAGGCACACTGAGATTTGCTCGGCACGGGCTCCATGCATATCTGGGAGCAGCTGTTTGAGACCAGAATTATTCCTTTCTCTTTCCCCCAGCGGGAATCTTTGGGGTTTAAAGCAGTTTCCAAATTTAGGGGGATGCGAAGACATCAAGGCAAAAAAATCCCAGCTTTGCCATTTCAGTTCTAAGGAAAAGGACTAACCCCACCACTGGAAAATGCTGTTTTTTTCTGAAATGTGGCTTCAGTTTGTTACTCGTGGTTGGAAACAGAAAAAAAATAAATTGATTGGCATTTTCCCACACATTTTTCTATTACTCAAACTTATGTGGTGCCCCGGCTTCTTGGCAAGAGAGGGAAGTGTTAGAGGCAGTGCCGGGGCAGCTAGCGAGGCAGTGCATTTTGAAGCAGCTGCCAGGGCATAGGATTACCAAGCAAATTCAAAATATGAAACCGTATTTCACCAGGGACGCGGATGCTGAAGGAATCTGCTCAGCCACTTGGCCGTGACTTGTTGCTCCTTGCTCCATCGCTCCCAAGATGGGTTTTGGCTCCACCATCCTTGCGGTTGCCCATGGGGAGCTGTGGGATGGGACTCCCCGAGCTGACACAGCGCGGGGAGCCCTGAGGCACCCTGTTTCTCTGGAGCTTTCCAGCCACGCTTGCCTCTGTCCCCTCGCCCCGAGCTGGGGTGGGCGATGCAGCTGGCGGGCGAGCAGCTCGGTGCTTGGGAAAACCCCCGAGGAGCAGGAGACCGAGTCCTGCAGGGCCGGCTGGAAACAGGTTGGAGCTTGCCCGAAATAAGGTTTCCTCGGAGCTAGGCGGTTTGTCTTGGTGTTTCACAGCAGGATGGCGAGGCTGCAGAGCTGCTTCCCTCCGCTGACAGCATGGGGCAGCACCGGACCTCAGGAGCATCCTGCCGCCGCTTTCTGGGTTCGGGCGGATTTGGGATTTACTCCCTTGTTTCATCTTCTTTCCCTTTGTTTTTGCAGGCAGACAGCGTGACGCCGCAATGCCAGAGCCGTAAGTAGCATGAGTTTCCCTTGGATTTCACTAAATCCTCGCCTGGCCACTGGGCTGCTGGTGCTGGCTGAGCTTGTCTGGTTTTGGGGGGGTTCTGCTGGGAGACCAGCCCATGCTCGAGACCTCTGTGCCATTCCCTTTGCAAAAACTGTCTTTAAATAAAAATTGTTAGCCATTTCTCTGTCCCGATTCAAACCTTGGAGCTTTCCTAGATCCCAGAATAGGGATCTGAGGTGGGCAGCACCACTCGCTTTGCCGTGAGGCTCTTCATAGCACATTGTACAGATATAACATATTCCCCATCGTGAACAGAAGGGAGAAACCTCCCTGCAAGGTTTTCATCAAGCAACAACACGGAGATGCCCCAGCCCTGCCAACCTGAACAGGATCCAAGCATCCTGTGTGCCAGCCCCTGCCTGCGTGGGGAGCGCGTGAATGAGGGTGTTGTGGCCCGAACCGCAGGGACTGAGCTGGGGCTGGCGTGATGGGCACCGTGACAGCTCGTGTGCTGCGTTTGAGTGGCATTTTGGCTTTCTGAGCAGTGGCCCTGAGCGCCCACTCCATTTCCAGAGAGCACTGTCATCTCAGATCTGGCACACTTGCAGGTGGCAACTATTAGATAGAGAAATAAGGAAACCAACTGCAATCACGTGAGTTGCTTTTCTTGACTGTCACCTCTTTTTGACTCTTATTCACTGATGCTGTGTTCTCTTCTCTTGTTCCTTATTGCTCCTTCCTGAACGCACGCCTGCCGGCAGGGAGGTAAGGGCCTTTCCTTTCGGGAGTGATCTCGATGCTACTCTGCATTTGCCGTGAGTTTGTTTTCAAAGGCTTTTTTTTTTTTCCTCCCCTTTCCCCTAGAGAAAATCCAAGATCACAGCCTCACGCAAACTCTTGTTGAAGGTGAGTCCTGAGGGCTGGAAACTCCCTGGGGTTTGTCTTGCTGGGGAAAAGGAGCTGGGGTTGAAGTGCGTGGTCGGTGGGACAGCGATGAGGAACGGCAGAAGTATGGGCCTTGGGGAGCAGCTCCCGGTCCCACCTCTCGTCTTCTCAAAAATCCTCACTCATGTGGGCTTTGTGGTCCGTACGCCAAACAAACCTCCCCTCACCTCCACTTTACTAAGGTGGGGAGAGACTCTGATGCCTTCTGCTCTAAAGCCACAAACCTCGTGTCTGTGCACCAGCAGCTCTGCAGCACAAGCTTGGGAGCTCCCTGGGTTGTGGCTTGGGAAAATCATTTACTGCCACAGCAGAGCAAACCCATGCAAAGAAAGTGCCGATGTCAGCATCCATTGGGACCACCGCCACCGCAGCCCCGCGGTATCTCTGGCCCTGCTGTTCCCCCTGCCTTCAGGGTCACCACACAAAAGGTGTGGGGATTTTTTGATGTGTGTTGCAGCAGCACAGTGATTTTGGGAGGACAGCTACAGCAGGGAGGAGGTTTGGGAGGCAGATAGGACTGTCCCATCCTACAGACATTGCGCGAGGAGGCTTAGGGGGAATAGAGGAGCCTGTCTGTTCACACTCCTGACATTTACTTGTGCTCATAGAGTTTGATGCTGGCAAAAGCAAAGGAGGAGTGGGATCAGGAGATCGTGGACAAGCAGTCAGAGAAGGAAAGATACCTGTCTGAGCGGATCACACCACTGCACACCAGTGGGCTTTCCTTGAGCCAGCTCCAGGTATTTCTCAGGTCTGAGGGTGGAGCGAGCTCCTTGGGAGCATGGGGGGCATCACTCACTGCTCTCCTGTTGTGCTTGGCCCCCAGGACCTCTGCAGGGAGCTGCATGAGAAGGTTGAAATTGTGGATGAAGAGAGATACGACATTGAAGCGAAATGCAACCATAATACTCGGGAGGTAGGGGGCAGGATGGGCTGTTTGCTTCGACATTAACTTCCTCCTAGATGGTAGCTTGGGCCTCAATGGGGGTCTGTCATGGACGGGGCTGAGCCTGGATGTGGGACATGCACCAGGCTTACCTAAGGGTTGCTATTTGCTCTGGAAGGCATGACTCACCACGAGGTTCATCCCTGCCTCAGGGAGCTCAAGCTGTCCACTGGGTCCACGGGCAACCTCCTCATTCTTCTGGTCACCCCTTGTGGGTCTAAGAGCTCCTTCTTGTGGTGTGGCTGCCATCTGAGCAGGCTGGGGCAAGGCAATGACAACATCTCTATGCTCAGGTGGACAGTCCCTTGGTGAAGGCGGTCCTCATGGCTGCAGGAGAGGCGCAGACCCCTCTGGGGCTCGGTGTCGGCAAAGATTCCTGCTTCACACAGGAGCTTTTTGTGCAAGGCAGCCATGTGATGACCTCACACTCCTCCTCCTTTCCTCAACCTGCAGATTAAAGATCTGAAAATCAAAGTGCTTGATCTCCGAGGAAAGTTCAAGCGACCCCCCCTGCGGCGAGTCCGCGTCTCTGCCGATGCCATGCTGAGGGCTCTGCTGGGCTCCAAGCACAAGGTTTCCATGGATCTGAGAGCCAACCTGAAGTCTGTCAAGAAGGAGGACACAGAGAAGGTGGGTGACTCTTCTAGAGGCCAGAGATGGAGACATCTCTTAGGGATGCCCTTGCCCTTCTCCAAGGTCCCCTGTGAAGCCTGCGTGGGTTGTGCTCATCCCTTGTAAGCCTCAGCAATAGCACGGCACTGCCCATTGCGGGATGTTGTAGGACCACGTGGGAGCAGTTTGACTGGACCAGGTAGCTGGTGGACGATAACAAGTGAAATTTAGGGCTACATCCATGATGCTCTTCCCTCCCAGAGCATGTGGGAGTCTTTCATCTGGGGCCTCCTTGGCATGTCTGTTGAGCTGCACTTGCAGAGAGTTTGGTCTTTGGTCTTCTAGGGAACCAGGAGAGCTCCTGTTTGGTGCAATCATGCCCAGAAAACACCCAGAAAACTCCCAGACCCAGACTAGACAAGAGAGCAAGCCCAGTAAGCACGCTTGGCCTGAGATCACACCGGCTCAGTGTGATGAGATCAATGGCCCAGTTCACACCGGCTTTGCAGAGACGCAAAAGGGGAAAGTCTCTCTCAATACCAGAGACGGAGAGTGATGCCCAAACCTGCGTGGGGTGTGCAGGCACCCCAACTGCAAGAGTTGTGCTGCTTTCCCAGTGCCTCTCCCAAAGGGGTTTTACCCCTTGGTCCCAGCTCAGCAGTTTGGATAAGAATCTCAATTTTCAATTATTTTTCCGTTTTTCTCCCCCTGTTGCTAGTAGGGCAAGTTTTTCAGTCCTTTGGATAAAAACTGTGTTTACAGTCCTCAGTGCCAGGTGGTGAATAGACCTGAGTTTATTTTAGGTGTCGTGAGATGATTTTGGGGCATGGCTTGTAATCTATGAATGCTTGTGGGTTGGCAGAGCAGACACTTGGGCATGCTCTCACAGCTGCCGTCATCTCCTCTTTCTGCTCTGGAAGTGGCTGCCAGGCTCTCACTGTCACACCAGCAATCCCAGTCCCCTCCAAAAGCTCGGAGAAGGTGGAGATGGGTTTCCTGTGGGCTGGAAGGTCTCTGCAGAAAGTGTTTTTGCTTGCGTTTGCCCTGGTGTGCTGGTGTAAATCTGGAGTAAGTCCCATGTGCTGGTTTCTTCCTCCTAAAGAGATTTTCTGGGATTTTTCTGCCTTCTGGTGCATTAATGCAACTTAGTCAGGCTTTGTGGGCTATCCACATGAATCCAGACCTCCCTGCGGAGATCAGACCACTGTTTGCCATCTTCCTGGCCAGCTCCACATGCAGGGGCACACGGTGTAGCTGGCTCCAAGGGAGAGGGTGTTTGCAACAGGGCAGCTGCCTTCCCCGTGCTGCCTGCGTGCCAGGGCCAAGGGCTCTGTGTAATGAGGTGGGACAGTTTGGGGCTGCCGGCTGCCCCATCACACAGCCGTTGCAAGCCCCGTCCCTGTCCCTCCCGGCAGGAGCGCCCCGTGGAAGTGGGCGATTGGCGCAAGAACGTGGAAGCCATGTCGGGGATGGAGGGGCGAAAGAAGATGTTCGACGCTGCCAAGTCCCCCACGGGCCAGTGAGAGGTAGGGGACTGGTCTGCCTTCCCCTGCAATGCCCCATGCTCCCTGCAGCATCCCTGATCTGTGCTTGTGGCTGGGTGAATGCAGAAACACCCCCCCTCATTACAGAAAAAAGCATCACCTGCCCCATCTCCCACCCCACACTTGGGACGGGTACCTGTCCCGCACACCTGCACCATGGAGCCCCTGCCAGCAGCTATGCCCCTCTCCCAGCTTGTCCTCCCTGTCTCTCTGGGGTCAGCCACCCAGCTGCACTCATCCTGCACAGTGTGGGTGTTGCTGGCACCAGCTTTAGGCTGCTGGAAGCAGGGCTGCTTTCAGCAAAAATCCCCTTCTGCCCCACTGCTCTGCTCTGTTTCTTTCCCACAGGAGCACCAGGAAGAAAAGCCTCCCCACCCCTGCTGCCTGCCTCCCTTTCCCTTGCTGCCCCTCCGTGCTCTTTACGCCCTTACCCTGAATTCACCACCGAGCTGAAACACATGGACAACTGTGTGGGAAGGAGATTTGAGCTTCTTTCTTTCAGCTCTGCCATCAGCCCTGCTCCTGCACGGCCCCGGCATAGCAGCTCCCCGGTATCACCTGCACGGGCCATGCTGTCTCCAAGGGGTCACTGGCCATCCCTCTCCTTCCACCACTGCAGAGAGGCCCCAGAGACAGCTGCTGGTCCTCCCACTCCCCCATCCTCCGGCGGGGGGAGCCTGAAATGTACCCACGCGGCTGCACGTGTATTAAAGGACGGTCTCTCAGGCAGAGTGCCATGTGGGCTCATCCTTGTGGGAGCATCGGCCAGGAGCAGGTGCTGGTCCACAGCCTGGTGGGGAAGATGCCCTGGTCCTTTCCTGCCACCCTGCAATGTCCTCGTGCCAGTGTTCAGGCCAGCAGCACGCCCTGGGATCAGACTTGCTTTGGGCTCATCTCTTCCAGCCCTCCAGGCTGCTCCCTGGTGTCCCTGGTGCCCCACCAGCTCTGCTGAGACCCCCCTGGCCCCATGCACAGGCCACCCCTCTCCCCTCCCATGCACCACAGCCCTTGCCAGGCTCCAGTGATGCACCAGCCTCTCAAGCAGCAAGGCTCGGGTCTCAGCGTGGAGATGGCTGTCTACTGGCTCCCCCCACCCCTCCTTCTCCTCTGGTTTTGGAAAAGCCTTCAGAGCTTGCTCACCCAGGCACCAACTCTCCCACCGGCTGCCCCATCACAGGCACTGGAGCTGTGGGAATTGGGGCAGCCCTGTTTCAAGGCTTAATGTTTCAGGAGACCATAAGATGAATCCGTCTTTCAGGCCAAACAGCTTGTGCTTCCCCACTAGTCCTATCATCTTCGGTATCACAGCCCCCCAGACTGCAGGTGGTTGGGTGCAAGCAGCTGAGAATGTGCCAGCTCAACTCCAGAGCAGGGCTGGAGGGGAGAACTGGTGAGAATTCACACCAAGTTGGGTCTTCTGCCTGGTTGCACTGCAGGAGATGCTGAGGCTCAGCCCCCACGGGGTGCTCTTGGTGGTTGTAGCAGTGCCTTGTCCATGTCCCCAAGGTACCCAGAGGAATTGCAGCATCCGTGGTTTCAAACTTGTGCCACACCATGGGTGTTTTGCAGCATGGCCCTGTCCCTGTGTAGTGAGCTTGTAAAGTACAGCAAATGCTATGATCTCGAAGCAAAGTGCAGGTCCCCAGAGAGGCACCAGGGCTGGAAGGAAACAGCATCAAAAAGTGCGCGGTCTCCAACAGAGCTCAATCTTCCCAGAAGAACATTGCATTTCTTTAGGGGCAGAAAAAGGTGGCCCCATGCGGTTGGCTCTTGCAGGACTTTCTGCAGCAGACTCGGGTAGCTCAGTGGCCGGCAGGGCAAGCGAGGGAAAGCCATTGGAGGGAGGTGGGTTTGGGTTTGGGCTCCAAACCGGCAGGACAGCTGGATTGCTCTGGGCATCACATCCCCTCCTTTGGCCAGTTCAGGAATACTGAGCCCAACCACTCACTTTTGTCCCTGGGCAAAGAGGGTTAGGGCAGATGGCGACCGATGGGAACACTTATTTCTAGCATGGTCATTAGCACTCAGGCTGCCACAACACCCAGCAGTTCCTTCACAGAGAATTTAAGACTCAATATGAAAACTTTTCCCAAAATTAGGGTTAGATCAGAGGTGGCTGTCAGCTGGAAAATACTCATTCGCTCCCTTAGCAAGCACAGATGCTCAGTTATTTGTCTTTCCACTTGACCCTCCATCCCCATCAGCATCCCGCTAACTGGGGCCAGGACCTCCCCCTGCATGACCGGAGTGGTTGCATGGCACACAGAGCCTTTTCCACCCATTTTTTCCTTTCCAAGCTTATTTCGGCAGAGCAGCTGCAGTCTAGCACGGCACCAGGACTGCTTGTCCTCACCCTGCGCACCTCGGGACGGGCCCCCAGCAGGCGCAGCCCTGGGAAGCGTGTCTCCGTCTTGGCCAACCCAAGCAACCCTGCTCTCGAAGGTGACCGGAGATCATGTGTGGCGAGATCCCAGGATGCTGCCACGGCCCAACCCACCCCACCACTGGAGGCAAAAGGTTTCGGCCACGATCTCGCCCCTCTGAGCTCGCTGCCCGAGTGGGAGCTGTGCCGAGGCAGTGTCCTGGGATCTCGCTGCACATGCTATCCCCAGAGGGAACTCACACACTCGGCAGCGATCCTGGCAGAGGAAGAAAGGTGTGTAGGGAGAGGTAATAACTGTTACCTGACCAACTGGTATAGCTGGAAAATGCAAGAGAGGTTTCATGGAAACAAAGCCTTCTTCAGACCTGGAACAGAAGCAGAAAATGGCAAGCCAAGTCCGGGTCGAGAACAGTTGCTCTGAGCTTAGTGCAATTATGCTAATTTGGTAATTTAAAAAAAAAAAAAAGGGGGGTGGCGTTTGTGGGGCGGGGAGGGATTGTAGTGAGATGAAAGACAATATGGGTGATGGGTGCCGTGGGACCAGGCTCTGGTCGATGCTCGGCAGCCAGCCTGTGCCCGTGTCCAGCTCAACGTCAGATCCTGCGCTCCAAGACACCCAAAACTGCTGCAGAGCAAAACCTCAGGGCTCACCAGTATGTCTCTGCAGCCACAGTACGAGCCAGCCGGGGTGTACTCAGCAAGGTCCCAGAGCCCACACGCACTCATCATAGGCTATAGATGACTTTGCATGGCTGCCTTGTGTTTTAGATTGAGGGAGGGAGAGAAAACCCCAACCCCAAAACTCTTCGCTCTGCAAGTTCCCCTATTTTTTCGAAGTATGATGCTCCCCAGTCACCATGTCCCATTTTCATCCTTCTCTGGTGGAAAACCACATTGATGGGTTATGGGAACACAAAGTTTTATGGACTTCAGTTTTATTAGAAACATGGAAAAAACCCATCTCTTTACAGGGGTTGAATCTCGAGGGGAAAATGCAGCCGTCTGCTCTGAGCACGAGGCTCTCCTGGTTGGATTGGGGGACTGGGAGCTAAGTCTTCTCCTCCACCTCTGCTCTGGAGCTGCTTCTGTAGCTCTGGGCCAGCTGGGAGCCCAGCTCTCCCCTTGGTAAAAAGGGGCAGTTTGCACCTTTCATCCCAGGATGCGCCTGGCTTCCCTTGCACCAGGCCACCTCTGCAGTCCCAGTGTTGCTTCCCTCCTAGGTGACAATATCTCAATTTCTTCTCTCTGAATTAGAAGGGAGCCCTATGGTAATCACTTTTTACTGAAAACTCAGCCCAAATGGGGGACTTGCAAGGCTCTTCTTAAGGAGAGAAGCTGAATGCTGGGCAGTTGCTAATGAAATTGTATTTATTTCCAGAAGAACTGCATAAGCCAGTCCTGTCTCCTTGAACTGAGCAGAGCCCTGTCCCTACCGTCCTCCAGGTTGCTCCATTGCAGCCAAGAGTCCCCAAAGCAAAGCAAAGAGCTGGAAGCTTGAAATTGCAGAAATTGCAAATTAAACTGGACAGTAGAAAAAAATATTAATCAACCCAATGATTTTCTGCTGGAAAGGTTTTGCTGGCAAAACTGCAATGAGGGAGGTGCAAAGGGCTTGGCCTGACGTGGCCTTTCAGAAATATCCCTCCTAGTTGGCTGTAAGATGGTCCCTTCCTTTCCTAGGACGTTCTGCGACCTCCTTGCTAATCGGTCATGCCTAGAGACATCTGAACTGTGCCCAAATATTTCCCTGAGCGTATTTGCAGCTCAGCTGGTGGCCGGACCTGCAAAGGGAGGAAGGGGAGGATTAGCAGTGATGGGCAACCCCGGGGTGGGAAGGGGTAAAGTTTATCCCACGGCCTCCGAAGACCACTGCAGCACCCTGCCCTGTGCAGGGGTTAACACCAGGCTGCAGTCCCTGGTGGTAAAGGTTAAACATTACCCCCCCACGGCCCCCCGTGGCCTCCGTGGTGCTGCAGGTGCAGGATCAAACCCCGCGGCTGCAGCTGCGCAGGAAGCAACCCGGCGGCAACTGCGCCCCATCGGCAGGGTTATAACATAACCACCGCGAGTCATCACTGTGGGTCCTGTGTGTCCCCTGCAGTAAAAAATGGGAAGAAAAGGGTTTCTTTACCCCCATTTTCCCCTCCTGCAGCCCTCCAGGCTTGTGTCCTGCAAGGACGGGGCTGGGTTGGGGTATGGCACTTGGTGTGAATGGGGTATGTCCATCTTGTCCATCTTCCTTTGCTGTGTCCTGAACCCTCTCACTCACTGCTCACTTCAAAGGGGATTTCTCATTAATTGCAACTAATTTCATGTGCTATGAGGGATGCAGTCTGCCATACAGGTGCTGGCAATGAGTCACACTTATTCTATCCATGACCTGAAAATTTTCCATTGACACCACTTTTGGGGGACGTCCATGGTTCTTCATCGTTAGACCTGGGGCATCACAGGAGATGGCATCTACTGAGGAGACCAATCTGCAGAGGAGAATGGGAACCTGAAGGACACTATAGCATCCGTGGGGCACCACGGTGGCATTTCTGAACAAAGATTTGTCTAAACTATTTCTTTTTTTTTAAAAAGTCAAATTATAAATGAAAAAAAGCCCTCTGCTAGCTAGGTGAAGGCAGTTTTGACAACGGTTATTCTTTTCCTACAGAAAACAGGAAAGTCTGTGGTCGGGTTTTGTTTGGTTTCTGAGCAAACACACACCAATCTCAGACACTTTCTGGCTTTCTTTGCACAGCAGAGGTATCTCTGTACTATCAGTTTCTAGCGCATCGCACACATCTTTCCGAAAGCTGAAGGAATTGTAGCTGGGGAAGGACAGCCCTGGACCATCCCAGCGCCTGCAGAGCACCAGCACGGGGATGCAGGGAGACCTCCGTGTGTGTGGGCGGGCGGAGATTTTTAAAGCATTTGCTGGTGGGACCTTTGTGAGCTGTTGCCCGCTGCAGCGATGGGATGGCAGCTGAGCAAGGGTGAAAAACCCCTTTTCCTGGCCATCGAGCCCCACGCCCCAGCCCACGGGGGAAACCTGGGCAGATGATGCTGCTGACTCCACTCCACCACCGGCAGTGCGGCAGGGATGAGCCTGTGGAGCCAAGGGAGGAGCTGAGCCGTGGCCGATGCTGGGGGACCGGCACAGGCAAAAAGGGTGGAGGTGGAGGGTTCACCGCTGGACCCCGGGGCAAGGTTGAGGAATGCCCTAATTACAGCACAGTTGTGGAAACTGGAAGCTCTCCACTGCCCTGTAGCCAAAGAAACAGGCTCTGCGTCGGGATGAGACACAGGACACTGTTCCCAAGGGAAAAAAAAAAACCCTGCTGATACTGGTTTAGCTCCTCAGTGGGCATAAATAGGTGTCTTCTGCTGATCTGCATCAGATGAAGATCTGGCCTCCTTAAGCTCCTCAAGCAGATGCAGGTCTGCCAGCAGAGCCCTCCTGCAACGCGGCTGGGAAGCCACCCCTGGGCAAAGTGGGTACCTGGAGAGAAGTGCGGTTTTACACTAGAGACTTGCCTGCACACAGCAGAGTCCCTTGGCACAACTCCCTCAGCCAAGAGCACATAGCTTTCCTCTCCTGGCTGTAGATCTGGGACAGCAGGTACAACAGCCTGGTGCATAGAGCAGATCTGGATAAATGTCAGACTGGTTCCTCTGAGCATCCCTTCCCTGCATGGACTCATGCCCCTGCCTAATTTCATCACCTTCAGCTTCGTGGACCTGCAGTTTGGTCTGGACTTCGGTGATGAGCTCAGGGTGGCCAAAAATAACTTTTGTAAAGGGAACTCTGGTCTCACAAAGTGACTGGCATTTGCTGAAGGCATCAATGAGCTTGTAGATAAGGGTCACCTGGTAGATAAGAGTTTTTCTGGATTTCCAGAAGCAAAGACCTTTAGGTCAGCCACGGCTAAGAGGGAAAGTCCAAGTAGAGGTAAATAGTCAATTAGCAGATAGGAAACAATGGTGAGATAACAAACTCTGCTGATAATTCTTGCGTATTCGGCAGAGCAGAGATGAAGACTGATGACACAGATGTTCAGAAGGATCTTGCAAGACTTGGGGTTTGGAGATAAAATGGCAACGGATGTTTGGAGGAGTATAAAGTAACACACAGAGGGAAAAATCCAACATGACTTCATATAGAAATTGATGGGCTGTAGGCTGGCCATTGCCTACTTGGGAGTGATAGCTTGGGATTATGGTGAACATGAAAAAAACATGAGGAACATCAGGGAAAACATGAGCTAAATGCTCCGTGGCAGCAAAAATCTCAAACCATGAGAGATCAATGCTTTGTGCTGCCAACCAGCTCAGCAGGACCTCATCCAAATTAAAGGAGAGGAGGGAACCTTTCCAGCAGTGGGCAATAGACCCGGGGAACTCCTTGCTGAAGGATGTTTTTTATACTGACAGTTTTCCTGGGTTTGATGGAAACCAGGCAAATCCATGGAGGAGAAACCCACTGAGGGGTCTTAATTAAAGAGGAAACCACATTCAACTCAAAAGGCCTCTGAGTTGAAAATAAAGACCAGGGGTGAGTGAAGGGTGAGTGTCATCAAGGCTTGTCCTCTGCCTAATCCCCAGCCACTAAACGCCTGTCTAGAATGTCTTCATCTTAATAGTAAGAGGAATCACAAACTGTGAGGTTTTATATTTGTTTGTCATGTAGATCCTAGCTGAGGGTGTTCTTTCACTACGTTCAGTCTAATCCTTTCTAAAATCCTGTTAAATCCTATGCTTCAGTGATATCCTTTGGCAATGAGTTTTGCAAGTAAAGTGCTCACTGCACATTAATCAGAAAGGTTTATTGCTTTATGGTAGCTTGCTGATGCTGAACTGCTATATATAGTTTGTCAACAATTAGCAGGATGCTTGCGAGGTTATTTAAGTAATTTTTTCTTCCTTATGCCACAACTCGCTGAATTTTCTGTGTGTATGAAAACACTTAAAAGATCCTGTTAAATCCTATGCTTCAGTGATATCCTTTGGCAATGAGTTTTGCAAGTAAAGTGCTCACTGCACATTAATCAGAAAGGTTTATTGCTTTATGGTAGCTTGCTGATGCTGAACTGCTATATATAGTTTGTCAACAATTAGCAGGATGCTTGCGAGGTTATTTAAGTAATTTTTTCTTCCTTATGCCACAACTCGCTGAATTTTCTGTGTGTATGAAAACACTTAAAAGATAATCGGTTACTGCAAGAAAGAAAAACAGAACGAGCCTTACTCAGAGCGGACAGCTCATTTGACATGGCTGTCTTTTAGAAATGGGATTTTAATCAGGAACCTTTGATTAAAATATTTCCTTTGGTTACTCAGGTCCTGGGCACACCCCTGTGGGCTGGAGGCATGCGTGGTAAGCCCAGCCTTATAACCAGTCCCTCGGGCTGGCACAGAGATGGATCTCACCAGGATCAGAGACTGAATTTGTACTCAAGGGGTCCTGGATGACTTTTTCTGTAGGCATCCGCCGTGATAGCTGCCCGGCCGCCCTCAGCAGTGGGAGCACTGGGGTCCCAGCCAGGCTGTGCACTGGGGCTGCTCCAGGTAAAAACCAGGCTGTGACCCAGCTCTGCTGTGTCTGGGTGCCCCCGTCACCCCGATAAGATATTCCCCCCATTGCCTTCACACCTGCCCTTTGAAGGAGAGTGTTGCCCTGTGTGAATGTGCGGGGATGGGGTCTCGGAACCAGCCCAGGGGGGACGATAGGTTTGATGGACTGGGTCCAGGCATGGGATGAGCCTTGGGCACACAGCTCCCCTCTGGCACAGGGCTTCAGCACCCAAAAATTGGACACCTCCATGCTTCAGCCACTTCCTCTGAGACTTCGTGAGTGCTCCCTACTGCAGCAAAGCTCATAATGACAGGGGAGGCCATGATGCCTCAATCCAAGACATCCAGAAAAGGCTGAAAGGAGCAGGGCACCCTCCCATGCTCTTTGGAAAGGGCTGGACTGCACCCAGACGGAGGTGTTTTAATGACTGTTTTGGATCCCTGGGAGCCAGCCTCCTCCCACTCAGCCCAAGGTAATTCACCTCCTCCACCGGTGTTGGAGGAGTTGTTGACTGGTGGAGAGTGGCTGGTAAAACAGGTTCTCTGCAGGGAGTTGTCTCTGAAACCCTGAGAGACCTGGATAGATCGAGCCCCGGGCGCGGGTCTCTGCTCAAACCCTGGCACAGCAGGCAGCGAGGAGTGATTTGCTTTTGCGTGGCACTCCTGGGCAGGGCGTCTTTTGCACGGCGCCGCTAGTAGACAAATTACAGCCTTGCCTCTGTCAAGGTAGATAAGAAACCATGTGATGCAGCGTGGTGGTAAACGGGTTGCAGGCAGGGTAAAGGTGCACAGGGAAATAACCTTGCAGGGAGTTCCTCCCTCCTCGGGGAGCAGAGTCTCCAAGGCAGTGCAGATCCCTGTGGGTCCGACAGCACCTTGGCCTTGATGCCAGCACAAGTTTTGGGGGCTCTCTGAAACTCACGGAAA
>NW_008824402.1:122402-127176 GCF_000699105.1 Pygoscelis adeliae | reverse complement strand
GTCTGATCTCTCCAGGTAGCTGCTGTGGTTTAATGCTTAACCCTTTCCACCGGCGGGAGGGAGGGGGTGAGGGTGGGCTGCTGGCATGGCGAGCCTCAGCCGAGGGGTGTTGGGGAGGATGGGCAGAGGGGACAGCTGGCGCGAGGGGTGTTGCTTGCAGAGGTAGTGCCAGCCCCGGCGAGTGCTTGGCACTGCTGGAGTTTCTCATGGGTGGGCAAGATCAGAGGCAGATTTGTTTCTGCTGCCTGGGGAAGCTGAGCACTGCGTAGGAAAATGGCTCTGGAAATGCATCCTTGCCCCATGTTGAATATATTTTTGGTCTGGTTTGCCTTTCTTTGGGGTAGGGTCTGGCTGGTGGGGCTGTGCCTCCAGACTTGCTCCAGAGCCGGCTGTGGGTTTTTTTCACTTGCGCCGTATCTGTACAGCCCCTGGGTGCATGTCCCGGCTCCACCATGCGGAGGTTGCAGCCTCTGCCCATCCGGTGCTGAGCAAGCCCTGATTCATCGGCAGTTGCTGAATGATCCCCACAGCCCCACGGCATTGGCTGCACTGCTCTGTCTTTCCTAAAAAGTGATTTTGTGTCTGATGGGAGCCGGGGCAGGTGAGGCTCCTGGGCATCATGGGGTGAGTCAGGGGCTCACACGAAGCCTGGGTGATGTGGGGATCGCTCCTGACCTCCCACAGACCCTGGGGCAAGCACTGCCAACCTCGGCTACGCAGACGGGGTGAAGATGACTCAAACACAGCCGCACTCTCCCACAAAAAGGAGAAGAAATCCTAGTTTGAGTGGATGTGATGGCTCCGAGACAATTGCAAACCCCAGTACTTTGGGTAAGACACTCACCATGGCCAGCCCAGAAATGGGAATGAAGAGAGACCCTGTTGCTCAGAGGCTGCCAGCTCACACCCTGCCTCCATCATGGCGGGGACGGATCCAGAGGGCATCCCGGCCCCATCCAGATCCACCTCCTCTGCGCCATGGACCTGCCTGAACGCAAGCCCAGCGGGGTCCTGCAGCCAGGTTGTTTCACAACCCAGGAAGGCAGTTTCTCCTCTCTCATTAGATGAGACAGCATTCACTGAAACAGCATAAATGTCAGATATCTCAGCACTAATGATTAACAGGGCAGGAGAGGACAAGGCAGGGGGAGACTCGCCAAACTTTTTTTATTCATCTCTTTGAGGTTAAAAAAGGTAAGATGGTGAAAAATAAATCCCTCTTTGAAAAGAGGAGGGGAAGACTGGCAAAGCAAATCCATAGCCTAATGGGTGAATTACTTAATTACAAATAATGAGAAACTGCATGTTGATAATGCCAGGTTACACACTGCCTCTGCAGGAGCCAAGCAAATTCAAGGCAGGAAAATCTCATTTTCATTTCGAAGGAGTCTGTGCATGCAAAAACAAAGAAGTAACTGGGTCTCACGTGGCTTTAAACTGGCTTTAGCACTCCACACTGTCACTGCTTGAGGGACAAGAGTGCTTAGCAGAAGCACCTGCGCGCGTACGTCCCCATACACGTGCTAACCTTGCAGGGTGGGAATGTGTGTGTGTGCAGTGATTGCTGCAGCACGTCTTGCCAGGAGATCACACCGTGCTGTGCAAATAAAGCCGTGCTGCCTTCCCAGTGCAGCTAAGCTGTGTGCAAATATTTACAGGGTCAGGCCCACGGAGGGGAGTACAGCCGCAAGGAGCTGAACGGGGAGGTGTCCCCTGGCGGGGTGAGAGCTGGCCAGGGCTGCTCATGGCTCCCTGGGGCAGGTCCCAGCCTTCTCCATCCCTGCCTCTGCCAATGCCAAGCATGGCATCAGGGACCACCCTGGAGCCCCCCAGCAGTGGGTCCGATTGCTGTTGAGGTGTGAAGGCTGCTGGGGGGAGCAGGGGGCGATGGGGATGGATGCAGCGGGAGGAAAGGGCAGCACACATTGCCTTGTCCGCAAACAAGTGCTGAGCTCTCAGCCAGGACCTGTCCCCTCTTTGCTCTCCGTTCTGCTCTGCTGACCCTTTCGCACTCCCTCGCCTCCCTTGACCAGGAAGAACAGAAGCCGCGAATATTTGCGGGGGGTAATGTGGTTTAATTTATGACCCAGCTTTCATTACACAGTAACTCGTAAACCGCGCTGCGAGTCACCGTGTCCGCAACGACATTAGCAATACCGCAGGCCTGGACCTGCTCTGACTTTCACGTTCTTAAAAGTCAAATTCAAAGTAAACCCTGAGTCTGGATGAAACTGGGGTGCCAGGTCCAGCGCTGGGACACTGCGATGGGATGGATCCTGTGCAGGGAGAGCTCTGTCCGGTCGGGCTGTTGGACGTGCGGGGAGCTCTGCTGGGACCCCTGCATGTGTTTGCAGCTGATTGATGACTAGTGCTGTAGGCAGATGAACATTGTTGTGAAAAGCTCAATCCAGCCAGTAAAAATATTTTCCAACGCAGTTCATGCACCGGCAGAGAGGGTGGGCAGGTTTTGCACAGAGAAGGGAAAGCTGGTGTTGTCCAAACGACTTTTTATTCAGGTTGGCATTTTATCCAAAACAAATATTTCCTTGGCTTGTGCAATATAAAATCTTTGAAGATGACTCTTTAAAGATGATTACGAACCTTGTATTTTTGGTACAATCTGTGATTACAAACAATTCCCAGGCCCAGCCACATGCAGGGAGTAAGAGGAGCTCCTGCCACCCCCGTTTCCAGGCAGAGCTTGTCAGCAGTACCTTCAGCCTCTGATGCTTTTGCATCTGAGGCTTTTTGCTCAATAAAAATTAAAATGCCGTTGCCACAACTTGCACTGGGGCTAAAATCTTCTGTCACTAGTGGACAGTTTATGTGGTTGAGATCTATGTGGTGACTCTAGGGTCCTGGTCTTGCTGAGTTACAGGTTAAATATCCTTGCCCGGGAAGGTTTGCGTAATGTAGGGATTCCTTTTAAATGAGTGCTCCCTCCAACAGAAGAAATTAGGAGTTGTAAAGTCAAGTGCTTGTGTTGGGAAATGCCTGCATCTGCTGGGTGGAGCGAGAGCACTTTGTGACACCTGGCTTGCGTTGGAGTCCCTCTCCTCCAGCCCCACGCAGCAGCTGGGGAAGGCAACCTCCGTCAGCCCCTCATCCCTTGCCCGAGGGCGTTTTGGTCTCCTTTCTTGTCTGGCATCAGGGCTGCAAGCTCCCCGTGCAGGGCACAGCCTCACCATGCTGTTATGTTTCATCCCAAACAGCCTGGCCAGGCAGAGGACCCTTGAGGATGAAGAAGAGCAGCAAAGAGAGCGCCGGAGAAGGCACCGGAGCCTGCTGTCCTCCACATCGATGGATGAAGAGCCTCCTAGCCCTGTGAAAGACACCAGTCCAGCTTCCAGCAGGTGCGTGAGGTCCTGCTAGCATCAGTCTTACTCATGATGCTGACAGCTTGCAGCTTGCTGCCTTGTTCTTCTTAACCCTGAGCCAAAGCTGCTGCAGTTGGTGTGAGTCTCTTCTGGATGAGAGTGGGCTGAGCTGTGGGAAGAGCAGGGGTCCAATGGGCTCTTGGGCAGAAGGATGGGCTTCACAGGAGGAGTAGAAGAAGAGGGGTATATCTCTGGTGGGTTCAGTCATGGGCCTCAGCATGTCCCATGGCACAGGGAGCCGGTGTGCCAGGGTGAGGGTTGGTGCCAAGGTTGAGCTCAGGTGGGTGCTGGCCATGCCCTATCTGCATCTTGAGCAAGTAAGAGCAGACAGACACTCATCTCTGCCGGGAAGGTGGGCTGAGCATGCAGCACCTGGCTGGCTGTCCTCCTGCTCCCGTGAACATTGCAGTGACATTGTATGATCTGTGCTGAAGTGGGGAGATGACCCAAGGGCTTTCCAGTGGTGCTCCCAAAGTCCCTTGCTGCAGGGAGCTGGGATTGGAGATGCCCTGAAATCACACTGCCCTTACACAACCTGACCCACTCTCTAAATTGGTCCTGGAAATGTCCAATATTTAGATGTTTTATGTCCACAGTGAGACTCATGCTCTATAGGTGTTTCTGCAGACGTGGTGGTGTTAGGATACCTGGGTTGCATATGGGTTGAATAGGGGTTGGACATGGCTAACATGAACAAGCTAGACAGGACATGTCCCCCTTCCCTGGTGCTAGCACAGGCCGGCCATGTGGTGATTGCAATTCAGGAGGAGGGCAAATACTATCCCATATCCTTTCCACGCCCTGGAGACTGTGTAGTTACAGTCTGTGTGGCCCTGGACAAATGTCCTATCTGCCGCTTCCCAAATCTGGTGCCTATGTTTGCCTGTGGGAAGGAGGGGAAAATGACTGTTTTGCAGAAGGTGTTGGGACTGTGGTTGAACCCTGCCATAGCAGATTGTCTTACGACCAACACTTTAAACCTAAAGATAGTGGTATTTTTTTCCTAATCCACCAAAGAGCCACAGACGCACGTCTCAGCAGCAGCAGACCCAGCACGCTGCTCTGAGCCCACAGCTCCTTGGCACAGGACTTGGTGGATGCTGATGTCCTGGGATGAGGCTGCAGAAATGCTTAATCTCTGCCACAAAAAGGAAAAAAAAAGACTTTTAATCCAAACTTGTCCTCTGAGGGCCTAGCTGGGATGACGGGGATGAGTGTGGCTGCAAGTCCTGGACTCCAGGGATGACTCCAGAGACACTGGTGGGATTTTTATGCCCCCCAGAGTCTTTCACCTGGGTTAACCTCACCTGCAGCATAAAAGCCAGCCCTCTGGCCCCGGGGTGCTGAGGTTTGCCCCCTGTTTTGTCTCTATCTCTAGACCTCAATCTCTGGTGACG
>NW_008824402.1:122048-122380 GCF_000699105.1 Pygoscelis adeliae | reverse complement strand
CTTTCGGAGGTGCTGAAGACGCAAGAAGGGAGACGGATAAGGTCCCCGATGGCCATCTCTGAAAAGCTGAGGCAGGATAAGGAGCAGCAGGGGCCAGGGGGGGGAGCGAGCCACGTGGAGGCAGGGACGCAGCCACGCATGGGGCAGGAGAGCATCCAGGCTGGAGAGCGGGGTCAGGATGCAGCCAAGGGCAGAGGGGACCCACCAGGAGACCAGCACCCAGAGCCGGCCTCGGAGAGGAAGGCAGTGGTGAGAGGACGTCTCCAGGACAAAGAGGGACAAGGTGTGGGGATGCCTCGGGGGGAGCAGAGGAAGGAGGTGGGGGGGCCACC
>NW_008824402.1:109880-122000 GCF_000699105.1 Pygoscelis adeliae | reverse complement strand
AGTACTCACCTCATCTCTGGACCAACAGGTGAAGAGGAATGGACAAGGCACTGACCCTTGGGGTGTGAAGTCCTGGGTGCTGGGAGGACAACAGAGAGATGGAGAGCCCAAAAGTACCAGGAGGGAAATGGGACCCGTGGGCTTTTGGGGAAGGTTTTTCTGAGAGCTGCAAACCACGAGGTGGTGGACAGGGTCCCACTACCTCCTTTCCCTCCCTTGCATGTACTATTCTGATCACCTTCTCTGGCAAGCCCCTACTAATTGCCATCATGGTTTCACTGAAGAGGTGTCCGGGGCTTTGTGTATCCGAGTGAGACAGCCAAGGTTTGGAGGATTTCGATCTCAAACTCCTGCCTCC
Organism: Pygoscelis adeliae; assembly: GCF_000699105.1. Classification (NCBI taxonomy): domain Eukaryota; kingdom Metazoa; phylum Chordata; class Aves; order Sphenisciformes; family Spheniscidae; genus Pygoscelis; species Pygoscelis adeliae. Next base: position 121,642 of record NW_008824402.1, on the reverse strand, counting down.
AAACCGGTTCCCACCCTAGCTGCTCTCCTCCCTGTGCCTCAACCTTCTCTGCAGACTCTGCAGGGATGCATCAGATGTCTGCTTTTTTCTCAGCAACCATCCAGGAATCCCTCAAAGGAGGTAATGCAGGTGTCTCCCACCCAAGATGAAGCTGTAGAAAAGTCAGATACTTCTCCAACTCATGTCACCTACAGCAGCTCCATCAGACGAACCAGCCCAAGAACTGTCTCCTTTCGGGTAAGAGCCAAAGCAAGTGGGAGAAAGACCCCCATTTAGGCAGTGGAGGATGGTGACAGGGAAGGGTTGCTTTGGTCTCCAGGTTATGTTGGCAGAGCCTGTTCCCAAAAGTGTGTTCAAAATCCACCCTTGATCAGGCATTGTCGTTCTGTTTCAGTCTTTCCTTTGTTTTCCTTCTTCGTGTCTGACCGAAGGCCTGTGATGATGAACATGCCCATGTTCATACTCTTTGTGCTGGCATGGAACCTTGTGGGAAGTGATGAGAAAACAGGGAGCTCATTGTCCTCAGATTTCCCCAAGAGTCACAGGAATGGCCATCCACCCTCCAGCATTTCTAGTCTTCTTCTCTGAGAGCACAGGATAAAAATAAAATCCATCCTCCTTCTTGTCCCTTGTTACATCCCTGAGAATATCTTCAACTCTAGCCTCCCCCAAAAAAGATCTCTGGAATAAAGTGCTTGGAGAGGCTGGGAAAACCAAGAACTGTTGCGATCCTCCCTGCTGTGATTCAGGGCTGACTGGCTAGGCTTAATTGACTTTCATGGTGCTTTATTGCGAATAAAACTGTTAGCACTACAAACTGTCTTTAGTCTGGAGAGCTTTGAGATATGAGCTAAGGTCTGGTGTGAGTGAAAATGGAGCTTGCTTGAAAATGGGGGAGACAAGTCTGAGGCAGTTTCTCCCATGTTTACCTTTGATAACCAAAGATGGCTCCAGTATCTCTTCTCCTTGTGTCTTCCAGATGATCTCAAGAAAACAGAAAGAAGAAAGCCAAAGCCCTCTCACAAGGAGGTCAGCACCTCTCTTCATATTACTTTGGTCTTGCTGGGTGGGAATGGTCATCCTTTGTTTTCCAAGGGAGGAGGAGGAGGTGATAGGACCTGGTACCAGCTAGTGAGTGCCCTGGCACAGGTCTGCTGAACGTTGGTCTCTGGGGTGCCTGGCTGACCAGGCAGCGATGCTTAGCAGAGGACAGGACAATGTGCAATGTACAGCTTGCATCTGTACAAGATCCCTCCAGCTAGCCCCTGCTGTCTCTTGGTTGATGTAGTTTCTCATCGGTGCTTGTGTCTGCACAGGAGTGGTTAAGTGTTGAGCAGTGCAGCACCACAACAGGGTCCCATCTTTGGAGATATCAAAACCCACTCTACAGGTCCACGAGCAACCTGATCTGGCTTTGGTGGCCAGATCAAGTGATCCTCCACATCTCCATGGCAAGGTTTGGACAGGTGGCTTAAACCCTCTTGAGGAACCGAGGGCTCAGGTCTGACTGCAGGGAGTCGATAGGATGCCCTCTCCCACCTACAGGGCAGGGGAGTGGGGCCTTAAGGGCACCTGGGCTTGCACTTGTGCATACTATAGGCAAACTCATACTGCTGTTGGTGAAAATGCAGTTCAGACCTGGCAGTGGTGAAGACAGGGTAAACTGAGGAGCTCAGAGCTATTTTTGAATGTACAGTGTGGCCCTAGTAAGGGGATGAAACCCAGCAGGGAATGAGCTGCCTTGGTTCACTTGGCAGACGGATGCAGGAGAAGTGCCTGTGTTGGACGGGGTCTTCTCCTGCCAAGTGGAGTCCTCCAGGACCATGGGCTGAGTCCCAGGAGATCCTGAGGGGGCTGTGTTCAACTCTCTCCCCTCTTCACCAGTGCGAGTCTGAGGATCCCGGGCAGCAGCACCACCATTGGGGAGAAGCTGGAAAAGTACACCTCAGCTGTGCAGGTACCGAAAACCCTTGGCATAGCTGGGCTGGCATGGCAGGGATGTGTGGGAAGAGGGAGAGGGGTGGCCTGGAGCTGAACGGGGAAGGGAGAGAGGGACTGGGCTGCACTGCTAATGGGGTTGAAGAGGATGGTCCCAGGCAGAAAAAGGGATCGGCCTCAGGGTTTCAGGAGCAGGAGGAGATATCCCTTGGAGAGGGTCATAGGGTTGCTGCATGGTCCTGCTGCGGGGAGCAGCGGAGCAAGCCCATGAGCTGGTGATGGGCAGGGAGGGAGAAGACCCCAATGGACTCGGGACGCAAGCCAGAAGCAGGAATTTTGCTTTTTACTGCTTGGGGTGCAGCTTGGGGTGCCCCTGCTGATGCCCCTCTCTCCTCCCAGCGCTCAGAAGTGGTGAAATCATCCCTGACTATTCAGAAGAGCCTCTTGTCCTCGGAGGGGGTGGCCAGCAAGCGCAACTTCTTTGAGGCAAGCGCTCCCAGCAAGGCTGAGCCACTTGCTGTCAGGAAGGTAAGAGCAGGAGCCGGCTTGAGCGAGGAACTTCCAGCGGGGTCCTGTGCCAGGGCAGGCACCAGTTTTTTGGACAAATCTTCCCCTGTTTGGATACCAACGCACTCTCCGGCAGGCTGCTGCCTGGATGCAGTTTGGTGGGAGTTCAGTGCTTGTTGAGTGGTGCCGGGCAGGGCTGGGCTCGGGCACGGGCTGCCACCGAAACTGTGCTCTGGCGGTGTGTGGGTTTGTGCCGATGCACTGGTGTTTGAGGAGCTGGGATAGAGCCAAGGTGTAGGCTGGTCTCTGCCTGTTGCAGGTTTGCTCGGTCTCCCCATGCCTTGGAGACTGTCCTGGGTTACGTTCGTGCAGTGGGACAGTTGTTGCTGTAACCTTGGTGTCCCTCTCTGTGCCACAGGACAACCTGAAGATCCCGGGATCAGTGACATCCCGCATTAATCTGTGGATCAGCCGAGCTCAGGAGCCTGCCAAGGAGGAAAAGAGCAAGGTACCGGCTTGTGCCGACACCTCGGGCTAGAGCCCTGAGACCAGGTTTGGGTGCTGCAGGGCCACCACAGGCTCTACTTGTTGCTGTGCCCTGATCCTGACTGCAAAGTGCCCGAGGCAGCTGCTCCCAGCCCAGGGTGAGGAGAGAGCAGGCACAAGCTGGGTGCGTGTCCCAGGGAACATACAGGGGGACCTGACCCTGCCACCATGAGAGAGACCACCCCAGCATGATCCCACCTCTGCCAGTGTCTGGAGGACTAGCTCTGACCGGGAGGCCACTGGGAGATGAGCCGTATGCTTGGTCCTTCAGCACTGGGGTCTGTGAGGCTTGGAGACCTGTGTGTGCACTGAGACGTCCTGCTGCATGTGGGGTCTGGAGTGATCTGCATCCCTGTGTGTATCCCAGCCCCCAAAAGTATGGTGTCTTGTAGCTGTTGGGGCAAAGTGCCCAGCTAAGGGGACTCAGAGGCCACCCCCTTGCCACCACGGCTGCTCCAGGGACATGGATGTGAGGGAGACGGACAGGAGACCCTTTCTCCTCACGGTAGTTTACTGTATTTGGAAAGGAAAGGTTCAGCAAGTCCTGGGGAGGTATCACTGTTTCAACAATAAGGTGTTTTGCCACTGCTCATAGCAGAGTTTCCTGCAGCCACCTGTGTACAGGACCAGGAGGGGCAGCTCCAGCCCAGCCCTGCAGCCCAGGCAGGCAAGCCCGGGCACCCCCAGCGCTGAGCTGCAGAGATTAACTCTGCCCAAACGTGTCTGTACCAGGAGGCTGTGCTGGCTCTGTGTCTGCCAGGAAAGGGTTTGCTCCTGGGGTCACTCTTGGGTAAAGCTTTCAGCTCCTTTATCAGTTTTTCCTATAATAACGCCTGCTGCCATCAATCTCTGTGGGCTGGAGCTGCACTTGGTCATGAGGGTCTCCCAGGTGCAGGATCTCAAAGCAGGCTGGTTTTACCTGGAGCATGTATGCTTCAAGGTTTGGTTAAAGTCAGACCAAGGCAACAGTGCACATGATGCATGGGGAAACCTTCTTGTGCCACTTACGACTCTCCTGTTTGCAGGACATCAGGAAAATAAACAGCCTGCCAAACCGTGATGTCTGGGTAAAGCAGCCTGGAGACACCCCTGGAGACACCAAGGTAGACATGGAGCTGCTCTGAAAACTGCTGCATCCTCTGAGCTAGGGGCAGAGCCGGGACCTGCCCGCTAGTGCATCTCCCACAGGGCAGGCATGGGAGAACCAGCCTACGGGGGGCGAGGGGTCATGTGGGACATCCAGGACCCCATGACTTGGGGGAGTCAGCAGGAGGGAACAACTCGGGGCAGCTGTAAGAGTGAGAAGGGGTCTGGTCTGGGAGAGGAAAGGAAGTGGCATGTGGTGGGATTTAGGGGATGCCTGCCTGCCCCATCCCCTGTTCGGGATGAGTATGGTCCTGATGAAAGTAGCTGCCTTTGAGGGGTGTGCAGCCTCAGGCCTGGCCTTACTGTTTCTCACTTTCTTTTCCAGTTGTAATAATATCAGTTGTAATAATATCAGATGATCTGGGAAAAACTGTTTTGCTCTGAAGATCAAAGCCCAGCCCTACCCAACCGTCCAGCAGCCCACTGCCATGAGAGTCCCCCGTGCCATGTGTGGGTGCACCCCAGGTCTCCAGGGTCCTCTGCTTGTGGGATGGGAAGGAAGAAGGCTGGAAGATTATCCCTGCGCCCCCAGTCCTCACTTACTGCCTGCCCGGGAGTGCCCAGGCCTGGAGGCTCCTTGCAAATGCTGAAGGCAGACTCTTGCCTCGCTTCCCCACAACATTTTGGTGTTTTCCTCCTAATCTCTGCCTGTGCCCCGTAACTGTGCTTGCAAAGGGGATCAATCTATACATCGCCCTTGCAGCTGGATGATGTCACTGGGGCAAGAAGCTGCCTGGCCAAGGGAGTTTCAGCTGCACGTCCATGGACTGTGTCCATCCCTGCTGCCTGGCTCGTGTGGGGCAGGCAGATGTCACCCCCGCCTCCCAGGCTGTCACTGCTGGAGGGACCCAACCAAAGGCAAACGGTGTTTGCAAAGTGCGCCAGTGTAGCTTGGAGATGCCTCATGGAGGAAGGGTGGACCTGACTGCCCTGGTGCTTCCCTCCAGCACGCAGCTGAGCCAGAGCCAGAGACTTGGCCTTCTCTAATCTGCCCTTACTGTCCCCTGCTCCCTACAAGCAGTGACCCCTTTCACTTAGTGATATGGCAAGGTTGGGCTGGCCACGGCCCTATTTTTGGGGTTGCGTGGATCTGAGCGCCCTGTGCTGGGCCCCTTCTGCAAATGCCATTTCCCTCTCACCCTTCCTCCTGAGCCCTTTGCCCGTGGCTATGCAGACCCCTGGTCCTGCACTCCCCAGGCTGCTGAGCCCACCCAGAAGGGAAGCAGGGTGCTCTCTCGAGGCTGGCTTTAGGGTGCCATGAGCAGCCCATAAGATGATGCGCAAATCCTTGTGCCGGGGCCATTCAATGGGCTAGGGCTGTGCCTTGAGCAACCATTGCGGTGTCCAAATTCGGTGTGGGACTCTACTGCTGCCCCGGGATCTGATCTTGCTTGTTGGGCTTTGGAAAGGACTTGGTTTTCTCTGTGCCTTTTTTTTTTCTAATAAAAGTTGCTCTTTCTAAGATGGTCCCGGTCACTTGCTCCTGGGCTGGGGCCACGAACGGTTTGCTTCCCTTCTTCTGGCAAGAGGAAAACAGGCAAAAACCCGAGACAAACATGTTCTGCGGGGGGTAAAAGCAGCCGGAGACTCTTTCCTTCTCATTACAGCATCTTGGACCCGGTGCAGCATCTGAGCGAGCCCGGGTCAGGGGCTGCGGTGGAGGGTCTGGTCTTCCGCTCGTGGCAGCGTCGCCTTATCAGTGTCCCCGGCCCTAGAAAGTGACAGCTGGCTGGCTTGTGTCAGCCCCTTGGGCACTCGCGTATCTCAGTCCGGAGGGTTTAAAATAGCAAATCTCTGAGGCCACACAATAGCTTGGGCTTATATGGGCTCCTGGGGGGGAAGGGGGAGCGACGGAGGGGGCCGGGGCCGGGGCTGCTGAAATAGCAGCTCACAAGTGTTGCATTCCTCACTGGGCGCCAGGCACATTCCTTGCGGCGCTGCCCGCCCCGGGGTGGGCGCTGGAGCCCCCTTAAAGCCTCCTGCCCCCAAAGAGCATTTCCCAGACACCTGCCAGCTTCCCCTCGGCTCCCTGGGATCTCACCGGTGCCCCACGGCAGAGGTAAGGCTGGGGCGGTGGGGTGCCTGCTCGCGGCGTAGGATGCTCAGTGGAAGGGCAGTTAAAGACCCAGAAGGGGTTTGGCTCGGGGTTAATGGTCCTCCCCAGCCGCTTGCACTGGGATGTATTTTTGCCATGAAGGCATTCCCACGGATAAAGCATCAGGACCCTCTCCAGGGGGGTGTGTTTGCAACTTGCCTAACACCTTTTGAACCACCCCAATGTGTGCCAAGGCATCTGAGAAGGATTTTGGCTACCCTGGTGCCAGGGCAATCTCATAGATCCCTATTCCCTGTGTCTCTGGAGGGGACAAGAGGGATGCGATGCCAGTGGGGGAGTCAGGTCAGCCTGGCCCTGGCTCACTGGCAACCCGTGGGGTGGGTTAGAGGTGGGATGCTCCCCTGCATGGTCTGACCCTGCCAAGCAGGAAGGGAGCAGCGACGAGACCCACACTGGAGCAAATGCTGGGAAACGAGAGCTCCATGTTCCATGTCTGGGTAGCCTGGAGGAAAGCAGGGACTGTGGACTGTGGAGGATTAACTCAGCCCCAGAGGTTTGACCAGCCAGCCCTCAGGTAATGGAGAGGGGGATTTTAAGGATTGGGAGGGATATCTGGAGTATTTAATCCACAGCAAATGATGGGAGATTTTTCTTCAGTCAATAATATGTGCAATGATTCCTTTTTAACTCTGTAATACATCTGCTGGGTTCTCCTAATTCTTTCAAAACAAGATTTCAAAGCTTTAATGGAAAGGTTTATCTGTTTCTGCAGAGGATGGATAAACATTTCCTAGAGCCACTTTCTGGTGTAACATTAGTTTTTCTTGGGAACCCCCTTAACAGTCCTGGTTTTGTTGCTGTTCCTCAGCAAATGCTCTGTGGGATCTAGTGATGTATGAGAGAGGAGGTGAAAGGAAATGTAGAAATAAGCTTTCACAAATGCATGTTTGCGCTGTCATGGCCAGGAGGGAGTCTCCGCTCTTGTGTCGTGAGAGGACTACATGAAGTCCTAGGTCCTCAGAGGCCACATAAATAATTTGACCAAACTCTGGGGGCAGCAGGACCATGCCAAGCCTGGGGAAAAAGTAGGGCCAGGAACTGATGTTCAAGGGGGAGCAGAGATCGAGGGGATGATGCTGGAGGGGGGTGCTTAGGGCCAAGCCCCGGATGCATCAGGGGGAAGGGAATGATGACGGCAGAAGCAGGCGGTGAACCGGAGGCAGACGGGGCTGAGTTCTGACTTCATTTGTCTCCAAAAAGCACCTTCTGAGTCATTGCTCAGAAGTGAGATTTGACAGCCCCCCGGGAACCACGGGTATGCAGAGGCGCGCCTCCTGTAATGTGTCTTTCCCGTGCTTGCGGATTCCAGTCCTGGGTTCAGCATCTTGAATAAGCAATCCTGAAGCCTGTCGTACCCAACCCGGGTAATAAATGCTCAACATATGTAGCCAGGACCAGTTGTTCCCAGACGCCCGGCAGGAGAAGTGAAGCGGCGCTGCTCTGGGAACAGGTGGTTCAGCACATGGAAGTTATTTCTAGAGCTGCCTTGCGTTGTCCTGCTGCATCTCAGCTTTGCCGAGGTCTGGCACGAACATGAGCGGTGGACAGGCTGTGCAGGGGCTTGGGCTGATGCTCAGGGCTACTCTGAGATGCCCAGGGCAGGGGCTGAACATGAGGCTGGTCTGTGCAGACCTTGTGGTGGAGCATTAGGTGGAAGCCAGATGAGGTGGGACAATGAGTAAAGTCCTCCTGATCATGGCTGGGAGTGCTGGGAAGATGAGCATGGCTGTTTCCGCAGTTATTAGCCCTATTGCTAAACCAGGTTAGCTATTCCTTTTAGCTAACTTCAGTCTCAGGGCCAGGACCAGGAGAGAAATGCTCCTGCTGAGCCCAGGTCGGCCCTTTCCAGAGCATGCTCTGCACTTGGAGGGCTGGGCTGGGAGGTCTCACCGAGATCTTGTGCTGTGGCTTGTGCAGGGCTGTAAATTTGAGATAACAGGACGTCCCTGCAAGTTTCTATATCCCAACCGAGCTAAGAATAGTCAGGAAGCAAAACAAGCTGAAGGTTATAATTGGGTTATTTTCCTGTGCCGTGAGCAAACACAGCACCCTGAGATGTCTGCGGCAAGGGGAGCTGCGTGCCCTGGACATGGCTCCTGACAGCAGTTATCAGTGTTGCATGAGGCTGTGTCTAATCTCCTGCCTCCCGTTTGGGGCGAGCTGTGATCCTGGGACAGGAGGGGAGGGGGGAGCCTTATCTCTGCTGAGATAAAGCTGTCACAGCCCGGCTGGGGACAGCTCAAAGCTCCAAGCGCTTTGGAGAGACGCAGCATCTCTGTGCCCGTGTCTCGGGCGCTGGAGGACAGGCTGTGCTTGTCCTTATCTCAGCTCCTAACCCTCGTTTGTTCCAATCTGCCTTGAATTCTGCTAGATAACCAGGCATGTCGGACTCTGAAGAGGTCGCCGAAGAATATGAGCAGTAAGTGGTGTGTTTTTAAACACCCTTTCTCTCTCCTTATTCCCACTTTCCCACAGGGTCACAGTATCGCTTAGAGGTGCCGTTCGGGGGGCACCGGCTCTCGTCATTACCTCAGCACCCAGCATGAAATACCTGCACCCCGTGCCCATCTGCACCGCTGCTGTGATAGTGCCGAGACCCCCAGCAGTGGGGAGCTTTGCGTTAGGAGATGTATCACATACATGGCAAGGAACAGTCCCTGCATTAAAAATGCTGCAGTCTAAATCAGTGAGATAGAGCTGGGAAAAGCTGATGTCATCAGTCTGTGGCTGCTGGGGTCCTGCTGCCACATCCAGAGCATCCCCAAGGCCCAAATCTGAGGGCAACTTTTGCTGGTGAGGGCTGCTGGGCCATGAGGCGTACCCTGGAGAGAAGGGGCTCAATATCTGCAGTACATGGTTATAGGGATCAGTCCAAACACAGCTCCTACTTCTCATCCACCAGCAGAAAAAGTAGATCTGAATCCTTCTCTTATGTTTAAATGCCACGACAGATTCACATGTCTTGGCCATCAGTCTGACCCCTGTGCCCAGTGTCCCCTGGGCACACCCAAGGACAGACTGCATCTCCCCCAAGGTCAGGAAAGGACTTTGGGGCAAAGGTGGGATGTGAGACGCCCATTTCTAGGATGACAGGCCACAGTCACTCGATCTTCTGAAGCTGGAAAATGGTGTTGTGCTCTGACCACTGTCAAAGTGTCAGCTGAGCACTTCAGCTCCTGCTATCTGCAGACTGCAGGGTGGTCTTGTCCTGTCCCCACTGCCACCTTACAGCATGCCACACAGCAGCCTGCCCATCACTATGAAAAAGGGGAGCTAGCCTTGAGGAAATTTCAAACTCCCCTTTGACCTCACTGGTGGACAGAGGTGCCCCGTTGCAGCAGATCGCTATAACTCTGGAAATTTGTGTTGTGCTTTGCAGGGAGCAGGAAGGTAAGAGTACGTGGAGCATCTGCAGCTGCCCCGAGGCTGAAGCTAAGAAATGGTCAGAGCAACTTCAATAATCTGTGTGTTCTTTCCCTTCCCTCTCTCCCATGCGCACGTGTGCTCTGTGAAGAGGAGTACGTGGAAGAAGGTAGGTGTTTCACTGGTGGTTGCAAGGACCAAGAGACAAGTGCTGTTGGTTCAGTATTTTGCTTGGGTGGGTTGTGGTGGTAAGCTCCTAGACTGAAATGGGAAAATCATGACCAGGAAAGGCAGGTAAGACCATGTTCTAGATTCCTCCACCTGAAACATCAGTAGGATCAAAACCAGTCTGAATTTTCTCAGGATCTATTTTGTCAGAGTGATCCCTTGACTCAGAACAGGGGTGGAAATGCTGGACTCGGGTGCTGACAGAGGTGTGAGCCCAATAACTCAATGGGAGCTGGAGCCTCAGCTGAATGTATATTAATGAATATTAATGATGCTCAAGCATGAACCTCCAACTGCCTCAGTCTGAGAAGAAACAATCCCCATGGTGCACGCAGCCGCTCTGCGACACAGCTGGGCTGTGCATTTGGGGCTGGGTTTGGGAGCTGGGTTTTATTGAGCCTCTTGCTGCTTCAGGGCACTGCCAGGCAGCCCGGGCTGCTGCACGGCAAAACATCCTGAACGTTAAAAGCGAAGAGAGGCACAAGGGGGAAACCACTGCAGTGCTAGAGTCCTCATCTCATGCACGCCATAGCTACATTCCACAGCTTTGTGGCGTCCGACTAACCTCTGCACTTATTCCTTTCCCTCCTCCCTGGCTCAGAAGAGGAAGAATGGATAGAGGAAGAAGACGGTAGTTATTGCACCTTTCTTTATGTCATCTCTCCACTGCTGCTGTGAATATGTCGTGGGTCGGTGTGTCTTTTGCCTCTCCGTGGTTGGGAAATGGTTTTCTTTCATTCTTCCACTTCTCTCTCTTGCTTCTTGCACTCCCCACTTCTTGCCCTGCTGTGCTGTGTGTATCTGCTCCTGTGCCTGTGGCTTGTCTCTTACATTTATCAACCAAATGCACTCGTGGTTCGCTATCTTCTTCTTCTTTCCTTCTCTCTTGCCGTGGGACCACAAGTCTTCCCAGGACCTGTGGGCCCCAGCATCGCTCTGACGCCAATGGAGGCATCACTTTTGTGGGGATACTGCTCCCTCCAGTGGAAAAATGCTCCAACAGTTTCATAAATAAGACTGTGAAGGTGCCAAAGGCACATTCTCTAATGCCAGCCAGTCTTGTTCTTTGCTGACTAGAGGAGAGCAATAGAAATCACTCCCCCCCAGTCCTGGGGTATAAGAGCATGATAGCATGAGGGAACGAGGGACAAACCAGGAGGTGGCTATAAATCCTTTAGTTTTGGGTTTTTTTGCCCTGCCCAAGCACAGAGAGCAGCTTTTGGGTAAAGGTTAGAGCGAAGCCTTTTGCTTTCTGAGCCACTGCTTCTTTCTCCTGTGGCTACGTCTCCCCCAGGTCTCTCTCTCGGCCGGCTCCATGCCGCATTTGTCCTGATACCAGGGTCTGTAGGGAGCCAGTGGGACCAGTGGCTGTTGGACTCATGCTGCTCGTTATTCCACAGGTCAGGAAGAACAGGTAGAGGAGGCAGAGGAGGAGACCGAAGAAACCAAGGCAGAAGGTGCGTTGTGGCTTTGCCAGCGAGCTCCCATGGCTTGGCTGGCACCATGCTCTGCTTCGGTGGGGTGCCGAGCAGGGTCTGGGTATGTCCCAGCATTGCCTGCGACAGCAGGCCAGTAGCAGAGAGGGGCAGGTCTCCTCTATATCTGTGGTTTCCAGTAAAGAGGTGTCAAAACTCAGCTGCCCTTTCCTGATCTACCAAGTGCCTTGGCCCTGCAAGCATGAGGATAATGGCGTTTTCTGCTGGTTGCTGATCAAACAGTTTGTGTCCAGCACTGTGAAATAATGCCAAAAATGAGTTAAGCCTGTTCCACCAAGAGGTCCCCGTAGACTTAGAGGGGGCATTTCCAGAGCTGGGGTCATGCTCTGATGTCTCTCACCATCCAAAGAGCACTGGACTTCATGAGACCTCTTTGGAGCAGACTGGGTTGCCTGATGTGTGTTCCTGTGCTGTCATGGCTG
>NW_008824402.1:94896-109791 GCF_000699105.1 Pygoscelis adeliae | reverse complement strand
CAAAAGCACCAGGAGAAGGTAAAGCCGGAATGGAGGAGGGGCAGTTTTGGCCATTTCAGTCCTGATCCCAGTCCCCCAAGACACTGGCCCCACTGGGGTTTTCAGTGTTGAATTAGTTTGCTGCTGAAGAGAGAGAATCTGCGGTAAATGGGGCAGAGCTGCCCTGGCCTCATCCTCTGCCAGGGCTGGGGCAGCAGGAGGCCTGCAGGAGGGATGGCTTTGTGCTGGGTAGGTAAGAAATTCACCCAAAATACAGAAGGAGTATGCACTGCTTTCCCAGCCTGAGCAAAGCTTCTCTGGGTTCCTACTGGAGAGGACCTAGGGCTCTCCTGGTCTGTCTCTGGGTGAGGGATGTTCGTGAGGGACCTGCTCTCTTCCCGTTCATCCTGGAGGGATGGAGCTGGGTTTTGCAGCGGGGAACAACATGGCTGAACCACCTTGCTGTGTCCGTGCACACGGTGCACAGCAGGGCTGGCCTCCGGGAGTCAAAGCGTCATGTTTTCCACAGGTGGAGAGGGGGACCGAGAGCAGGAGTCTGGGGAAGGTGAAGTATCCATCCTCACTCCTCTCTGGGGTTGGAGGGACTGTCCCTTTGCCTGTGTAAGGAAGTACCAAATGCCTTTCTGCTCAGCCAGGAGCATCAACGTGTCTCGGGTTTTGGCATACAGATGGATACCTCACTGCATGCCTCTTTGCTGGAGGATGATCCACAGTGCAGCCTGTGCTGCTGGGAGAGAGGGGTAGCTCAGCTCAGTGTGGGTTTTGGGTCAAGGTGTGAAAGCAAATGCCTCTGTGACACTAACGTTGTCTTTCTTTCCTGCTCCTGGGGACCCGCAGGTGAATTGAAGCCAAAGCCCAAGTAAGTGTTGGTGCATTTTCTCTGGTGCAAGGGCTGAACTAGGAGCTGTGCCAGGGCAGAGGTTCCGTGTGATGGGCTTAGCACCATGATCCATAAAGGGCATGGGACAGTGAGGCCTCAAAAACATGAAAGTGGGGTGGGGACTGGGACATGGAGAAAAAAAGGGAAAAAAACAGGCAGATAAACATAGAATATGAAGAGGGCCCTGAGAATGAGGTCTTGAAGCATTTTGTGTGCTCCTTGGAGGAGGCCCAGCTGCCCTGTGGCCCTGCAGCTGGAAAAAAATCTGTGTGCGCCCCAGCCTGGGGTACATAGTCCATGGCACAGCCAGGATCTTGCTTCTCTAGTATGCTCCTGGCCATGGCTGGCATGAGGCAGGCATTTGCATGAGTGCCAGCATTCCTGGGACAGAAGCACCTGCCTGAAGGAGCGGGGCCGTGAACCATTGGACCTCTGGGATGCTGCAGTCTGGGAGGCAGATCTGCCCTCAGCTGTGATCTCTTCATCCCTTTGTGTCTTTATGTGTATCTAAGCATCTCCTGCCCTCCCTGAAGCCCACAGAGGATGAGAGGATGGTTTCTAGCTCCCTGTGCCAGATCACACTGGAGCACACAGTTCCTCTGTGCTCTTTTGGGTGAGCAGTGGGGTGGCTGCCAGCCCCAGGGTGCCTGGAAAAGGTCGTGGCCAAGTTGCCTGCAGAGTTATTCCAGCCATGTGGGTGCCTTGGAGTGCTTCCCGGGAGTGCCAGAGATCTTCCTCTGAGGCTGTCCAGCTGGCAACCTCCAGCAAGCAGCATTACACTTCCCCGTCCTCAAAATGTGCTCACTCTGCATCCCTGGGGACTGTGAGGCTCAGAGAGGAGGGCTGGGTAGGTCAGTGCATGGATAAAAGGCACTGTCCTGTCCCAGCTATCCGCTGCAGGCTCACCATCCTCCTGCTCACCTTCGATTGCAGGGTCTTCATGCCAAACCTGGTGCCTCCCAAAATCCCAGATGGCGAGAGACTGGATTTTGATGTGAGTAGTGCACCCAAAGTCAGCCCCCATGAGGTGCTCCCCTCGCATTGCTCCTCCACACCGTGCCCAGCAGCCCTGCAGCTCCTGGAGGGCTTCACTCCTGTGAGTGTAGCCATCGCTGCTGTTTCTGTCTGGTGCAGGACATCCACCGCAAGCGCATGGAGAAGGACCTGAATGAACTGCAGGCTCTCATCGAAGCCCACTTTGAGAGCAGGAAGAAGGAGGAAGAGGAGCTCATCTCCCTCAAGGACAGGATTGTATGTCTGCAGCCCTCCCACTCTATCGCTGTTGCCACTTTCTCCCCTGTGGGCAAACAGCCACGATCCTTTCCCCACGGTCTCGACCGCAAGACCAGAGACATCCCATGTCCCTGCAAGACAGAGCCTGAGATTTGAGCCAGATTTTGTACCCCGGTGCCCGGGAAGCCCCTAGTCTGGCTGCTGCAATGCCTAATGGAGATGCACCTTCCCCTGTGGGCTCTGGTCCATGTGCTCTCCTGGGAGACATGGGAGCAGCAGATCTGTCCCTGGGGTTCTCAGGGCTTTTGAGGTCAGGGACAGAGAGAATGCAGATTCCCTGGGGTGTCCCTGTCAACGTCCTCTCCTCCTGCAGGAACAGCGGCGAGCGGAGAGGGCAGAGCAGCAGCGGATTCGCAGTGAGAGGGAGAAGGAGCGCCAAGCCCGCATGGCCGTGAGTCTCCCTCCGGGGCTGGGGGGCTTGGGCTGGTCTTGGCTAGCACAAGCCCATCCATGGAGCACATTGGAGCACGAGCTGTGTGTTGCATGCAAGCCGGTCCATGAGGTCTCTGTCCATCCACTCCTGACCCTCTTCTGACCTGGCAGGAAGAAAGAGCTCGCAAAGAGGAAGAGGAGGCCCGGAAGAAGGCTGAGGAGGAAGCACGGAAGAAGAAAGCTTTCTCCAACATGCTGCACTTTGGAGGCTACATGCAGAAGGTGTGAACTTACCCCAGGTGGTTGCAATGAAGCCACCGGTGCTCCTGGGAAGGGCTCAACCATGGGCTGGCCCCACAGCACCATGCACATTCTCAGTGCTCGTAGGCCGTGGTTTCTACAAGCAGAAGAAGACAGGCCACCATGGTTGGGTCACAACAGTGGTCAGAGGGTCAAAGTGAGCTGAGAGCTCTGCTTTGCACATGCTGGCCGGGGGGGGTGTGTGTGTGTGTGTCCAGCCTTGCCTCAGGGACAGGGATGGGGATGTGGGGGGTGTCTTGTCCACTATTGCCAAAATTTTCTTGAGGACCTCATGTTCTTCTGGAGTCCCAAAAGCAGAGGGTGTTGGGGGCAGAGCTGGGGATAGGGGTAGAGCAAAAGCTGGGCAGATTTCCTTCCCTCCGACGGACTGATGGTTTCCTCAGTCAGAGAAAAAGGGTGGGAAGAAGCAAACAGAGCGGGAAAAGAAGAAGAAGATCCTCAGCGAACGGCGGAAGCCTCTGAACATCGACCACCTCAACGAAGACAAGCTGAGGTGAGCACGGGCTGCAGGAGGGATGTCCAGGACAGGGGCTCTGCTTTGGGTCCCACCTCCTGGCGCAGGATCCTGGGCCGGGGTGGGCTGCCTGAGGCTTGCAGCCCAGACAAGAGGGTTGATGGCACAGCTGGGAGATGGGCTGTGACACCCCACCAGGAACATGGGCTCATGGCTCTGCCGGGCCACCACTGCCAGGCTGCTGCTGACAGCGCCGGCCATCAGAGGGAGCCACGCTCACATGCGTGGGACATACGTGTCCCCGTGTGTCCCAACCTCCCATCCATGCGTTCGGGCCCCATGTGGGATTGGCCAACGCATCCCCTGCGGGGCACAGAGGCTGCAGAGACCTGTCCTGGGGGAGCAGGCGAGACGGTGGCATCAATGCCCTGCAGTGAGCTCCCTGTGAGCCACATCTTTTTTCTGCACTGACACCAGCCGGCTCTTCCACAGGGACAAGGCCAAGGAGCTATGGCAAACCATCCATGATCTGGAGGCTGAGAAATTTGACCTGCAGGAAAAGTTCAAGCGGCAGAAATACGAGGTGAGCCATGAGATCCTCCATGAGCTTGCTCACCCTCTGTGTGCCTGGCTGCTCCTTCTGCTCCCCATTTGGGAGGTGAGGTGGGTTGTCTGACTGACGATGCTGTCGCAGGAAAGCTGGCTGCATCAGAAAAGGACTGTGCCCCCCTTGTGCATGGGGTGACAAACATCCAAGAGGCTCTGCACCACTGAAAGCAAAGCCACATCTGCCTCCCTTTTGGAGATGAGCCAGGATCAAACCAACCCTCCCAGCTGTTGTTGGCCACCCTGGCAAGGCTGAGCACACATGCTATGAAATGCAGCTGCTGAAAGGGTTTGTGTGGTGGCCCTGTGACCTCCCAGCTCCTGGGGATGTGTGCTTTGCACCGCAACAGGCTTCCCGCTGTGCTGCACATCACAGCCCCGTGCAAGAACCACTGGGGAAGAGAGAGCAGTGATGCACCTTTGCCCCAACCCTCATCCCCCGCTGGGCATGGGCCATGCTGCCAGGCCTCACCATCCACCTGCGTTTCTCTTGCAGATCAATGTCCTCCGAAACCGCGTTAGTGACCACCAGAAAGTGTAAGTTCCCGGGCAGGCTGAGCATCCTTCCTCGATGCCGCCTGTCCTTCCAGCTCCCTGCTCCCCTGGCCCCAGTTCCCTCCCTGTGTGTATCCTCACTCTCTTGCACCCTCGCAGAGCCACCTCCTGTCCTTCCCACTCCTGCCCCTGGTCCCACTGGTACCCGGTGTTCATGGCCCTGCAGGTCTGGCCCAGGGACCTCAGTCCATGCTGCTCTGCTCCCATTGACAGACCCCCATTGCCTCCCACCTCCACCAGCTTCCCCCTGCCCCAGAGGCACTGGCTAGGGATGGACCCCAGGGAGAACCCACATCTGCACATTGAGCTTTGCGTCCTGCAGGGTCCTGCCAGCCTCCAGCCATCCCCATCCCTGCAGTGGCTCTGCCCAGCATCTCAGGGAAGGTGCTGGAGATCCCAGTTTGTGTAGGACGGGAAATCCCAGGGGCTGTGGGAGCTGTGCAGCCCCACAAGGACAGGAGACCCTGTCCCCATGCCCATGTTCCCTGCACAGGACTGGGGGACCCTTCATAGGAGGGTGGAGGTGGGTGTTTAATCCCCACCCTTGGGAGCACCTTGCTGCTCTTGCATCCCTGTCCTACCCTGCCATCTCGCGTGAGAGGTGCTCAGCCTGCCCCGTGTGGCAGTCAGCAGCATCCCCCACCTGCTTACACCAAATCTCTCTTCTCTTCTGCCCCAACATGGCCTGTTACTGCAGCAAAGGGTGAGTACAAGTGTCTCCCGAGTGCCGTGTGTCTCCCCCTGCATGTGTGCTGCATGGACACTGGGGCTGATGTCAGGCTGGCGGTAGGGCTGAGGGAGGAGGCAATGCCAAGAATTGGCAGCCAAAGCTGGGCTGGTGACTCTGAGGATGACATGCCAGAAATGCCCTTCACTGTCCATGCAAGCCTCCTTGTCTCTGCTGTCCCATGGCCAGAGCAGTGCCTGTTCCCCTGATGCTGGTTAAGGAGAGTGATGTGGTGGGTCCTGGCTAACAGCTTCACAGCTTCTGGTTCCTGGGAGAAGGATCCTGCAGCCGTCTTTATCCCTCCACAGCTGGAGATCCAACTCATCAGTTCTTCTCTGAAGGATCCTTGGGAGGGAGGAACATGGGAAAGGAATTGGAGCTCCTTAGAAACACTTGGCAAAATGCATGAGCTTGTTCCCATAGAGTCCCAAATCACACAGACTGACTCAGGTCTACTGGCCTGACTCAGGTCACTAACTGACCGTGGTTTTCTGCTTCCCTTCCAGGTCAAAGGCTGCCCGTGGGAAGACCATGGTGGGCGGCCGGTGGAAATAGATGACTCAGAAGGCAAAGGAGGCTCAGCCACAGAGAGGTGTATTGCCTTTTGGCCGACCAGCTGGCTTCCCCACGTCGTGGAGCCTGCACCGCGCGCCCACCTGCCCTCCCACTGCACAGAGCTTGCAAAGACCTTGCTGCAGGCACAGCACTGTCTGGGTGGGCAGATGCTTTGTGAGGTGCCGTTTCCCAGCTCCGCACCTCCAGTTGATGTTGTGTCTGTAAATAAAGAGAACGGTGAGGGGGTGCGGGTGTTGTCTCCATCCTGAAGCTCTGAGCCCAGAGGAAACAGGCACAGGACAGTCCCAGCAGAGCTCGACTGAGCAAGCACAGTTGCACACCTGCTCCCTGGGGTGCAAGAGGATGCAGCAACCATCCAGGACCTCCTGAATAACATGTCCCCTTGCCTCACAGCATGTCACACCTGCAGTCCTTGGGAGGTTTTGTAACAGACCTCAGTGGTCTGACCTGCTTTTCCTGCTGCAGTTTGGGGCAATCCTAGTTATGGCCACTTTAGTTCCTGCTTTTGCTGTACCAGAGCCCCCCTCGCTCCTCTCTGTGTCAGAGTTGGCCCTGTGGGACAGCACGGATGGGGCACTGCTTCCAAGCCTCTTGGTCCACGGATTAGTCACAAACCCTGCTTCCAGACCATTTTCATTCCTATTTCCACCTCTTCCTAAAGGGCTCAGACCAACTATGTTTGCCTCCTCTGTGTGTTTCTGACAGCATGCAACGAAGACTTGAGATGAGTCAGTGTGGAGAGACCATTTATCCGTCCTTTCAGGGGTGCAGATCTCTTTCATCTAGCTGTAGGCATCTCTGTAGCATGCTCCCACATGCAATGCCCATGGGGGCACATTGGCTGCATAATCCCGAGTGTTCCTGGTGCATGGATCTGTTCTGTCAGCCAGCAGAAGACACCAGGCTTGCATGACCATTTCCTAGGGCAAGCTGTCCCTTGCTGTTGTTCAACAGCATCCAGGCTGTGAGGGTTTTTCCAGAGCAGTGGGGAAGGGCTGGGAGATGCACAGGATGGTGGATCATCAAGGGCTTCTTGTCCCTTGGCAAGACATTTTGTCTCCTTTCTTGTTGGGGCTGCCTGTCCTCCCCATCCCAGGCCCTGGGATGCCTATTGGATGACGACTTATTTTGCCTACTTCAACATGTGCCATCAGGTTTTGGGGAGCAAGGCTCTGGAAAGCCTCAGTTTCAGTGAGGCAGCAAGTGGAGGGCAACCAGCCCCCTATCATCCACCTCCTCAAAAACGAGGTGTGGAGGAATGAACCTGATCCCTTATTGGGACAAAAGGGGAGAGCTAGGGAGCGTGGCAGTGTTGGGACATGAAATACCTGGAGGGTGGCTGAGTGAAGGTCCAGCAAGTGACATTTCCACCCTGCCTGATGCATGGCCCCGAGAGAGAGGAGCGCTCGGGGCAGAAAGGTATGTCTGGCTTGGAAAAAAAATATCCCCTTTTCCCAGGCTCTGAAGGTCCACCCTCAAAACCTTTCTGGCAGGCAAAGGCACAGCCCTGCCAGTGCTGGTGCCTGGTGCCACGGAGAGGTGCTGCAGCCGTTCTGCCCGTCCCCTGGGGCTGGCAGCGCCCAGGGTGGGGGTACAGAGGCACTCCCTGCTTCCCACAGCACTGCCTGTCTCAGCAGTGCGCTGGCCCCCTGCCAGCCTGGGTCTGTGCGCGCCGGGGCCGAAACCTGCGTGCTCCCTCCCCGCCCAGCACCTCCCTCCCTGCACCCTGTGCTCGGTGGCACAGCCCCGCCAGAACAGCTGAGTCAGCACCCAGCCCAGCCACGACTCTCCCCTGCTCCCTCTCCACCGGTGTCTGTGGCTTTCCACGGTGAGTGAGCTGCTGCCATGCTCGGGCATGGCAGAGCGTGGTGCAGGATGCAGAAATCCTCTGGGACATGGCAGAGTGCTCTGGGGTATTCTTCGGGGTCTTACAGGGTGCTGGCATCATCCCAAGTGTTGCATGGGCTGCGTGACGATTGCAACGGTGCAGTATGTTGTGTCAAAGTTTGCTGGAGCGCGCTGCAGGGTGCTCTATGCTGGTGAGCAGCTCTGATGTGCAGGAGTGCTGTTCCCATCCTGCCAAGCACAGCACATGTTTTGCAAGTGGTTGAGTCTTGGGTTAGCGCAGTGGGCCAGGGACTGGCCACACTCCTGTGCACTGCAGAGTGATGGACCCCTGGCAGCAGCTTTTGGAGGGTCGTGCAGGGTGCTAACAGCCCTGCAGTGCCATGTCGTTGTGGAGATTTGCAGTGTACTAGTGTCCTGCAGCACTGCTGTGTGGTCTCAATGTCCCCATGGGCAGCAGGACCTCTGGATGCCAGATCAAAGCACCAGCATCCTCTGGAGCATGGTATGAGGGGTAGAGAGCTCTGCCCTTCCCTATCAAGGCATCCCTTCTTTTTCCCAGGAGCTATGAGGTGTAGCATCCTCTAGCATGTTGCAGAGGAACAGCGTCTTCTGCCATAGCGTGCAAACATCCTCCATGCTGTGGTCCTTTGAGGAGCAGTCTCTTGTGCAGCACCACTCTGGAGCAGAGCACGTGAAACCAGTGTCCGCCCAGGCACAGTTCTGGTCTCTCAGCCAAAGCACCAGCCAGGGATCAGGTTGTGTCCCACACAGTCTGTGCAGTGCAGGATGCCAGGATCATTTTGGTTCCTCTACGGAGACGTTGGCAGGTGCTCCAGCGAGGCGTGCGTGCTGGTGGGTGCAATGCAGGGCTCATGTCCTACAGCATGGTGTGGCACAGAAGGCCTCTGCCCTCCCCAAAGTGGTGCCAATGTCCTGGCCAGCGTTCAAAGCTCCAGAGGCTGCTGCCAGCCCAGGCTACAAAGACTCCTCCTTCGGCATTCAGCACGAGTGTCCCGACACTACTGCATGAGCCCAGACCCCTGAAGACCTGTGCCCAGGTCTCACAAGCACGTGCACCTCATGGTCTGTCGATGCAAACCCATGCCAAGGTGCTCCCCAGGGTACCAGTGTCCCCACGCGGTGGAATGGATGCAAAAGAGGATGCATTTGTTACCCAGAAGGTGCTGGTAAAATGCTGAGCTGATGTTTTGGGCTGTGATTGTGCTAAACCAGAGCTGTGTGTAAGGCACACTCAAAACCCAGGACTGCTCCCAGAGTCAAAGCCAAGCTGAAATACAGATATTGTAGAGCCTGGTCTTGCCACTACCACTACAGATAGAAACAGCCTGCTCGTATCTTTGATCAGGTCACATTAGACAGGCATGCTCTGGACAGCACAGGAGATTCTGCGACTGCTGTCCTGGGGCCACCTGGCCAATGCACATCCCAAGGAGCACACGCATGTGCCCAGGCTACCAGCATTATGGTCTATGATGTAGCTGCAGTGGTCCACGAGGACCTGTGGGACAACGGAGCAGCAGCTCTTGAAGCTGAAATGCTGCCAGGGCCCAGTGTGTCTCACCAGATGGGGATGTGGAGCCCCTCGTTGGCTCCATCAGTTGGGGCACATGGTGAAAGATCCCCTTGCCCCCACCTTGGAGATGTTGGAGCATTGCTTCCCTCCATCAGGCACAACACTAAGCTTGTGGTGGCCCCATGGGCTATGGAGTGCGAGCAAGAGCAGCACATGGAGGAGAGACAGGCAGGGCCAGTGGAAGGGGTGTTGGGGTGTGTGTCAGGAGGGCAGAGCATGCCCAGGGCGCTGAACAAGCACAGTGGGTGTGGGCTGCTCTGCACCTCCTGCTTTGCTCCCTGGGTGAGCCAGTGCCCATGCTCCCCGGTGCAGGATGGGGGACTTGAGTCCTCTGGGGCTGGGGAGGGGGTGCCAGCACCAGCAGGATAACACACACACCAACTCCTGTGCCGACAGTGGATCCTGGCTGGCACACAGAGTCCCCACTGCCCAGGCACAGCCCAGTGTGGGGTATATTTTTCCAGTGATGTCCCGGGCGTTCAAGAGTGGCCCAGCTCTGTAGAGCATGGAGCAGATGGTATTGGATGTCATTGCTGTGGTGAGTGGGCATTGCCCATCCTTCAGAGCATGGTGTGGGGTTCACTGCTTTCACCATCCATGAACCTTCGACTCTGGAGTACAGGATGGCCACGTCACACTGATCCATGGTGCCACTGTCCCCAGAAGTACCGGGGTGCCCAGCCTTGAGTTCAAGCCAAGGCCAAATGCCAACAAAAAACCTGCAGAAAATGAAGTAGTACAACCTCTGATTTTTGCAAGTCAGGTCTAACAACAGGCTGTATTATAAGAGAGAGAAAAAAGATGTAAATGTTAAATTTTGAAACACCTTCCAGACCTGGAGTTCTCATCTTGAAAGTCCCAAGCCATATGTTGCTGTGAGATGGCACTCCTCAGCACACTCCCCTGCAGGGCAGGTCCATTTGTTCGTGCAAGCATCTGACGTTTGCAAGTTTTTTATGATTATTTTTAAATGCCTTATAAAACTTTAAGTTTCATTCAATATCTTAGCCCTCTAAATCACTGCTTATAGTAGCTAATTCATAGGTATCAATTAATCATCTTTAATTGGTTAAAGTCAACCGTGGTTTATGCTGATTCCACAGATGTGTTAAATCGTCAATGAAGTCTTTAACGCACTGCAAGCACAGTTCAGCATCTACGCAATGACCCATGTCCGTGAGGCAAGTCCTGCTGACAAAGCAGGCAACAATGCTCTGGGATGGAAAGGAAGAGGCTTTAGCTGTTGTATGGAAGCAGCATTTTATTGGCACTTAGTGGAAGGAAAATAAGCTTCCTGGTGATGCCTGAATCATTGCTTTTGCGTGTGCTCTCATGCCCAGGTTTCAGCTGAAGTCCAAGGTGTAAACTATGCTCTTCTTCGGTGCAGGGCAGCAACCACTGGCAGGAGCACTGAGATGCTGAGACCTAACAGGAGCAGGGATCAGCCCTTTGACCAGCAATGGATCCATAAACTTCATGACTGGTAAAGGTGGTGCTGCACCGTATGCCCTGACCTGGAGTGGTGCTGAGCACCAAAGCCGTTGTGACGGTTTGCAGGAGCAGCAATCCCTGCAGAGGATGACTCTGGCAGTCATGGGCAGTGCCCAGGTCAGGGGACAGCACAGATATCAGGGACGAGGGGAGAACTGGAGGGACTTGGTCCCGCTCCTGCACCTCGCCGTCAGCCTCAGCTGCACAGATCCTGACCCATCTCCCCTCCAAAAGAGCACATGGAGACCAAACTCACCCTTGCTTAGCTGGTGCACAAAGCTCTGCAGCAAACAGCAAGCTGTGAGACAAAAGCCAAAGCCTTTAGCAGTGTTTCCCATGGTACCATCTCTGCGTAAACCCCTAGAAGGCGGGTCTCAGAGGGTTTGCAGCTTTGAGGCTGGGTATATTCAGAACATTCCTGTCTCTGCTACTCTCCTGCTGACGCCATCCTGCTCCCCGCAGAGGAAGGGGGCTGTGTGCTCCCTTGCATACAAACGCACACGCAGAGTCCCAGACGTGTGTGCACATGCACACACAGGCAGGCACAGTCACAGGTACTTGCATGCACACGCACACACAGAGCTTGCTGTGCCGGATCCTGCAACACACCTCCAGAGGAAGGTGAAACAGCAGTGATGGGCAGAGGTGGACTGTGCTCATGGCATCCCCGAGGCAGTCCTAGTGTATGGGCTGTCCCAGGACGTGGGTGCCCAACAGCAGGGGATGCATTTTAGGGTATCATTCATTTATAGCGGGCTGAGTCAGCGCTCTGGCAGAGGAAACAGAGGGCTCGGCAGCTGTGCTGGCAGCGGGGAGCGGGACCAGAGGAGTCTGAGTGCACTGGATGAGCCTCATCAGAGAAGCAGCTAGGGTGGTCTGAAGGGGATGTGGATGCAATGCTGAGTTTTAGTTTTATTCTCTCAGATGGCAGCACTCAGGTCCTAAGTCTGTTGATGGACAAGGACCCGGTCATGAGCACGTTTAATGAGGGACGTGATTTTGTTCACAAAACACTGTCACCTTTGCCAAGAGCAAGGTCCTGCAACCTGTACTCTCACCCCATAAACCCAGCACACGGTATGTGCCCTGTTCCAGATAAGCTCCGCTTGGGCCTGTTGGAAATTGAAAGAGATGGAAATGCCTGCTGAATGTGAACTTGCAGGCATTGCCTTCAGACCTGGCATGACCAGTGCCTGGGAAAATCCTCATTACACAGCAATTCTCTTTGTATGTCTTCCTGCGTGAAATAAAGATGCAAGAAGCTGGTCTGCTGCGGATTATTCAAGTGCACCGCCAGACCCAGAAGTGCCTGTGGGTGCCTGACCCCTACCCCGAGATGCCACCACGCCTGCCTCATCCCTGCCTGCTGTTTGCTACCAGCCCTTGTGCTGCAGCTGCTGGGGTTCATGCTGATGAAGCCTGATGCTGCTGAGCACCTCAGCACCTGCACAAAGAAGATGGGGTTTTTGCCCAGCTTGCCTCCGAGGCTGAGCCTTAAACAAAAGACACAGCGGAGGAGAGAAGAGCAGCAGAGGAAGGCAGTACATCCATTATCTAATAGCTCAGAGGTTACAACGCTTGCTGGTGAGGTGGAAGATTCAAGTTCCTGTCTCCTCGGTTTGATATGAGTATGGCTTTGAGCTCTGGTTTTTAATCCCACCTGAGCTGCAGCATTCAGTACTCTCTTTATACGACACTGGTTTATAATTCCAGCGCTACACACTACAACTGATGTGTTAGATTGTGGCGCAGTGCAATATTGAAATTACTGTATTGATGGTGCTCTCCTGGTTTCAGAAGCGTTGTAAGCCACTCGTACCTTTTATCTCCACCTGTAAACACAGTTTTGCCTTCGCAGAGTAATAAATCTAACTTTGATACCATGACAAAGACCGAACACTTTGATCCAGGGAAACACTTTGATCTTTCACTGTGAACCAGATGCTGTTGATTAGCTGTAAAAATAGAGCAATTATTGTAATTTTTCAGGTGGTGTTGCAGTGCTATACTATGACCTGTCAGTGTATTAGCTGTGTGCTATGCCACACCTTAAAATAAAATAGAATATGAAATTCAGCTAGGTTCTGTATTTCTCAAATTCTGCTGATTTTTTGGACCAACATCTTTTGGAAAGGGAACATTTGGCTTTGAGAGGTTTTTCACCTCAGAGTGTTTGTCCAGGCCAGTGTTTCAAACACTTTGAAATAATTACAAGCAGAATCATCCTGGCAAAGACTAAGAAGCATTTCTGGGTGCTGGAAGAGGTGCCCAAGGGCCCTTGGGCTGAGCATCTTATGGATCTCCCCATCACCCTCCTCACTGCCCAGAGCACGTCCTCCATGGCTGCCAAGTTGGGTTGGCTGTACCAAGGGCTCCATGATGGAGCAGCCACAGCGTGGAGGAGATCTTGGCATTGCTGGGCTCCAGATGCCTCCGTAGGATCCCTGGAAACCATCGGCTCTAGCCAGGGCTCAACTTGCAGCTCCTCCAGCAGCACGGAGTAAATCAGGCACCATAGGTCCAGGTTCATCCCAGCTCACCACAATGCTTAGCAGACGTATTCATGGGCTGATTTCAGTTCCAGGTCTCTCTCGGCAGTGGGCAGAGGTAATTATCTCCAGAGGGTGATTCAATGTTATGATGTGACCTGGCAGGGCAAAGCCAGGGGGTCCTGGCTGGAAGGAGCACACTGTGGCAGGATGGGAACCAGCTCGTGGTTATTTGCTCGATGAGGCAATTAGTCCCGTAAGTTCCTGAGCCCTGTGATTAACTGCAGCCATCCAAACATCATCATTGCGAAAGAAGAGTAGCTAAAGGATTCTGGAAATTGTTGGCATTTCTTGGCGGCTGCAGAAAAATCCCAATTGCAGCTCGCAGGCCCTTGGGCTAAGGGCAGGACAACCTGCCGGCATGCAAACCGATAAACAACTCAGAAGGAAGGGCTTCTTTTTTGGGAAGAAGGAAAAATGATGCAAAAGTCCCCAAAACTTCTGCCCACGAACCAGGTGAGGAACCAAGGGGGAGCAATCGCTGTCTGCTACAAGCCCCAGCCATGGTACATGGGTACAGCATAAATAGCAATTGTGAACATTTCACAGAGATATGGGCTCTCATGGGCACAAAACTCCTCCATGGACTTTTTGCAGACCCCAGTGTCCTGAGAGGGAGATTTTGGAAATCTGTCCCTGTGCTCTGTGGAAAAGCATTTGGCCCATAACACCTGCCTCACTGATGTGAGGGTTACAGCTACAGAAAGGTTTCTTTAAGGCTCCTGAATCCTTTGGTGGAAGTTGCAGTTTTGATTCGGGCTTTCTAATGCCTTAAACAAAACAGAAGGGCAGCAAGTGCTTCATCCTAGGGTCCTCAGCAGCCTGCACGCTGGGTCGGATGGATGCCTACACTACAGCAGGGAGGTTGTACATTGATATTCCAGCATCCCTGGGATTGAGGTGTTGTGAGATGGGGGCTGGCATCCCTGAAGTGTGTCCTGGGATTTGGTGTCTCCCTTGGAAAGGCACCTACCCTTTAGCAAGCCCCACAGTTGCACTTCCTCTCCAGCAGTCCCCCACAATCTTTGAGCTGAAATTTGCTGAGGATCTGGGTGAAACTGCGTTTAATTTGGTCCGTCATTTAGAGGTTCTGCCTCAGAGGCAGACCAGGGATGTTTCCTGGTGGAAATATACGCAGCTAGGTAGGAGTTTCCAAGACAAAATTCTTGGCCTGAAATGTCTAAATTCTTTTGTAGGGCTGGGTCTCCAAGTTCATTTACCCATAGAAAAAAATGACGTTCTCATCTCTATTTTACTCAAGTAAATGTGACCCACATTCCCCAAAAGCCAAGGACCTGCAAGAGAGGTCACATTCTTGCGGCAGCTTAATAATTTGCCCAAAGCAAGGAATAAGAGCTGGGACTTCAGCACAGCTCCTTAAGCTGGAGACACAGCTCCAAGGCCAGGTTGAGACCACCCAAGGTTACGTTAAGGAAAGCTAATTCTCCACTAACAGACCCTGGTACGGTATGTTCTTTCTGAATTAATGGTCTTGGGAAAAGGCTGTTTGCAAATGAGGTCTTCCCAAGCAGAGCGGGGAGCCTCGTTTTGTGGAGGTCTGCAGAGGCACTGTTAGCTCAGCAGTTTCAACTCGCGCCGAGTGCACATGCAAATTAAAAGGAAGAAACC
>NW_008824402.1:93729-94835 GCF_000699105.1 Pygoscelis adeliae | reverse complement strand
GTTGCTCTTTTGAAGTCAGTGGGGCTTCTCCCGGGCTGGGTCCGTCCGTGCCGCTCACACCCCTGGAATGTGGCTGGGGATTGGTGTGACCAGTCAGGCCAGTAAACAGACCTTCCTCCAAAATGAGTTTTTACTGAAATCTGCAAAGAGCTGTTGCAAGCGGGTTGACTCACATGGTTTCTCAGCTCTTAGTCATGAGCTTCTTCTCTGGACAGTTAATTAGTTTGTTCTTGTGGAGTGCTTTGAAGATGCAAAGCAGGCTGGGAAAGTGAAGTGTTATTAGCTCATTATCTGCAATCTTTTTTTTGTGACAGAGCAATGAAGTCCAGGCTCAGCCTAAGATGCTTAACAGCACTAAAACCCGAATTGTCCACACGCCCAGTTCTGTCCTTATTTCAGGTCCTTATTTCAGGTCAGCTCTTTGCCAAACTCAGTACCTCTTTAGACTAAAGCTCCTTAACACCAGCCAGGCAGAATAGGATGGCTTAGCGTCACTACACAGGTAATTGGCAGTGACTCACTAAGATTTAGCCTTACCCTGACAGAATACCTGAAAATTTGGAATTTGGACCACTAATTTCAATCTTCTTCCTACTAGTTTCTACTTGGATGTGAAAGGGGAGGCCAGTGGAATTTTTATAATTTATACCCTGATATGGGTGTATTAGGGGTCAACTTCAGCATCTGAGAACCTGAAAGGAGAGGAGTAAAATTAAATAGCCTGGAAGGTTATGAATGAGATGAATTAGCATCTGTCTGCACAAAGCGGCTCATGTGTGTCTGGTTACATTCAAAGAGAAGAAGTAATATTAAAAGTATTATTTTTATGTCTGCAAAGGACATGCTGACCAGACAGCTGCCATGCCCTGTGGAGTATAGAGGATATAACAGCTCCATCTACATAGCTGGTCACTAGTTGTCTGTCTGGCAATTTGGGGATCTTGCCAGAGGCATTTCAAAAGCTGGTGTGTGAGTGATGTGGCCTGCTGCAAGGAAATGTGCCTTCATAATTGGGTGCTTGAACTCTTTTGGCCCTGTGGCCCCATTGCAATGGCCTCACATGCAAAACTGAGCTTCTTATTGAATTCAAGACCATCCCTGAGCAT
>NW_008824402.1:92232-93679 GCF_000699105.1 Pygoscelis adeliae | reverse complement strand
GTGGGCTGCCCTGATTGCCCTGCAGACCTCCAGCCTGAGCCTCCACCTTGACCTGAACATGCTCCAGTGATATCGCAAGCTCCAAGTCTGTGGGAAAAGTCCAGGCTGAGCAATGAGCCTCATCCCTCGGGCACATGCGTGTGCCTGCATGCACGCACGCACATGCACATGTGAGAGAAGATCTTCCATGACACAAATGTAAATTAAATACCTAACTTGCTTTCACTGGGCGCTCACTTCCTAACTTCAGGTTTCCCCTGACAGCATCTCCCCTTGCTGAGCAACCAGACTTTCAGCACTCACCTTTGCAAAAGTTCGTGATATGAGTCTTGTTTCCTTTTGGTGCTGGACACAAATGGTGAATTCATGATATCCCTGTTTGGGGAATAAGATGTCTCATTTTCATTGCCTTTGCAGGCTACTAGCACCAGCTATGCAATTTCCAACCCTCATTTCACTGTTGGGTCAGAGCACCACCAGAAAAGTCAAGGCTGGACAATCAGATGAAGCTTTCTTTGCCACCCAGCCTTTCTTTGCATTGCTTTATGTCCAAGCAGATACAGTGAAAGCAGCCACAAATTGCAAAGGAAATTCAGTTAGAAGGGTTTCCGTGCAAGGATGAGCAAAATGAACCAAACTATGGACATGAGTCATAGAGCCAACTATTTACGGTGAAGTCCTCTTAAACCTAACCATAAAGATGCATTACCCTCCAGCACATGGGCGGTGCTGAGCACGTCAAGCTTTTCTCTGCAGACTTTTGCTTGGAAATAAAGGAAAATGAACGTCCTAGGTAGCTCAATGACTACCAGGAGGTGGGTTTTTCAAAGGAACAGAAATGGTGTGAGTGGTGATGGCAAGACATGAATTGGGAACACCCCCATGGTGGGTGATCCATGGGTGCAGCACGAGGCTGCAGGAGCATTGCAAAGCTTCTGCCTGGTTTCACTCTCTTCGTTGGTCTGACACTGGTTTCACGGTCATGTCAGAAAGACACAAGAAACATGTTGTTTACCATCCCACCCTGCCAGGGTAGAGCTAGTCTGACATCCTAGAAAGAAGATTCACTTTGCAATATAGTATTAGAGTGGGTGTTTTTGTGTATGTGCACTGACAAAAGATAAAGGGTGAGGTTCAGGCCACCTAGCTATGTCTGAGCATCGCTTATCTTAATCTGGACTTCCTTAATCAGCAGTGGAAATAGAAAATTATTAATTTGCCCCTCCTTCCGCCTCTGTCTGATGATGGGGTGAACCACATGCTGGGCAGACTATTTCTCTCCCTATGAAGGGAACCCAGCGTGACTATCTCACATTTCAATGCCTAATTTTAAGCTGCCTAGGTGAGGGTGGATTGATCCTAAGAGATTTCTCCTAACCGGGAATGAACAATAAAGGCCAGAGTGGTAGGGGAAGTTTTTTTGATGTGGTTAGTCCCGCTCGTTTAC
>NW_008824402.1:89118-92185 GCF_000699105.1 Pygoscelis adeliae | reverse complement strand
TCAGTTTACGGAGAGCTGGTGTTTGGCAGCTTAAAAAAAAAATGCAAGCAAGCTGGGCTGCAAGCCCTGCAAAACCGTGTGACTGAGAGGGCAGGCAATTGTGGGCAAATGATAGTTGCCCATAGCTAGAGAAGAGAGGAGGCGATCGTAGATCCTCTCCTTCCACACTGCCGGCAGTCTGGCTCAGGGTACCCCTTGCAGCACCACCACTGCTAACACTGCTGGCAAATTTGTGTTGAATAAATTACGTTTGGAGACCCTCATGATGAATTTAAAAACACGTAAGCATCTGAATCCTCTGAATTCACTCATCCCTTTTGAAAATCCCAGGGTCCTGTTAAAGCATTTCAGGTTTGCACCTTGGAACAGAGGATGATGCAAAATCACCACTGGCCTTGGACAGCCCTTCCCTGGCGAATGAAATTTAAGGCCCTGAATGTATAGTCTGGTTTTAGTCGGTGTCAAGGTCTGTCTGAAGCCAATAGCCTGGTTGCTCTGCAGTATGCTGAAAGCAAGAGTCTAGGTTCAGACACGAAGGCTCAGATTTTGGACTCTCTCCCAGGGACACAGCACGAGGTCTGTGCTGGAGGCAGATTCCTGATCAGTGATGTGCATCCTGGGTGCTGAGCCAGTGATGTGCATCCTGGGTGCTGAGCCCTTCTAGAAGCCAGCAGGTATCTGGGGGTATCTCAGAACATCTGAGGTTATGCGAGGAGTTTTGTGCAGGATTTCTGGGAAGGAAGAGGCCCAGCAAGCTCCCCAGGACTCTTGATCTGCCGCGCCTGCAGGGTGTTGTAAAGCCAGCTCAGCACTGAAGCAGGTACAACATGTTAATGGCCTGGGACCCTCTCAGAAACCAGCAGAACAGACACCCAAGGGCCAAATATGCATCTGTAAACAAGATAAACTCACTCCTAGCTGGGCCTAAGATGTTGAAGGAGAAAGTGAGGAGGTACACATCCCAGCCAGGACGGAGCCTTAGAGAGAGACTGTCATGGTGCCAGCATTGGTGTCTGTGCTTGTACCGAGCTCCTCTGCTTTCTGTGGTCCCAAAGGAGGATGGCAGGGTGGTGACAACAGTCTGGGCAGGGGATCCTCATGTTCCCGGTCATTCTGGGAAGGAAGAGCAGCCCAGTGGCACATCCGTAAGCATGGATAGAAAGAGCCACAGTGCTCTCACACGGGGATTGCCCCTGCAGCATCTTGCCAAATGAAACCTGAAGACGCCAACTATTTTGGCCTGGATCCTCCTCAGGCTTTGGCCTCCTCAGGCTTTGGCCTCAGGTTGTGCCATGCTGGTGCTCCTGTGGTGAGCAGTCCAGCTTTGCACTAGAGGGCATGGAAGTGCTGCCCTTGAACCACTCCCAGAATGAGAGTGAGCACCATGGCTCACTCCTGTCCCCCCACTCAGGATGGAAATGAAGATGGTCCATCCCTCTGCCAAACACCAGGAGATGTGTGGACCAAATCCCCAGCCATGGTTTCTGGGGATTGCACAGCCCGTTCGTGTTGGCACTTCCCCCTGAAGGGATGTGCTCCATGGCAGGAGGGCGGTGGCAAGGACACAGCTTAGAAGAGAGTCATCAAGAAGATATTCCCACATACTGTGGTCTCGGCTCTTTCAGCACTGGGCTCTGTTAGACCCTTCCCAGAGCAAAGCTGAGCAGTTAGCTACCTGCCCATGAGTAATGGTGACTGCTCATCCCATTCCCTTCCTGCTTGCTGGAGAACTGCCAGTCACTGTCAGTCTTTCCCTGGTTTGCTTCGATTGCTGGAGGAAAAACTCCTCCATCCATTCTTGTTATCCCACCAGCTGCCACGCTGGCTAATTCAGCACATGGCTTCATCCCTGTTTTAACTGGAGCTTTGCAGGCTGCAGCACCCAGGAGTGGGGATGGGTTCCTGGGGGCCCCAGTAGGTACAAACCACCCTCTCATGCTCTGCCTTTTCTGGGTGCCTCTCCACGGGCTCTGCTTCCTCCTGTTCAAAGCAAGGTGGGGCTCTGACTCACCTGCATCTGGGTCTCGCTGCGTGGCAGGACTCACCGTGGCTCCGCTGACTTTCCCACGGTGGCTGAGCCCACAGTGATGTTGCTGCTTCACCCAGGATCTTGCGGTGGGCAGACTCCAGGGGCAGAAAGGCAATGGGTGTGGATTTTGCTCTGTGTACCAAGGAGTCATGGCTTCAAATAGCGTAAACACTCGCCTGAACTATCTCCTCCCTCTCCCCTTCCTCCTGGCTCTTTAACCCTCTGCTTCTCCGCATCCTGCAGGAAATAATTTCTACATTGCTTGTGGGTTACCCTTGGAAAAAAAAAATATCTGGGATAGGCACAGCCAGTTTCTCATTGCACAGACAAAAATGACAGGAGCCATTTAGGAGATGTGCTGCTGCCTGGGAAATCCAGAGTCTTGCTGTGATCCTGCCAATGGCCCCGCTGTGATACTAAAGCAGTGCCTTTCCCCCTCCTGGCTATTTCTCCTCCCCTGAAAGGAAACAAGAATCGGTTTTCATCATGGGTAAAACATGCTAAAGAAAAGCTCAGGGTGGAACTCAAAGGCTCTCAGATAATCTCCAATTTTTTTCCTTTTCATTTTTTGAGCTTTTCTTTCAGCCCTGCTGACAAGAGACTGATTTTCCTGTTCTGCCAGGAGAGATCCTTGTTGATTGAAGCAGGAGTTACCTGTACTGTGAGATAAAGAGGCTTCATGGGGAAAGAATAGAAAACATAAGGAAGAAAGCAATAAGATGCACAAAGCAAATCTCTGCTTCATTGTACAGCACCCAGTCTGGGTCATCTGTCACACTGAAACTTGGCCTCAGGACCCAAAAGCAGTTACAGTTATTGCCTGAACTCAAATCTGTTAGGTAAGATCCTGCAGCACCCTTGTAAGGCTTTTTGTGGAGAGAAGCACCGGGGAAAGGAGGGAGGAACTCCAGTTCTCTGGGAAAGTATTTGGGTTTTGCAGTGCCAGGAACTTCCAATAGCTTTATCACTTTTGAAAATTTCTACCTGCTTTTTTTCCCATTGCGTTGCCTTGGGAAACCAGGCATGCCTGTGCAATGG
>NW_008824402.1:78000-89077 GCF_000699105.1 Pygoscelis adeliae | reverse complement strand
GGGTATTCACTGCTGCACAGGCTGGGGTCATTTCAGCTGTGCAGCGTGGGGATGATTTGCTGCTGTGCCGGCTGGGAACGTTTTAACTGCTTTGCTCCTCATTTGCAGAAATGCAGACAACTCTGCAGGCAGAAAGTCAAGGGAGAAACCGGGCTCGGGAATGTCTCCTGCAAGCTCTGTGCATGGTTATGACAGTGTCGAGCTCTGGAACCACTGCAGAATCAGTGCTCAGATCGGGTCATCTCTCAGCTTTGAGACATCTGAGATCTCATCCAAGACGTGGAATATTAGACAAAGTGTTAATCAGGACCAGATCTGCTACCTAAGAATTACTGCCAGCAATCCCACCTACCCAATGCAATCCCCTCGTACCCTACGAAGATTCCTGCAGTGCTCTTCCTTGTGCTGAAACGCTTTCTGGCTCATCATCAGCTGCTGGGCTGAGGAGACCGGGAGCACCAAGGATCTCATTTATGCCACCAAGTGCAGCACATTCAGCACAGAATGAGTGCGCAGGAGGGTGGTAGCAGGGAGGTGATTACCCTCTCATCAAAGCCTTTCCTGCGTGAGATTATCAAGTTGCAGAGGGCTGTAACAGGAGCCGGAGCTAGAAAATCATTGTTGGGGCTCAGTCGGATGGAGGATGCTTGGTGTGAGCATCCAGGAGTGCATGCCACATCCTGACAAACTGCACACAGAGTTTCCTAAATCTGGGAAATGTTGCTCTGGATGTCACTACTCCAGCCACCCTGATGGAGAAGATGATGCTGTAAAGGCTCAGGTAGAGCTTCAATGTTTTCCTGCATCCCAGCAGTGCAAAGAAGAGATCTCCTGGTCTTAGATGAGAGAAAGGAACATGGCCATGTATTTGGGATGCCTCATGGGATTCCCTCAAAAGGCAAACTTAGAAACTCAAAAGGAACAAAGGCAAGCTTAGAAAGGGGCCAAGTAGAATCTTGGGTAGGTAACAACTTCCGTGCTTGTCAAGATTAAATCTGCAAGGACACATAATTGTGGGAAAGATACAAATGAGGGTTATATGATAGAGGAGCACAAAGTCATGCACGTTACGGGGAAGGTAACTAGGGAATGAGTCACTGTGCCTCACACAGGACTTGTGCTTTCTCCTGACCCAGGCCCCTGACTCCTGTGGTGGAGATGCCCTGGGATGTGGGTGCACGAGCGCTGTGGGGGCTATGGGCTGTGGGTGCCATGCATATGCTGAAGCTCTTCGGCATATGCCTTGCTTTTACCGGGCAGGGCTTTCTGGTA
Organism: Pygoscelis adeliae; assembly: GCF_000699105.1. Classification (NCBI taxonomy): domain Eukaryota; kingdom Metazoa; phylum Chordata; class Aves; order Sphenisciformes; family Spheniscidae; genus Pygoscelis; species Pygoscelis adeliae. Next base: position 87,805 of record NW_008824402.1, on the reverse strand, counting down.
TGGGCTGCCACATGTCCTCCAGTGCCATGTGGGACCGTGGCACTCCTAAGGCATCTGGCCGTGGGGCCAGGATGCCACAACCGTGCCTCTGCTTGGGGTGGCCTCACCCAGCGTGTGGGAAGCTGAGATAGAGGAACTTTGTTGAGCAAGTGTGTCCCAGCACAAGATGGTGGCACTGTGGGGATGTTTCAGTGTGTGGCTGGGGCTTGGTGTTTCCTAGGGATGCCCTGCACAGTGCAATGAGGTCTCTGTGCCGTGAAATTTGGAACTGCTCTTGGCTGGGAAGCTATGATCCTCTGGGGTGTGGCCTGGGGAAGTCGGGTATTTCTGGGCATGCCGGGGATCTGTGGGGAAGGTATCTCATGGGTCTGAAAATGGAGAGTGGGGTCTGCTCTGAAAGCATCATGGGCAGTGATAAAGGACTCAAATTTGCACTGTGGAATGGGAGAGGGGGCTATACTGGGGGCTGCTTTGCTGGTGGGATAAGGCTTTTCTGGCGGAGTCCCATGCATTATTTGAGATTCCATGAGCTGTAGGACCTGTAAGGTTTCCAAGGACTTAGTGCTTGCTGTATTTTGGAGAAGGAATGCTCTATGGGTACTCTGCATCCTGCAGCACCCCTTTTCTTTGCCTTGAATCCTGCTGCAATACCAATGCATTTGAGCTAAGTCAGTGCATCCATCACTGTCTGCCCCCACAGAAGTCTCTGGCCCCTGACCCAGCCTCTGGAGGGGATGCATGTTTCATCGCATTTGAATCACACCAGGAGCACCTCGGTTGTCTTTTTCTTGCAAACTGCCCTGTGGTCTCTGTGTGTGTCTGCAGACTGCCCTGTCCAAAAATGGGCTTTTCTTGTGTTCATACATAGGATACAGGTCCCAAAATAAAATGACATACTAGTTTCTTGGTATTCATTTTACATGCTGCAAATGGATAAAGAGAGACCCAAGCACGTAGTCGTGTATCGGCTCCATTGCTGAGAAACTCTTAATTTCCAAATTGGAGGCATGTGCTGAGAGCTACGATGACATGGCCTGCCCTTCTTCAGTGTCCAGAGAGCCTGCTCAAGAATATAGAGGTAGGACTCATCTGCATTAATTTTAGACATTCTGCATTTATGCTAGACTTGGTAGAAGACAACTTGCTCTCCTAGCCTGTAATTTATATGACCTTTCTTAGATGTGCGTTCAGATTTCATTTGTGCCTGAAGAAGCTGCAGAATGGACATCACCAGTATGTATGCAATATCAATATTTAATCCTCCCAAGGAGGATACAGTGCTCCTTAATGGACTTTTATTAGACAATTAGGTACTACATTCAAAAACAATTGCAAATATGCCTGCTGTACTGTGGTCTAGAAGCAGCTTAAGTAAGGAATGATCACAGTTGCCAATGCAATTTAAGTTTTGAAGTGCTGCCATGTAAGGTCCACCCAAAACTGGTTAAGACGCTTGGGTTTGGGTGCTTTGCCTTTGTGCTTAACCCTTTAGTGCTTGCCCACCCTTCAAAAATCTCAGCAGAGCAGCAGAGGGTGTTCCCGGAAAGGAGCTCGGAGCAACATGGCATTGGGTGACGCCTGTCCCTTTTCCCATGTAGGGATTCACAGGCTGTGCCAAGCCTGTCTGATAGGCTGTGAATCCTTTTTTCATAAGATACTTGTCAGGGGTAAGGCTTATTCCTCAGCCTTGCCTTGAGTAAATGAACTAAACACACCTTGTAGCTGAGATCACATTCCCCTTTGCCAGGTTTCTTCTTTGAAGAGCCATCTTCTGAAGGAGATCAAGAGGATGTTGCTTCCTTACTTCTTTTGTAAGGCTGTTACTAGTATTTATATACTACAGTGTTCCCCAGTACTGGAGGTACAAAGTCTTTTGAGCATCCTGCGCTTCAGCTATCCCCATGTAGACTGGGCTTAAGTTACTGCAGGATGTGATGCAGAGACCAAATTCTTAGACGCTATTGACAACAATTTCACAGAGCAGGCTGGGAAGTCCCCAAAGCAGATGCAGCCTTGAATTTGGTCCCGATTAGCATGAAAGGTCTGGCCTCAAATCTTACATTTATAGAGCTGCCCTGTAACATCAACATCTGGATCAACAAAAGCCTAAACATCCACCACTGTGTACTCATCTTCCAAAAGGGGAACTTAAAGGATGATGCTTGTTAAAGGGAACCAAAAAGGGAGAATTAAACTTTGCAGGCAGTGTGGGCTGTGCTTATCATATTGAAGCACAATCCCAGTACATCCCACCAGTTAAGAAATCCTTGAGGAAGAGCAGAAGGGAGCTGGCCTGGTTAAGCAGCAGGAGAAGGAGGTTATCAGAAAGTGTCTTTCAAATAGCTGAAGACAAAAATAGGAAAGACTTCATAACCTCTGCCAGGTTAAACATAAACCATACTAAATATGCCAAAAAGGAGTTGAAGGAACAACTAGCTGAAGTCAGAAGAATAAGCCATAAGTAGTAAGAGCATATTCAAATATATGAGGGCCTGCCATGGAGACTGGAGGGCCACTAAATATCAGGGGTGAAAGGAGTACTCAGAAAGGAGAAGAGCAGGAAAGATCATGTATTTACTTTTTCTAATTTGTGATGCCTATGAGAAATGGGGAAGATTTCTGCAATATCCTATAGCTGACACAGGGAAACCCACACCACTGCACACCTGAGGACTGCAGGCCACATCTGTATATAAAATTTTTGGGAACTGTAGACCAATAAGGAAAGGGTGATAAATGACAGACAAACATCAACATAGAGAAATGTTAAGTGATACACATGGGGTCAAATAATCTTTTCTTCACATGTAAATGATGGGCTCGGAGATGACCATGACCACTTGGAGGGAACTCTATGACGGACAGCCCATCCCAGTGACAGCTCAACACACAACAGAGCTGCAGAAACCAAGGTGTATGTTAGGAATTGTTAGGGAAGGTGAAGAGACCAGAAAGGCGGCTGTGATGTCCCTACATAAACCCATGACTTACTCACCCTTTGCATACTCTGTGCCATTCTGGTCTCATCTCAGAAAGGAAATAATTTAATTTGTAAAGGTTCAGAGAAGGTCATTGCATGTAATGTGCCAATGGCTCTGTCTGAGGTTTGTGAACTGGGACTTTCCAGCCTGGACCAAAGAGAAATTGGGGAGGATCAACTCGTCACGCTTTTTAAATGTAAGAACTAGGAAACTTCAAACACAGCTCTTATGAGCCAGGTTCAGAAGAAACTAAGGTGTGGTTTTTTTCCCCACAACAAGCTGTGGATCCATAGAGCAATGGCACAAATGATGCTATTGATAATTAAATTTTTCATGGATTGAAGTGGTGACTGTAAAAGCTCATGGGAGAGAAACCTACTGAGGCTTGGCAAGGATATAATGGTGGAGGAAACGTAATTTACAGCTTCATTCCTCATATTGGCACAGGGCAGAGCAGTCCAGACTAATCACTGCTGCAGGGTAATAGGCTTTTACAAACCTTTCAAACAGATGCTTTATTCTTTCCTAACACTGTGGCAAGACAACCAAAATAAAACCATTCAAAACAGGAAGCTTGAAGAAATTCCAGCAATTTTTATTGATTTCAGCTTTTCCAATGAAGCAAATACATACAGTACAGCCAAAACAAAACTCTGATACATTATTCTCACATACCTATATCTTACAGAATACACTGTATAGCTATGGACTGGTAGGCTAAGTTGGTCTCAAACTGGTGTGTGGTCAGAGAGGAATAAAACTGCCTACTGCCTTCTACTCGTCCATGAGGCTTCTGAAATGCTGGGGTGGGTTGGATTGTACATACACAAAACAAACAAAGCATTTATGAGAAAATAAACCAAAAAGCTCTGCTAAGCCCAGGACAAACAAGTATGGTATTTATTTACATGGTTGTGTGTCCCGCGCACAAATCAGGCCCCAACTGCTCTTATTTCTGCTGCCGGCAGAGCTAACGGTGCTGCTAGCTGTGGTCCTTCCCTCCTCAGTAATTCTCCATCACGACAACCCAGGGCATGTGCTACGTGCTGTAGACTTGCCCTCATCTGTATCATTATGGGTACCCCCTGCCTTGGCTCTTCAAGAAGCAAGAAACAGGAAAACAGCTCATCAAAGATGATGTTGCAGTTAAAAACATGCCTTTAAGAAACAATACCTCCTAGAATGAAAAAAAATTGTATGGCAGGTGAAAACAGCATCCGTTTATGATGGAGGGAACCTCACTGAGCTCCCGAAACTGCTGGTTATGAGCAACACCAGTTACTCCAGTAATCTGATTTTCCTTTCTTTTCTCACAATTGGGCATCTGTGTCACTTCACTGACTTGAGTAGAGTCTGTAGTCCAGATTTTAAAAAGAGAGACTGAGAGGAAAACAGAGTTGAGTATCAGAGAATTTCCTGGGGAAGAAATAGCTGCAAAATAGCCCTGGGATGGCAGAGCTGTTACAATTCCTACTGCTCTCTCAAGTTAGCTATATTTTGAGGTATGAAATCAGTAACATACAGCATCATAAAAAAAATCAGATTGGAAGGAACCTCTCTGGTCTGCCCAGCTCAAAGCAGGGATAACGTCAAAGCCAGATGAGATTGCTCGGGGCTGTGCCCAGTCATGTTTTGAAGATCTCTGAGGATGGAGATAGATTTTATTTTTATCATTTTATTAGTTTTGGAAAAATAACTTTGCTGTACTTCATAAAATTTATGTGAATCATGTATCTGTCTCTTTGAGTCTAATACTTACTAATGAAATCTCCAGTACTTGTAAATTTAATTGTGAGATGATGATCATATAGCTACAGCTCTTTGTGCCTTATATAGTGATTCAGTAAATTTCATTACTGGTGAAAGCAGCAGCAGTGTTTTAAAATAAAGCTTAAATAACAGCCAGTTAGAATTACTTTCCTCAATATTCCATCATTACATTTTTTAGTTAGGTTTCCCCAAATAATTTTACAGAGAAAAACATTAGCTCCCAGGACTTCTGTTAAACATGTAATTACAGGAACAAATCTGAATGCAAAATTGCTCGCCACATACTTTTGCACCAAAACTGTAACAATCCTGCCTGTGGATGCTGCAGCCATTTTGGACATTATAGTCTCGGGTCCTGCCAAAAACTTTTTAACCATGCACCTGAGAATATACATCCAGCTAGGTAACAGCTGGCAGGTATGGCAAGGGCATGCCCACAGGCTGGGGCTCCTTTGCTGCCGTTTAAATGCTCCTGAAACTGTCCTACCGGATTCTCCTGGTTCTAGCTCTCCACTTCAAAGGTGCTTTTTTTCTCCCTCATTTGGCTGGGAGCTCTGCGCAGAAAGCTCTCAGCTGAACGTGGGTGAAGGCAAGCAAATAGTTGCTGCTCATTAAAGTGCACAAGATTAAGCCACCCTTTGTAGTCCAAGAGAAAAAACAGCCAGAAAATGATCTCCTTCTGTGGACACGTGCTCCCTACAGTCTAAATGAGGGACGAACGAGTGCCACCTGTTTCTTAGCTCTAGAGCTGTGTCAGAGCAAATCTGAACTTCATGGATGGTTCTTTAGCAAGCACGAATCACCCCATATCTGTGAAGTGAATGGGGATATGGTGATTTCCATCAACTGAGGAGTCTGACACTCACAAAAAATGAGGCTGCTTTTCCCTTTCTAGACTCAGCTCTGTAATTCGTCCTTCCCAAGCATCTCCTACACCCCTGATACCTGCAAAACGGGGACCTGTGCCCCTGCACGGTTTGAAGAAGCAATAACCGTGTGTGTGGGACAGCCAGCAAATGCATCCTCAGCTGGTCCTTTCCCTGTGGATCTGAGTCGCACCTCCTGCGGGGACGAGTAGAGGATATTTTTCTTCTGGAGAGAGGAAGATCGGCCTCCTTCATTACACGGTTACTGTCACAAGGAGTGGGTTGCCCTAAAATGAGCTCAGCAGTCCCCTGTCACAACCTTAGCATCACAGGGTGATCGTGTAATTAAAGATCCTGAGAAATAAAATATTTCTAAACCTGACTTCACACAAGTGCTTACATTCCTTTGCATATTAATACTATTTCTTTACATTGATCAATAAAAACAAAATGTGATTAAAAAGGCCACATCCCTCAGTTTTTTCAGTCCTGTGTGGCAGTCAGTGATCCCAGGGGAAAAAACACTTTGCCTGTCTCCAGCTCAGCTTCTCAAATGCCACATTTGTCCAGGTACAGTCACGAGATTGAGCTGTTCTGGCTCTCAAAATGGTTCGGGACCCGGTAATATTCATGCTCTGCAGATGTGTTGCAATTGTCCCCTCACATATAGCTTCAGAGAAGGGTTACTGAGACCCGGGAGAGAATTTGCAGACGTCAGTTTGCTTCTTGAGATAAAAAGTTCACATGACAGGAAAGAAAATACTAATAACTATAAGAGCTCATTGGAGAAAAATTCATAAGCAGAAAAGAAGCCCGTGTTCATAAACGTTAGGAATAATCAGCCTTTGTAAAGAAGAGCACCGTTGTGTGTATCTAACGGCCATATGCCATGGGGGGACTCAACCTAAAATTGGCAATTTTTATACTTGTGGGTGAAAATAGGTTGTGACAAGTTTTTAGTGTGGCAGTATTTGGTAAATGGATCAGGTGGAACTGGACGAAACTCTGCAAGGGGGTTAAACTGCACAACTCACACCAACTTTCACTGGAAGACAGGGGACTAAGCCTGTAGGAAGATCCTACTCACCACATGTGCACATGTATATTGCCTGCATGCACACATACACAGTGACACGTACAGAGTTACACAGACACATTCTTTGCAAAAAAAAAAAAAATTATTGACATCAAGAAAGTATAACCTCAATAAAAGTCCCTTCTCCCCCTAAAAAGAAGAAAATGCTTAAAAATATCAGTATCATCCACATGAAATCTGTATGTTTAGTTTGCTTTACAGTTGAGTTAAACTCGGAAACACTCTACATCTTTAACATCCTAAGTAATTGTGAAAGGGTTTTCTTCCTGGACATGAACCAATTCCAAATTCTGAAATGGAGAAAAACAAAGAAGAAGCAAAAACCCAGGTAATTAAAGCATTCAAGAAATCTTTTCATTACATTCAAAACCAACCTTTAATCTTTTTTCTTGGCCTGTACCCAGTTTCTCTACTGCCCATAGCTTTTTCCCCTAGACTTCCATGCTCCTCTGAGTCTCAGTGGAAACACCCCAACAGAGGAAGAAGTGAAATCTGTACCTGGGCAGAGGAAAGGTGTGGGCTTTTGCACCGTTTTCTCCTACATCAGGACTGTGCTTAGTCTGATTGCAAAGAGCATGTTGGGGAAGGGAGCAAATAATTAATTCTGAATAATCTCAATCCCCATCATAGAGAGAGACGATATTTGAAACGTGTAGAACTGCTTAACTTTTTTCCCTTCAATGGGAATTATGAATCAAAAGTATGCTACATATTCAAGCCTCATTTCACACTGAAAAAAAATCATAATGATGCCCTGGAAATTCTGCCCATGATTTCTCTAACCTGGTTTCTCTATTGGGATTATTCAGATGTCAACATGTAGTTCCAAATTTTGACGAGGCTTACAGATAGATTATTAAGTGCTCAAAAAATCCCTAAGGGTGATGGTTAATGCCATAGCATGTGCTGGAATTAATTGCATGTTACTGACACTATCTGGATAACATTATTCAAGATTCAGGAATGAAAGTACTGTCAGAGAGATTCCTGTGAAAAGCCCCACCTGAGAGGATTTGGCAAAATGCAATTAATCAGTTATTGCTTGGCAAAGTAAGTAAGACAGTCACATGAGGCATAGTCAAGTCCAGCAGCTTTGTCTGTCCTATCACATCTGCGCTGAGCATGTCTAAAACACACAGCTGTGTACTGTGGGCAACATCTGCATTAAACCCAGGAACAGCACGACTTCTGACTTTTCATTGAAACAAGTACTTTGCAATTTGGGCTGATAGGATTTGTGACGAAGATCTCACAAAGCCACGTTAGGGGAGATTAAAAATAGCAAAAATCTCAGAGGGTTCATGCACCGCTCCTTTACCCCAAAACCACCCCTTCCCCATGCACAAGGGCCCTGTTCTTACCTGCAGCCTGAACGTGCATGGAGAGGCTCCTAAAATCTGGAGGAGAGGGTCCTGAAGGTTGTTCCAGCTAAAGATCCCATCATGTTCTTATCAAATCCTTGCTGAAAGATGCATATGAAGAGCAGTGAGTGCATATCAGTTTCAGAACTGACAGCTGTCTATTGCTGTGAGAGAGAGTCTCCTGCTCCACTTCAACAGCTGTCCTCCACTTAAAAAGTGTGCTTCATTCTCAACCAACCTCTTCTGTCCTCCCTCTGTGTGCCTTCGACACGTGAACTGTCACCCTTATTGATGGACTTCATCTTCCTTGCATTACTTTCCATCCGCCAAGAGCTGGACTTCTCCAGCTTTACCGGAGGAAACCTTTACTTAATCCTTCACCGAATATTATTTCATCTTATTCCTCATCCTGGAAAAATGGCAAAGATACATGCATGATGCATATATCCTTGCAGACTCCCATCCTTCTCATCTGATGTAAACCTATGCAATGAACATCTGTGTGAACACAGGAGTGACTCAGTCACATCAAAATGAGTTGGCACAGGCTCCTGAGCAGAGCCTGGTGCAAAACTACACAAGCTCCTATGGAGAAAGTCCCTAACTGTTAATATGAGAATGATATTTAGGTGCTCTCTACCTTCCTGCCCCCAGGGTGCTCCCCTTTGTGGATGTTACTCCTTCTCTTTAATTTGGCCCTTTACTCTCTGCAGGTGCTGCTGCTGAGTTGGAAAAACCCAGCTTGTTCAAAGCAAGCCACTGGGAGCTGGAAGCTGGCTCTGCGCCCCGTCTGGCTCTGCACTTTCACAGCTTCTGTTGCAGGGAGCAAAACAAATCCTAAATACTCCTGTTCTTGGTTTAAAAGATTACCCTGACTGTAGGGGTGATGTAACCACAGGGTAGGGTTATGGACACAGAAGAAAATGGGGGGAAAAGAGAGGAGGAGCCTTGCCAGGGATCTGTTGGGACATGCTGATCTTACGCGATGGACTGCAACGAAGGGAATCTCCCAAGCTAGCATGAAACGTCTGCACAGAGCAGTGCCGTGCAGACATGACAGCATTGACCCCAGGAGTATCATGGAAGAGCCCACCTAAGCTAGCATCATCCCCAGGGTGCAAGCTGCCTGACACAGACCCACCGCCATCCACTTAGTCTCTGAAGTCAGGCCTGGCAGCTGCGGTTGTGACTCGCTGCCTCTTGCTTAGATCTTAGGCAGGTGCCCGTGTGCTGAGAGCATCGTGGTCCTCACAGCGCCCTGGGCTCCTCCCAGCCGCTGCCCGTACTTGCTGCAGAATCATGGCCTTTGCAAACTCACCGACTTCAGCGAGTGAGTCAAGACCAGGGTTGTTCTTGTCAGCCAAAAAGCAGAAGCGTTTTCCTTACCTGCTTGAGCACACTCTGGAGCTCCCTGTTTGACCAAAGATCTGTCAGAAAGAGGCGAGCAGCTTCGGCCGCTTTTGGACAGGAGCTGGGAAGATGAAAGCAACCCTGGTGAATTATGCCCGGCCACAGAGCAGCAACCCACATGCATTACCAACAGCCTTTAAATAAGCCCATCTCCAGCTGGGAGGCTGGCTAGACTTGATGGAGGACTGTCAATAAAACCGTTCTTGCTCTCTCAGCAATGTGACGTGACAACAACCTCTGGGACTGGAACAGGGCAAATGAAAAAGAGGGGAGGATTTGAGTGGAAAAACAGGCATTAAACTGAGCTGAAGGAGTGTTTCT